>NC_090385.1:60236560-60536560 GCF_036365525.1 Heterodontus francisci
TTTTGTGGCTACAGCATCACTCATCCATCAGAAAGCAAAATTAACTTCAGAATTCAAACAAGAGGTAATTCCCATATTTATTTGTTTCTATGAACCCCTCTAAGTGATTGAGGAGATGTTCACTGTTGATTATTCTTTTGTTTTATATTTTATGTATCTGACTTATTTCCTTGCTGTCATTGATTTGTCTGAGGTTGTTCTCTATATATGTGGCACTCATGGCATGTATGTACAAGTGCATGCTTCTGTTTCTCTGCTGGAGCCATGGTGGGAAATAATTGCTCTTCAGTAAACAAGATTGAAGTATCTGGGAACCTCAGACAACTAGTAAGCATTCAAATGTTTTGGTAGAGAGCCTGCAATGTCAGTGCCTAAGATGCCCACAGCTTGCATGACTGAATTTCTATCAAATGTATCTATTAATTTCTTCTGATCGCAAGCATTTTAGTTTTCTAAAATCTCTAATTTTCTACCTTAATTCATCTCTCCTAAAGTTTTGTGCTGGGGTGTGATTGAATATGAACTGGGAGCGCTATAGCATCTACCAATTAGTCCTTATTCTTTGTGAAGCTGGATACGCGACTTATCCTGAAGGGAAGGGCAACCTAAGGTGCCTCTTCTCCACAGCTAACCACCTCCTCAAACCCCCCTCATCTTTACTTCCAATATCAAGTGTGGAGAGCTCACTGATTTCTACATTGAGATTGAGGTCATCAGTATAGCTACCTGTGCTCCTATTCTCCACTATGTCAACCAGCCCTCATTCTGTCACTTTGCAGTTTCTCTCCTATCTACCTTATCTTGTATCCTCATTTGCTTCATGAAATTCAGCTTCTGATCATTCAACTCTGCCTCTTGCTAGCTGATATTAGTGGCTTCCTTCCCTTAGGCTCTTTCCATTTTAAAATTGTATTTGTCACTTCATCCATCATCCTCTCACCTCTCCATGCATCTCTCATGTTCTATCCTCATTTTCTCTCAAGATTCTTGAAAGTATCAGACTCCCAGCTGCATGCTGATGTCCCTTAAAGCTTTTCTTTTTGAATCCCTCCAATCCACTGAAAAGTCCCTGGCCCACTGTTACAAATGATATCTTCTGTGACTGTGGCACATAAGTCGCTCCTTGATCTCTGCCGAATTTGAATAAGATGTCTTGTTCCATTCTGATGCTACCGTTGTCAACTGTAATGAACAGGGGCCTACCAAATTCGCAGTCAAATTCTACAAATTTCACAGTGACAGCATTTTAAGAATCTCTCCCCTCTTCGATCCCCTCTCTCCCTCTTCGATTTCGCCCCCCCCCCCTCGCCCTCTTTGATTTCCCCCCCCCCTTTCCCTCTTTGATTTCTCCCCCCCCTCCCCTCTTTGATTTCCCTTCTCTGTCTCTGTCTCTCTCTCTGTCACTCTGTCTCTCCCGCGCCTCCTCCCCCCCCTCTCTCCCGCGCCCCCTCCCCCCCTCTCTCCTCGCCGCCCCTCCCCCCCTCTCCACCGCGCCCCCTCCCCCCCTCTCTCCCGCGCCCCCCTCCCCCCCTCTCTCCCTCGCACCCCTCCCCCCTCTCTCCCGCGCCCTCCTCCCCCCCTCCTCTCACGCGCCCCCTCCCCCCCTCTCTCTCCAGCGCCCCCACCCCCCCTCTCTCTCCCGCGCCCCCTCCCCCTCTCTCCCGCGCCGCCCTTCCCCCCCCTCTCCCCCGCGCCCCCTCCCCCTCTCTCCCGCGCCCCTCCCCCCTCTCTCCCGCGCCCCCTCCCCCCCTCTCCTCCCGCGCCCCCCTCCCCCCCCCTCTCTCCCGCGCCCCCTCCCACCCCTCTCTCCCGCGCCCCTCCCCCCCCTCTCTCCCCGCGCCCCCCTCCCCCCCCTCTCTCCCGCGCCCCCCTCCCCCCCCTCTCTCCCGCGCCCCCCTCCCCCCCCTCTCTCCCGCGCCCCCTCCCCCCCTCTCTCCCCGCGCCCCCTCCCCCCCTCTCTCCCGCGCCCCCCTCCCCCCCTCTCTCTCCCGCGCCCCCTCCCCCCCTCTCTCCCGCGCCCCCTCCCCCCCTCTCTCCCCGCGCCCCCTCCCCCCCTCTCTCCCGCGCCCCCTCCCCCCCTCTCTCCTGCGCCCCCTCCCCCCCCTCTCTCCCGCGCCCCCTCCCCCCCTCTCTCCCGCGCCCCTCCCCCCTCCCCCCCCCCCCCTCTCTCCCGCGCCCCCTCCCCCCCCTCTCTCCCCGCGCCCCTCCCCCCCCTCTCTCCCGCGCCCCCTCCCCCCCCTCTCTCCCGCGCCCCTCCCCCCCCTCTCTCCCGCGCCCCTCCCCCCCCTCTCTCCCGCGCCCCCTCCCCCCCTCTCTCCCGCGCCCCCTCCCCCCTCTCTCCCGCGCCCCCTCCCCCCCTCTCTCCCGCGCCCCCTCCCCCCCCTCTCTCCCGCGCCCCCCTCCCCCCCTCTCTCCCGCGCCCCCTCCCCCCCCCTCTCTCCCGCGCCCCCATCCCCCCCTCTCTCCCGCGCCCCCTCCCCCCCTCTCTTCCCGCGCCCCCCTCCCCCCCTCTCTCCCGCGCCCCCTCCCCCCCTCTCTCCCGCGCCCCCTCCCCCCCCTCTCTCCCGCGCCCCCTCCCCCCCTCTCTCCCGCGCCCCCTCCCCCCCTCTCTCCCGCGCCCCCCTCCCCCCCCCCTCTTCCGAGCCCCCTCCCCCCCCCTCTCCCGCGCCCCCTCCCCCCCCTCTCCCGCGCCCCCCTCCCCCCCCCCCTCTCCCCGCGCCCCCCATCCCCCCCTCTCTCCCGCGCTCCCCCTCCCCCCCCTCTCTCCCGCGCCCCCCTCCCCCTCTCTCCCGCGCCCCCTCCCCCCCCTCTCTCCCGCGCCCCCTCCCCCCCCCTCTCTCCCGCGCCCCCTCCCCCTCTCTCCCGCGCCCCTCCCCCTCTCTTCCCGCGCCCCCTCCCCCCCTCTCTCCCCGCGCCCCCTCCCCCCCCTCTCTCCCGCGCCCCCTCCCCCCCCCTCTCTCCCGCGCCCCCTCCCCCCCCTCTCTCCCGCGCCCCCTCCCCCCCCCTCTCTCTCCGCGCCCCCCCCCCCCTCTCTCCCCGCGCCCCCTCCCCCCCTCTCTCCCGCGCCCCCTCCCCCCCCTCTCTCCCGCGCCCCCTCCCCCCCCTCTCTCCCGCGCCCCCTCCCCCCCCTCTCTCCCGCGCCCCCTCCCCCCTCTCTCCCGCGCCCCCTCCCCCCCTCTTCTCCCGCGCCCCCTCCCCCCCCCTCTCTCCCGCGCCCCTCCCCCCCCTCTCTCCCGCGCCCCCTCCCCCCCCCTCTCTCCCGCGCCCCCTCCCCCCCCTCTCTCCCGCGCCCCCCTCCCCCCCCTCTCTCCCGCGCCCCCTCCCCCCCCCTCTCTCCCGCGCCCCCTCCCCCCCCCTCTCTCCCGCGCCCCTCCCCCCCCCCTCTCCTCCCGCGCCCCCTCCCCCCCCCCTCTCTCCCGCGCCCCCTCCCCCCCCCTCTCTCCCGCGCCCCCTCCCCCCCCTCTCTCCCGCGCCCCCTCCCCCCCCTCTCTCCCGCGCCCCCCCCTCTCTCCCGCGCCCCCTCCCCCCCCTCTCTCCCGCGCCCCCTCCCCCCCTCTCTCCGTCCTTCTCTTCTCTCTCCGTCCTTCTCTCTCTCTCCGTCCTTCTCTCTCTCTCTCTCTCCGTCCCCTCTCTCTCTCTCTCTCTCTCTCTCTCTCTCTCTCTCTCTCTCTCTCTCCGTCCCCCTCCTCCTCTCTCTCTCTGTCCCCCCCTCTCTCTCTCTCTCTCTCTCTCTCTCCGTCCCCCCTCTCTCTCTCTCTCTCCGTCCCCCTCTCTCTCTCCCGCCACTCATTCCTCCCTCTCTGGCTATCGCGCTGTCTCTTGCTCTGTCTCTGTCTCTCTCTCTGTTCCCCCTCCCTCTCTCTCTGTTCTCACTGACTGACTCTCTCAATGACTGACTCACCTCACCTCACTCGCCCGCTCTCTGTCGCCCGCTCTCTGGCTCACTGTGGCTCACTCACTGACTGTGACTGACTCACTGTCACTTCTGTGAAAACCTGTGTTTTCAGTGTAGGTGTGAACTCACACTGAGACCAAGTCTGAGTAGTTGTTCAGGTGAGCTGCATGATACTGTACTGCCCGAAACCAAGAATTCCGACACGTTGCTGGCTCTGGAGGAAAGGCGATGTTTTCTTCCCCAATTTCAGCCTTTCCAGCTGCATTTGCAGTGTGTTGCTTGTATTGAAACTTGTGGCTAGGGCAGTGTTTGAAGATCTTTTTAATGTAGCTGACCAGTTTGTCGACTTGACCTAACTCCCTTTTCCACAGCTTATTGACGAAAACTGGTATGCGCATTGCATGTAATATGGGCAGCATTAGGCATTACACCTTCGAGTCATAGAGTCGTACAGCATAAACAGGCCCTTCGGCCCACCGCGTCGATGCCGACCATATGCCTATCTATACTAATCTCACCTGCCTGCAATAATTCCATATCCTTCTATGCATTGCTCATTCAAGTACCTGTCCAGATGCCTCTTAAATGTCACTACTGTTCCTGCCTCCACCACCTCAGGGAGCTCATTTCCAGATACCCACTATTCTTTGTGTGAAAAATTTACCCCTTTAAACCTCCTCCCTCTCACCTTAAATCACCTTGGAGCACAGATTTTAAAGATTTTGTCACGTAAGGTGCATTGTCACTAGCGAAAGCAGACACTTTGTTGAAATCTGCAGCGTATTTTGAAACGGTTTTTGATTATCTCTTGGCAAACTTTGGTGTAATTAACAGCTTCTAAGTGGACGCAGTCTGTGAGCACTGTTGTTTGCTTTCATAACTGTACATCTTTGGCCTTACCAGACATAAAATCAAACAAAACATGCAGCACATAATTGTCTTGCTCATTGGTGGACTCATCACAAATAATTGCAGAAGACCCACATGCGTTAATCTAACACTTCATCTCCTCACAATGAGTAGCAGAAACCTTCAGTAGGAAGTCCTATTGTAGTTTATTTGCACTTGGCAAGCAGCCACCATTTTGCGCATTACATTGAATGAATACCCGCAGCTTTGGGTGATCTAGTTTTTCCAATGGTATGTTGGTGCTGCAGAAGCATCCACAAGTTCCATTGTAACCAACTGATGATTTTCTGAATTCTCTGTTGACCTCTTAAAATGAGATTAAATCATTGCTTGTGTTTTTGCATGATCGCTTTCCAGCAGTGCGGTGTCAGATACTCTCTGCTGTGATGGCTTTCGGACTCTAAGTGGTGCTGAACCGTTGCCCGCTGTACAAAACAGTATTCCACATCGGCATGCAGAATTTGGCTTCCAAATTCTTCCACCCAATATGCTACAGTAAGCATTGTGGCCATTTTTGATTTGCTCATTCTGGCATGCTCACATGTCTGCTAGTACTTGAGACTGCTTCTTTCAAAACTGCACCGGAAGCCATCCCTCATCTACCCATCAGCGAGCTGAGCTTTGTATCCATCACTAAAACGCGCAATGTTTGCAATATGCCCAGCAATCTGCAAGATGACCTTTGTGTCAATGAATAAAAAGCACGAAGTTCGCAAAATGGCCTATTTCACAAAGGACCTGTGATTTCATGGAGGACCTGAGATTTCACGGTCTGTGACACATTTTTCACGGTCGTGAATTTGGTAGGGCCCTAATAATGGAACTGCCCTTGTCCTTACTATTAGAATTCAGTCAATGCCTCCCTGACAATGGCTTCTATACCTGCCCTTGTACAGTCATCTTGAGAGTCTAAGGTTCCATGCTTCCTGTATCTGAGGTTCATAGGAAATAGGAGCAGGAATAGGCCATTCAGCCCATCAAGACTGCTCCGCCATTCAAACAGATCATGGTTGATCATCTACCTCTATGCCATTTTTCCCCACTATCTCCTTATCCCATGATGTCATTCGTATCTAGAAATCTATCGATTTCTGACTTGAACATGCTCAATGATTGAGCTTCCACAGCCCTCTGGGGTAGAGAATTCCACAGATGCAGCACCCTCTGAGTAAAGAAATTCCTCCTCCTTCTCATCTCAGTCTTAAATGGCCTCCCCCATATTCTGAGACTGTGTCCCCTTGTTCTAGACTCAGCAGCAAGAGGAAACATCCTAGACACATCTACCATGTCCTGCTCTGTAAGTACTTTGTAAGTTTCAGTGAGATCACCTCTCATTCTTTGAAACTCTAGAGAATACCGGCCCAGTTTCTGCAGTCTCTCCTCATGAGACAATCCAGCCATCCCAGGGATTAGTCTGGTGAACCTCTGTTGCACTCGCTCTATGGCAAGTATATCCTTCCTTAGATAAGGAGACTAAAACTGTACACACTACTCCAGGTGCGGACTCAAGTTATGAGCAATAGTTATAGGGGACTGTATAGTCAGGGGCACAGATAGGCTCTTCTGTGGACGTCAAAGAGACTCCAGGATGGTATGTTGCCTCCCTGGTGCCAGGGTCAAGGATGTCTCTGAACGGACAGGGGGCATTCTGAAGGGGGAGGGTGAACAGCCAGAGGTTGTGGTACACATCGGTACCAACGACATAGGCAGGAATAGTGACGAGGTTCTGCAGGGGGAGTTCAGGGAGTTAGGCAGATAGGTAGAAAGTTAAAAGACAGGACCTCTAGGGTTGTAATCTCGGGATTACTGCCTGTGCCACGTGCCAGTGAAGCTAGAAATAGGGATATAGTGCAGCTAAACACGTGGCTGAACAGCTGGTGTAGGAGGGAGGGTTTCAGATATCTGGATCATTGGGATCTCTTCCGGGACAGATGGGATCTGTACAAGAAGGACGGGTTGCATCTAAACTGGAGGGGCACAAATATCCTGGCTGCGACATTTGCTAGTGTCACTCGGGAGGGTTTAAACTAGTGTGGCAGGGGCTGGGAACCAGAGCAGTAGGACAGCAGGAGAAATAACTGAGGGGAAACTAGTAAATAAGACCAGTAAGACTAAGAGGAAGAGCAGGCAGGGAGATGTTGCTGAGCACAGTGGGACTGGTGGTCTGAAGTGCATTTGTTTCAATGCGAGAAGTATAACTGGTAAGGCAGATGAACTTCGAGCTTGGATTAGTACTTGGAACTATGATGTTGTTGCTATTACAGAGACTTGGTTGAGGGAAGGACAGGATTGGCAGCTAAATGTTCTGGGATTTAGAAGCTTCAGGCGGGATAGAGGGGGATGTAAAACGGGTGGGGGAGTTGCATTACTGGTTAAGGAGAATATCACAGCTGTGGGAGGACACCTCGGAGGGGTCATGCAGCGAGGCAATATGGGTGGAGCTCAGGAATAGGAAGAGTGCAGTCATGATGTTGGGGGTTGACTACAGGCCTCCCAACAGTCAGCGGGAGGTAGAGGAGCAGATATGTAGACAGATTTTGGAAAGATGTAAAAGCAACAGGGTTGTAGTGGTGGGTGATATTAACTTCCCCTATATTGACTGGGACTCACTTAGTGCTAGGGGCTTAGATGGGGCAGAATTTGTAAGGAGCATCCAGGAGAGCTTCTTGAAACAATATGTAGATAGTCCAACTAGGGAAGGGGCTGTTTGAGGGTAAATCAACATCTGACATGTGGGAGTCTTTCAAACGTCAGTTGATTAGAATCCAGGACCGGCATGTTCCTGTGAGGAAGAAGGATAAGTTTGGCAAGTTTCGGGAACCTTGGATAACGAGGGATATTGTGAGCCGAGTCAAAAAGAAAAAGGAAACATTCGTAAGGGCTAGAAGGCTGGGAACGGACGAAGCCCTTGAGGAATATAAAGACAGGAGGAAGGAACTTAAGCAAGGAGTCAGGAGGGCTAAAAGGGGTCATGAAAAGTCATTGGCAAACAGGATTTAGGAGAATCCCAAGGCTTTTTATACGTATATAAAGAGCAAGAGGGTAACCAGGGAAAGGGTTGGCCCACTCGAGGACCGAGGAAATGGGCGAGGTACTAAATGAGTACTTTTCATCAGTATTCACCAAAGAGAAGGACTTGGTGGATGATGAGGCTAGGGAAGGGAGTGTAGATAGTCTGGGTCATGTCGTTATCAAAAAGGAGGAGGTGTTGGGCGTCTTGCAAAGCATTAAGGTAGATAGGTCCCCAGGGCCTGATGGGCTCTACCCTTGAATACTGAGGGAGGCAAGGGAAGAAATTGCTGGGGCTTTGACAGAAATCTTTGTATCCTCATTGGCTACAGGTGAGCTCCCAGAGGACTGGAGAATAGCCAATGTTGTTCCTTTGTTTAAGAAGGGTAGCAAGGATAATCCAGGAAATTATAGGCCGGTGAGCCTTACGTCAGTGGTAGGGAAATTATTAGAGAGGATTTTTCGGGACAGGATTTGCTCCCATTTGGGAACAAACGAACTTATTAGCGAGAGGCAGCATGGTTTTGTGAAGGGGAAGTCATGTCTCACTAACTTGATTGAGTTTTTTGAGGAAGTGATGAAGGTGATTGATGAAGGGAGGGCAGTGGATGTTATCTATATGGACTTCAGTAAAGCCTTTGACAAGGTCCCTCATGGCAGACTGGTACAAAAGGTGAAGTCACACGGGATCAGAGGTGAGGTGGCAAGATGGATACAGAACTGGCTCGGTCATAGAAGACCGAGGGTAGCAGTGGAAGGGTGCTTTTCTGAATGACTAGTGGTGTTCCGCAGGGGTCAGTGCTGGGACCTTTGCTGTTTGTTGTGTATATAATTGATTTGGAGGAAAATGTAGCTGGTCTGATTAGTAAGTTTGCGGACGACACAAAGGTTGGTGGAGTTGCGGATAGTGATGAGGATTGTCAGAGGATACAGCAGGATATAGATCAGTTGGAGACTTGGGTGGAGAAATGGCAGATGGAGTTTAATCCAGACAAATGTGAGGTATTGCATTTTGGAAGATCTAATACAGGTGGGAAGTATACAGTAAAAGGCAGAACCCTTAGGAGTATTGACAGGCAGAGAGATCTTGGCGTACAGGTCCACAGGTCACTGAAAGTGGCAATGCAGGTGGATAAGGTAGTCAAGAAGGTATACAGCATGCTTGCCTTCATCGGTCGGGGCATAGAGTATAAAAATTGGCAAGTCATGCTGCAGCTGTACAGAACCTTAGTTAGGTCACACTTGGAATATTGCGTGCAATTCTGGTTGCCACACTACCAGAAGGACGTGGAGGCTTTGGAGAGGGTACGGAAGAGGTTTACCAGGATGTTGCCTGGTCTGGAGGGCATTGGCTATGAGGAGAGGTTGGAAAAACACGGATTGTTTTCACTGGAACGACGGAGGTGGAAGGGCGACATGATAGAGGTTTACAGAGTTATGAGCGACATGGACAGAGTGGATAGTCAGAAGCTTTTTCCCAGGGTGGAAGAGTCAGTTACTAGGGGACATAGGTTTAAGGTGCGAGGGGCAAAGTTTAGAGGGGATGTGCGAGGCAAGTTCTTTGCACAGAGGGTGGTGAGTGCCTGGAACTTGCTGCTGGGGGAGGTGGTGGAAGCAGGTACGATAGCGACGTTTCAGAGGCATCTTGACAAATACATGAATAGGGTGGGAATAGAGGGATATGGTCCCCGGAAGTGCAGAAGGCTTTAGTTTAGACAGGCATCAAGATTGGCGCAGGCTTGGAGGACCGAATGGCCTGTTCCTGTGCTGTACTGTTCTTTGTTCACCAAGGCTTTATACAATTGCAGCAATACATCTTTATTCCTGTACTCAAAAACCCATTGCAATGAAGGCCAACATACCATTTGCCTTCCTAATTGCTTGCTGCACCTGTATACTAGCTATTCGTGACTCATGAACAAGGGCACCCAGGTCTGTTTGGACCTCAACACTTCCCAATCTCTCACCATTTAAGAAATACTCTGCCTTTCTGTTTTTCTACCAAAGTGTATCACTTCATACTTATTTATATTATGTTCCATTTGCCATGTTCTTGCCCATTCACTTTGCCTGTCCAAATGCCCTTGAAGCCTCCTTGCATCCTCCTCACAACTTACATTCCCACCTAGTTTTGTGTCCTCTTCCTATTGATATGTTGTTCCTCATCAAAATCATCCTTAGGTATAGGTCAGTTTTTATTTATATGTCTGTGACACCAATATCACACTTGATCCTGTGACCATTCTGTTCTGTCAGACTACATGTTTGATAGCAACTGCTGTATGAGCTGCAGCTGTCTCCAACTTGACATCAGAAGACCCAAATCATTATTTTCAGCTCTTGCATAAACTCTGTTTCCTCGCTACTGATTCTTTCTCCCTTCGCAGCCATTCATTCAAGCTGAATCAGATTCTGCAAAACCTCTGCACCTGTTTGACCCTGAGCTGAGCTTCAAATCTGATATCTTTTCCTTTTATTAACTTCCTACTTCCAACATTGCCTACCTCAGCCCTTGTGTCACTGAAATCCTTATCCTTTATATTTGTAACTTCCAGACATGATTATTCCAGTTGCCTACTTTCTGGTTTCCCATATTCCAACTTGTCCAAAATGTTGTCTCTTGTATCAGTTCCTGCTTCGGTGCAGTGGAAGGAGCTGTTTGATGAGTACCTGGTAAGCTATTCTACCTATAATAAGTAGTCTGTAAAGTTAAGGTATGGCAGGGCAGCTCTGTCGAGTGGAACGTACAACCTGTGGCATGTGGAAAGTCATGGACGCACCATGTGTCCTAGACAAACACGTCTCCAGGAAGTGTCACCGGCTGCAGAAGCTTGAGTTGTGGGTTTTGGAACGTGACCGGCGGCTGGAGTCACTGTTATGCATCCGCATGGCGGAGGACTACATGGATAGCACATTTAGGGAGGTGGTTACACCACAGGTTAGGAGCATGCAGGCAGATAGGGAATGGGTGACCACCAGGCAGGTAGTTCAGGAGTCCCTTGATATGATCTCTCTCACTAATCGCTTTACCATTTTGGATACTGGTGAGGGTGATGGTTCCTCAGAGGAGTGCAGTCAGAGCCAAGTTTATGGCACCATAGGTGGTTCAACTGCACAGGAGGGGAGGATGAGGAGAGTCAGAGCAGTAGTGATAGGGGATTTGTTAGTTCGGGGAACAGACAGGCCTTTCTGCGGCAGTAAACGTGACTGCAGGATGGTGTGTTGCCTCCCTGGTGCCAGGGTCAAGGATGTCACGGAGAGGCTACAGAACATTCTTCTGTGGGAGAGTGAACAGCCAGAGGTCATGGTCCACATAGGTAAAAAGGGGGATGAGGTCCTGAAAGCAGGTTTTAGGGAGCTAGGAAGGAGATTTAAAAAGCAGGACCTCAAAAGCAGTAATCTCAGGATTACTCCCAGTCCCATGTGCAAGTGGGCGTAGGAATAGGGGAATTGAGCGATTGAACACGTGGCTGGAGAACTGGTGTAGGAGGGAGGGCATCAGATTTTTGAGAGTTTGGGTCCAGTTCTGGGGCAGGTGGGACCTGTACAAGATGGACGGGTTGCATCTTAGCAGGACTTGGACGAATATCCTGACAGAGATATTTGCTAGTACTGTTGAAGGATTTAAACTAAATTGTCAGGGGGATGGGAACCTGAGAGAGAGCTCAAATTGGAGAGAAGCAAAACTGGTAACTAGTCAGGGATGTGGGAACCAGGAGCAAGTATTAGAGAAGCTATAACAGAGACCTGGCTCAAAGAAGGGCAGGACTGGATGTTAAATATTCCTGGATATGAGGGATTCAGGAAAGAAAGGAAAGTGAAGAAAGAGGGAGGGGTGGCAGTGTTGATTTAAGGAGAGCATTGCAGTGCTGGAGAAATGGGATATCCCAGAGGGGTCGAGGTCAGAATCAATGTGGCTGGAGCTAAGGAGCAAAATAGGTGCAGTTACTTTGCTCGGTGTTGTCTATAGGCCACCAACTAGTGACAAGGACATGGAGGAACAAATTTGCAAGGAAATTACAGAGAGGTGCAAAAATTTATAGTGTAATTATAGTGGACTTTAATTATCCAAACTTAGACTGAGATAATAGTAGTGTGTCAGGCAAGCCCCCCCCACCTGCCGTGACTGAGGCACACATTATTTTGCCACATGAACATTCAAACTTAAAGTTGCAAGCCCCTGACTGGAAAGACATTTGCATAGTAACAGTGTTGGAACAAGGGGACCCAGTCGTTGCTTCCCCAATACACAGAAGAAGTGGTCAGACCAATTTTAGTCCCATGACTGACTGACTGTTGGAGTTTTTTTGAATTTGAACTTCCAACAGGGAAAGAAATCAGAATGCACTTTTCTTCTGGACTGAGAAGACCTCTCTCCTGTCTGCTCTTATCTCGCTCTCACCAGCTTCGGAAACCACTGAAGCCATATGAACCCCAAGAAAGAAAAGTCTCCACATTGGACAAGGTTTAAGAAAAATACTGGGTCCCAACGAAAAGTAAAAGCTGTCTACAATCAAGGACTCTACGGCGAGCTGGAAACACAAACAGTAACAAGAAACAGTCCCCTTTTAGAGACTGCCTCAAACCTCTCCATTTTGATTTTCTTCTGCTGTTTTCTGTCCCTATTTGCATGTGTGTATCGCATATGCATGCTAGCATGGGAGTGTCGTATATCCATAGGCGTGAACCGTATTAGAGTTTAAGTTTAAGGTTTAATAAATTTCACTTTCTTTCTTTAAACCTAAGGAAGCCTGTTTATACTCCTCATTTCTTTGCCTTATAATTGGAAAGCTGTGAACAAGGATTCACAAAGGGGGAGCTCAAAACACAATGTGTTTAAAAATTAAATCCTGTTACAATAAGACCAGGTGAAGACAGCAAAAGACCCCTAGACACCTTTCTCACCTAGTCAAAACCAGTGTAAAGGGCAGTGAGGGGCAAGAGTTCCTAGAGTGTGTTCAGGAAAATTTTCTACAACAGTATGTTGCTAGTCCAACAAGAAAGGAGGCACTACTGGACCTGGTACTTGGGAATGAGGTGGGCCAAATGGATCAAGTATCAGTAGGAGAGCATTTAGGAGATAGTGATCATTGTATTATAAGGTTTAGGCTGACTATGGAATAGGACAAAGAGCAATCCAGGGTAAGAATAATTAACTCTGGGAAGGCCAACTTCAATGGGGTAAGAATTGAGCTGGGGCAAATAAATTGGAGTCAAAAGCTGGCAGGAAGAACGTGGAGAGACAATATAGAATAAAGGATACAATTCTAAAGGGGGTGCAGGAGCAGAGGGACCTAGGTGTCGATGTGCATAGGTCATTGAAGGTGGCAGGACAGGTTGAGAGAGTGGTTAATAAAGCATACAGTATCCTGGGCTTTATTAATAGGGGCATAGTACAAGAGCTAGGAAGTTATGTTGAACTTGTATAAGACACTAGTTTGGCCTCAGCTGGAGTATTGCGTCCAGTTCTGGGTGCTGCACTTGAGGAAAGACGTGAGGGCATTGGAGAGAGTACAGAAAAGATTCATGAGAATTGTTCCAGGGATGAGGAATTTCCGTTATGAAGATAGATTGGAGAAGTTAGGACTGTTTTCCTTGGAGAAGAGAAGGCTGAAAGGAGATTTGATAGAGGTATTCAAAATCATGAGAGGTCTGGACAGAGTAGATAGAGAGGACCTGTTCCCACTCGTGAAAGGATTGAGAATGAGAGGGCACAAATTTAAAGTATTTGGTAAGAGAAGCAAAAGTGACATGAGGAAAAAATGTTTCACGCAGTGAATGGTTAAGATCTGGAATGCGCTGCCTGAGAACGTGGTGGAGGCCTTAGGGTGGCACAGTGGCGCAGTGGTTAGCATCGCAGCCTCACAGCTCCAGGGACCCGGGTTCGATTCTGGGTACTGCCTGTGCGGAGTTTGCAAGTTCTCCCTGTGATCGCGTGGGTTTTCGCCGGGTGCTCCGGTTTCCTCCCACAGCCAAAGACTTGCAGGCGGATAGGTAAATTGGCCATTGTAAATTGCCCCTAGTGTAGGTAGGTGGTAGGGAATATGGGATTACTGTAGGGTTAGTATAAATGGGTGGTTGTTGGTCGGCACAGACTCGGTGGGCCGAAGGGCCTGTTTCAGTGCTGTATCTCTAAATAAATAATTTTTAAAAACTGAACCATTCAAAAAGAAATTAAACATATTTATATGAAACGGAAGAATGAGAAGACGGGAATGAGGGAGTTGCTGTTTCAGAGAGCCGGTGCGGGCATGAATGGCCTCCTTCTGCGCTGTAACAATTCTGTGATCATGCCCTACACTAAATCCACTTGCCCAACATCTGAGTTCTTGCTGACATACTCTGGTTCACTTTCTGCCAATCTATTAAATTCAAACTTCCTGTCCTCCTTTTCAAATCCTTTCATGGCCTGCAAATTTCTCTAGAATTACAATTTCCTCCTGCATCCTTCAGTTCTCTGATCTGCCTTTTGTGTCTGTCCTGTCTTTGCATCCCCATTGCTGGTAGAGCCCTCTGCTGCCTTGGCTCTACAATATGGAACTCCCCTTCACCAATCCATTTCAAAACACATTTTTTCAACCAGGCTTTCAATCACCCCTGATCTTTCACTTCTGTCAGTACGCATTTCTCTGTCTACATTTTTAAAGCACCTTGCAATGTTTTTTTTATTTTAAAGAGGCTATATAAATGTCAATTACTTTCATTTGACCATGGAAGGTATCCAGCTGATTATCTTCTTATTCTCACCTGACATCTCCATATGCACTTGCATGCT
The DNA here is from genome assembly GCF_036365525.1 of Heterodontus francisci. Taxonomy (NCBI): domain Eukaryota; kingdom Metazoa; phylum Chordata; class Chondrichthyes; order Heterodontiformes; family Heterodontidae; genus Heterodontus; species Heterodontus francisci. Next base: position 60,251,149 of record NC_090385.1, read on the forward strand.
GAGCTTTTCTGTTTCTTAGTCCAAGGATGCTGAGGTCAATTGGCTAACTCAGCTACAGATGGAGGATTGATCCTGTGACTTCATTGTTGCTAAGACTCGGTACCACATCTCTGAATGCATCTTTGCTTTGATGTTAGTAAATCAGTAATTTACTTTTTTTATATTAAAATGTACATACTCCTGTATCTGACTGACAAAATTGAAGCCTACAGCAAATGATGATTTTAGGGCCCCAAACTAATCGCTCTCGTAACCTCAGAGCACACCTAAGTGAACTATCCCTTAATGTTTATTAGTGCAGACATTTAGAGAGGTCAATTGAGTTAGAAGATTGCATTTGTGAAGATGATGTGTGTTGTACCAGAATGCTGAATAGCTTTTGCAAAAGAATTGAATTTTACGTTAAACAGGACTGCTTTGGAACTTGATTTTGTTTATTTTTACTCTGCACATTGCTGAAGGTGCATAGAGCTGGGAAGCAATCTGGCTTATTTCAGTTTCTAAGTAAACTACTAAACTTGCAAATATATGCTCTTGGACTAGGCTAAGTGCAGTGTATACTTGCACTGCAATCACTGCACTCAAATTACTCCTGAGCTTTTGTCCTTGATTATTTATTTTCCATTTCAGGAAGATGTTTTCTACCTATTGTGGGAGTGAGATTTATGACTTGGCAAGGATGCAGGGTTATCATTTAAATGGTTTTCTTTCCCTGACCTAGAAGAAATATTTGGGATTTTGTCCAGTCAAGGTCATCCTGTGGGATTAGAGAAAGAAATACACCATCTTGAACTCTTGACTGTGTCTGGATCTATTCTCAGGGAACACTATCCCTTTTATATAAATCTATGACAAGAGATTTGAGAAATGAATTCTACATCCCTTCTTGGGCTTTGAGTTATTCCATGAATAAATGACTGTAAAGAGGACAATGATATGAGCTGTTGCTGCCTGAAGCCTGCAATCCCGATGGCGCAATGATTATTCAAACAAAGTAATGAATAGTTATATCTGGTTTTCAGCGCTGTTGGTATCTGACCAAATGCCCTGGCTCTTCAACTAGGTTTATTGTTTCTAGATGAAAACACAGCATTCTAGACTATTACAGTGTGAGGAAAGACTACTTTTTTGCTAAAGGTAGACACCTAACCAAGCAGTTTCAGCAGTGGAAAAGCATAACAGTAACCACTGCCTGCCACAGCACAAGTGCCCCTGGAGTTCTGCGTCTGCCCATAAAACTGGAGCTATATAGCCATATTCATATTCATATTGTAATTGTGGAAAAATCTGCAGGAATGTTGATGTATATGAGGAGTGGAAAAGTTGTAAAGCGAAGAAACATTTGAATTAAGAGCCTGTGGGAAATGGTGTATTAGAATAGCGTATCCTTAATGTGATACAGAAATGCTGCACTGAACTTGAATGGGTTAATTACTATGTATTGTGAATTCTTTTCCAGGGGGAATTCCATCTGTAGAGCCTTTTCGCAGGGGTCTCAATGAACTAATGACTGTCTGTCAACATGTGCTGAATACATTTGAGGTGAGTCTCAAATTCATTTAAGAGACTTCCTAGCAGTGGGCTGCAACAGTAAATATGTGATTCTGCAAATTATCCAAAAATCATTTGATTGTACCTGAGGCTATTCAGTTACTGGTTGTTATCATTGCCTTGCAGTGGCTATATGTTTAAAACTAGGGTTTTTCTGTATAAATAAGCACACTAAATATCAATAATGGTGACCATGAAACTACTGGATTGTCACAAAAACCCATCTGGTTCACTAGTATTCTTTAGGGAAGGAAATCTGCTGTCTGTACCCCTTCTGCCCTATATGTGGCTCCAGACCCTCTGCAATGTTGTTGACTCTTAAATGCGTTCAAAAATTGCCTAGCAAGCTATTCAGTTGCGTCAAACCACTATGAGAAAGTTGAATAAGAATAAAACTGGGTGGACTACCCAGCATCGATATAGGCACCGGATATGACAAAGATACTTCTGCAAAGCCCTCTTCACTAACATCTGGGGATTTGAGCCAAAATTAGGGGAACAGCCTGATCTAGTCATACTCATTGAATCATACCTTACAGCCAATGTCACAGACTCCTCCATCACTATCCCTGGGTATTCTAGCTGCAGTTTAACTAGTGTTTTGTACAGTTCCAGCATAACCTGCCTGCTGTTATACTCTAGTCCTTGGCAAATAAAGGAAAGTATCCCATTTGCCTTCTTAACCACCTTATCCAGCTGTCTTGCTATCTTCAGGGATCTGTGAACATACACTCCAAGGTCCCTCTGTTCCTGTACACGTCTCGGAATCCTACCATTTACTGTATATTCTGTTGCCTTCTTTGTCCTCCCCAAATATTTTGGGCAAAAGATGCAGGCGGAATATGAGGAAGCATCTTTTTTCCGCAGTGAGTGGTAATGACCTAGAACTCCCTGCCCTTAAGATCAATGACTTCAATAAAAAGTTGGATGGCCACCTGAGGGAAGGGTTATGAGAATCGAGCCGGGAGGGGGACTGACTATATAGCTCCCTGGAGAGCTGGCATGGACTCGATGGGCCGAATGGCCTCCTTCTGTGCCTAAACTACTCTGACTCGCACTTCTCCCGATTGAATTCCATTTGCAATTTTTCTGCCCACCTATACATTATCTTTGTGCAGTCCACAGCTTTCTTCTTCACTATGAATCACATGGGCAATTTTGTATCACCTGCAAACTTCTTAAACATGCTCGCTACATTTAAATCTAAATCATTGATATGTACAACGAACAGCAAGGGACCCAATTCTGAGCCCTATGGAACCCTGCTGGATACAGCCTTCAGTCACAGAAACCTTCTTAACCAATCTCCCATGCGGGACTTTATCAAAAGCCTTGCTGAAGTCCATCTAGACTACATCAACTGCTTCACCCTCATCTACACATCTCGTCACCACTTCTCAAAATTCAATCAAATTAGTTAGATGATCTTCCCCTGACAAAACCATGCTGACTATCCCTGCCTCTCCAAGTGGAGATTAATCCTGTCCCTCAGAATTTTTTCCAATATTTTCCCAACCACTGATGTTAGACTCACCAGCCTGTAATTACCTGGTTTATCCCTACTACCCTTCTTGAATAATGGTACCACATTCGCTGTCTTCCAGTTCTCTGGTACCCCTCCTGTGGCCAGAGAAGATTTGAAAATTTGTGTCAGAGCCCCTGTTATCTCCTCCCTTGCCTCACATAACAGCCTGGGATACATCTCATCTGGGCCTGAGGATTTATCCACTTTTAAGCCCGCTAAAACAGCTAATATTTCCTCCCTTTCAATGCTAATATGTTCAAGTATATCACAATCCCTCTCCCTGATCTCTACACCTACATCGTCCTTCTCCATAGTGAACACCGATGAAAAGTAATCATTTAAAACCTCACCTATGTCCTCCGGCTCCACACAAAGGTTGCCACGTTGGTCCTTAATAGGCCCCGCTCTTTCCCTGGTTATCCTCTTAACCTTAATATACTTATAAAATACCTTGGGATTTTCCTTTATCTTGCCCGCCAGTGTTTTTTCATGCCCCCTCTTCGCTCTCCTAATTACTTTTTTAAGTGCCACCCTACGCTTTCTATACTCCTCTAGTGTCTCCGCTATTTTCAGTGCTTGGGATCTGCCGTAAGCCTCCTTTTTTTTTTCCAGATCCAATGCTCTATATCCCTTGACATCCAGGGTTCCCTAGGCCTATTAGTCCTACCCTTCACCTTAACTGGTACATGTTGGCTCTGGACTCTCACTATTTCCTCTTTGACTCCCACTGATGTGATATAGACTTTCCTACAAGTAGCTGCTCCCAGTCCACTTTGGCCAGATCCTGTTTTATCATATTGAAATTGGCCTTCCCCCAATTCAGTATCTTTTTTTATTTCTATTTTTTTTTTATTTAGAGATACAGCACTGAAACAGGCCCTTCGGCCCACCGAGTCTGTGCCGACCATCAACCACCCATTTATACTAATCCTACACTAATCCCATATTCCTACCATATCCCCACCTGTCCCTACCACCTACCTATACTAGGGGCAATTTATAATGGCCAATTTACCTACCAACCTGCAAGTCTTTTGGCTGTGGGAGGAAACCAGAGCACCCGGAGAAAACTCACGCAGACACAGGGAGAACTTGCAAACTCCACACAGGCCGTACCCAGAATTGAACCCGGGTTGCTGGAGCTGTGAGGCTGCGGTGCTAACCACTGCGCCACTGTGCCGCCCTGGGCAAATGAAGTTCAATCCAGAGAAGCGTGAGGTAATGCTAACCAGGCAAGGGAATACATACTAAATGGTAGATACTATGACGTGTAGAGGAACAGAAGGACCTAGGAGTGCATGTCCACAGGTCCCTAAAGGTGACTGGGCAGGTAGATAAGATTGTCAAGAAGGCATACAGGATACTTGCCTTTATTAGCTGAGGCATAAAATACAAGAGCTGGGAGGTTATGCTGGAGCTGAAAAAACGCTAGTCAGGCCACAGCTGGAATACTGCATGCAGTTCTGATCACCAGACTATAGGAAAGATGTGATTGCATCAGAGGGCACAGAGATGATTTATGAGGATGTTGCTAGTACTGGAGAATTTTAGTTAGGAGGAAAGATTGGATAGGCTAGAGTTTTCTTTGGAAGAGGCGGCGGAGGGGGGAACCTAATTGAGCTGTATAAAATTATGAGGGGTCTAGACTGAGTGGATAAGAAAACCTTATTCCCCTTGTTTGAGGGATCCATAACCAGGGGGCATAGATTTAGGATAAGTAGGAGGTTTAGGGGAATTTTTTTCACCCAGAGGGTTGAGGGGGATCTGGAATCTCTGCCTGAAATGGTATATGAGGCTTAAATCTACTAAATATGCACGTGAAGTGCCGTATCCTACAAGGGTACATACCAAGAGCTGGAAAGTGGGATTAGGCTGGATGGCTGCTAGTCAACCGCCATAGACATGATGGGCCAAATGGCTTCATTCCGTGCTGTAAATTTCAATGATTTCTATGATTAGGGTTCTTCCCAGGGAAGCTCCAGTAATGTAATAAAACTAATATTTTTTCTTGCTCCAACTTCACAATGTACTCAATGTCTATTGTGAATCACAGGAATTTCAAATTATTGATAACATCTGTCTAAAGATCAGAGATTCAAATTTCAGTGTTCAAGCACCAGGTTATGGGAGAATCCACACATGTCTAACAGTAGCCATGTAGCCATTCTGTATCCTGTCTCTGCACTGGAGATATTTTATCTAATCCCATTCCACTGTTCTTTCCTCATACCATTTTGCATTTTCCTTTGGATTTATCCAGCTCACTCAAATATTACAATCAATTCTGCGTCAACAACCATTTGTGGGAATGTATTCCACACTCTAACAAACTTTTATACAAAAACATTTCTTCTAATCTCCCCTTAATGCTTCTAATACTAATTATATGCTTATGCCCCTTCAATACCAAATCACAGACCAGTGGAAATGTCTTCCCATTCATCCCAAGGCCCTTTCAAACTCAGATCCCCCTTCATGGTCTCTGATCCACTGAATATAACCCAGTTTTTACAAGGCTCAAATCATAACTATATTCTCATCATTAGTATCATGCTAGTGAATCTGAGCTGTACCTTTTCCATGGCTCCATTATCCTGTTTACAATGGAGTTCCCAAAACTATACACAGTACTCCAACTGTGGCCTAAACAATGTTTTGTGCGTACTCTATCTCACTTTTTATATTCAATGTTCCTAGACATAGAACCCAAAACTATTTGCCATTGTATTGTATGGCTTTCCCACCCACACTCAAATCTCTGTTTCTCTACTCCATTGACAATGTTACATTTAGGATATACTTCTACTATGTATATTTTCCTCAAAATGTACTACTCATTTATCCATGTCAAGCTATATTTTTTCATTTATCAGTCCGCTCCCTAACCAATGCACATTCTGTATGTCCTGCATTCACGTTTGCCAAGTTTCTATTTCTGTACAGCAAGCATATTTTGGATCCCTGGGCCACAACACAACTATATCCTACCAATTCAAGAACCACTGATTTACCCCGTTCTTTTCACCTATCTCTTTGCCTTAATACCACTGGCATTGATGAAAACAAGTCTCTTGCGACACTCAAGTCCAGGTATACCACACTCAGAATTCCCTTTGTCTATGCAATTGTTAATTTCCTTGAAAAATTCAACTGAATTAGTCAAGCATGACCAATCTATGTTAACTGCCCCTATTTAGCTCACAGCTTTAAAGAGTTCACTAGCTACTGTTTCATTGTTTCTAGCAGTTTTCTCATCATCCAAGTGTTACGACCATGGCGGGAGGAGTGTACTGTCTTTTCTAGTTCCACTTCTCCAAATGTCACAACATCTATTTAAATGTTTACCCGGTTACAGATACAGCCAATCATATACGCTAGTTTTTAATCCCAGAATAAAATACACCAACCAGGTTTCTTTAATAAACAAAATTATCAGATTATAAAACAAGACTTAACCAGTAACGAAGCAAAGCATTAACACACATTAAAATAGGAAAGTTCCCTTTTTTTAAATTCCCCAATTACACACACATACATTGGAAAAAATACAGAAATTCACTCTGCAGAGATCTGTTACAAAAATAAACCAAAAAAAACTTCTTTGGCCAAATACTTGCTAATTCTTGATGAAAAAAGAATGATATGGAAGGAAGTCAGTTGTACCTTTTTGGTCTGGTATCTGGACATACAGAGACAGGTTAATGAGTTTGTTTCAGAAGCTGATCGTTCTGGAGATTTCGAGAATTATTCTAGTAGGCTTTCTAGGAGAAATGTGGCATCAAGATTTTTCTACCAGCACACACTTGAATCGCAGGAGTTTTTCTAGCTTCCCAGGAGCTATACGGCACCAGGGACTTTTTTCCCCCACACTGCATCTTGGCAGGATTTCTTCAAAAAGGTAGAGAAGGTGGTGAGCTGGGTGATTTATTTTTTCCTTGGCAGGAAAACACCAACTGTCTTCAAATAGCTTATACCACAACTAAAACTGAAAACAATGTTCAAACCCCAAACAGTGAGTCAATCTCCTGACCTCCATAACCTTTGACATGTGGCTTCTCTGTAACCATTTTTTATTCCCAGATCAGCAAGGGTTCTGTTGAGCCCAAATCACAGGTGGCCTCCAAACAGCATCTTGTCCTGTCAGTGAACTTGGTTAAAAAAAAACACATATCCATGGAATCTTCAGTTTTAACACAAGTCCTCAAAAAATTAATTAAGAAAAATGGAAACATTTTTGTAACATAAGTGACACTAAATGTTCTGTTCTCATTTGGTTTATCCCTTCCTTTTTTTCCAATGAGGTATCATTCACCACACTCCAGTCCTTTGGAGGAATTCCAAAGTTTGATATTGTATGAGGCTAATCAAAGACTGCAACATCCAAAAGATCTGGAAGTCCTTTATCACCAAGCATGGTCCATCTTTGTCCTTTTCCATAACTACCTTAAATCTTAGAGTTATTTATGGTCACTATCCCCGAAATGCTCCCCCACTGTCACTTCTACCACTTGTCCGGCTTCATTCCCTAGCATTAGGTCCAGTACTGCCCCTTCCCTTGCAGGACTTTCTACATACTGGCTGAAAAATCTCTCCTGTGTGCACTTTAAGAATTCTGCCCCTTTTAAGCCTTTTGCACTAAGACTATCCCAGTTAATATTGGGGAAGTTGAAATCCCCTACTATTATTACCCTATTATTTTCACACCTCTGAGATTTGCCTACATATCTGCACATCTGTCTGTTCCCGACTGTTTGGAGGCCTGTAGTAGACACGCAGCCAAGTGATTGCCCCCTTTTTGTTTTTAAGTTCTACCCAAATGGCCTCATTTGAGGAGCCTTCTAAGATGTCATCCCTCCTTACAGATGTCATTGACTCCTTGATCAACAGTGCAATGCCACTTCCTCTTTTATCCCCTCCCCTATCACGCCTGAAGATTCTATACCCTGGAATATTGAGCTGACAGTCTTGTCCCTCCCTCAACCATGTCTCTGTGATAGCAATAATACCATAATCCCATGTGCTAATCAACACCCTCAATTCATCTGCCTTACTAGTAAGACTCCTTGCATTGAAATAGATGCAATCCAACCTTGCATTTTTCCCTTGTGCCTTACCAGGTCTATATTTGCTCTGCCTTCCAGGCAGACTCACTTTCTGTTCTATATTACCCCCTACTGTACCTCCACTCTGTATCCCATCCCCCTGCCAAATTAGTTTAAACTCCCCCTTCCCCCCCCCCCCCCCCCCAAACAGAACTAACAAATCTCACAGCAAGGATGTTGGTCCCATTCCGGTTCAGGTGCCAACTGTCCAACTTGTACAGGTCCCACCTCTGCCAGAAACAGACCCAGTGATCCAGGAAACTAAAGCCCACCCTCCTGCACCATCTCCTCAGCCACGCATTCATCTGCTCTATCCTCCTATTTCTAAACTCATTAGCATGTGGCACCGGGAGTAATCTGGAGATTACTACCTTAGAGGTCCTGCTTTTTCATCTGCTACCTAGCTCTCTTAAATTCTTGTTGCAGGACCTCATCCCTTTTTCTGCCTTTGTCGTTGGTACCAATGTGTATCACGACCTCTGGCTGCTCGCCCTCCCCCTTCAGAATGTCCTGCAGCTGCTCCGTGGCATCCTTGACCCTAGCACCAGGGAGGCAACATACCATCCGGGAGCCACGTTTGCGGCCACAGAAACACCTATCTGTACCCCTTACGATAGAATCCCCTATCACTACAGGTCTTCCACCCCTTTTTTCCCCCTGCTGTGCAGCAGAGCCGTCCTTGGTGCCACGGACTTGGCTGTTGCTGCTTTCCCTTGGGAGTTCATTCCCCCCAACAGTATCCAAAGCGGTATATCTGTTTGAGAGGGCGATGGCCACAGGGGACTCCTGTCCTACCTGCCTGCACCTACTACTCTGCCTGATGGTCACCCATCCCTTTTCTGCCTGTGCTGCCATTACCTGCAGTGTGACCACCTCTCTAAACGTGCTATCCACGACATCCTCAGCATCACGGATGCTCCACAGTGAATCCACCCGCAGCTCTAGTTCCATAATGTGGGTAGTCAGTAGCTGCAGATGGATACACTTCCTGCACACATGGTTGTCAGGGACACTAGAAGCATCCCTGATTTCCCACGTAGTGCAGGAGGAGCATATCACAGGGCTGAGCTCTCCTGCCATGACTTATCTTTAAATTAATTTAGTTACTCCCTTTAAAAAGTACTAATTACACTTGGGGTCTTGTTCTACTCCAAACGCTACCCACTACAATCGAAAGTCCTTCATAAATTACTCTAATTTAAGTAGTACTACTCACCTTATCACTTGAGGTTTTAAAAAAAAAACGTTTCCCCTTTTTTAAGGGGAAAATGTAGCCAGCTATTCAACCATGATAGCCACATCATCCAAATAGATTGCGCAATACTCTCAGACTTCTCCGTCTCGCTCTTGCAGGACATGATGGTGCACAACTAGAGGCGGCAGGAGTTGCCTGGAGGGGGATAGACCATCCTGCATGTCCTAACTCCTATGTGTTGGCCATTATTGGGACGGCCATTGCTGAGGGCGGAAATGAAGCCATTGAAGTAGATGGTATCCTTATACCTAATCTTCCTTCTGACATCCCTCCTGCCTCGGAACAATAAGGGCATAACATGAAAATGATCCCAATTCTCACCACCTGTTTTTTGGGTTAGATATAATCAAAAATGTCCACAATAAATCTTTCAAATTAAAGAAAAAGCTTGTTTTATTAAATTTACATTGAAAATACAGTGTAATGAAAGAAGTTGTACATGTAACTGCTGATAGTTAAATTATGTGCTATTTGCAGTAACTACGCAGTGTGCGAGTATATATTTTAACTGCATTGGTTAGGAACTGCTTATTTTTCCCAACTTGAATGCAACATTGCCGAAATATACTTTCACAGGACTGTTAGCTTGTTACAAAGCATTCGATCGGACTGTCAAGTCACTAATGCTCATTAATTTCTTCTTTCAGGTCAGTATGAAGGAATATAAAGAGCAGCGTAAACGAGAAGAAGCAATGGATCAGTTTTGATAAGGCACATGCATATGTAATACTGTACATTTTTATATTTTGAAAAATAAACAGATTAAAAAAACAACTAAATTGAGATATTTTAATGGCCTAAAATAATGGAATCCCAGTCACACCAATTGGATGCAACTGATTGTCTGAATACAAAGTGAGTAAATATATAGATTCCCTGGTTGATCTTCCCTTGGTTTAACTCGGTGCTGAGTTTGCAATTCCAGATACACAGTGAGTCGCACTCAAGATTATGTTTCCTTGCGTTTAGATCTTTTCATTTTCTCTGATGCACTATATTTTCAGTTAGCTGCCAACTGCTTACAGACGGCAGGCATGCAATGTAACTTGCAGATGTAAGGGGGCTTTTGTGTTTATTCACCATATTTCCCTAGGCAAGGCCACTATCAGCCAGTTAGTGACACACAGCTTGGGCGACAAAAGGTAGACTGTGAACATCTTAGAATAAGAAGACAGTGAGTGAAAAATAGCCACCTAGTTAGCTTCTGGAGGTCAAAAAATGTTTAGATATTAAAATATGTTTTATTTTGCTGTTTGGGATGGTACAAAATATGAGTCCCCCTTTCATTGGACCAATAATGTGTGTGTGTGTGTTTATATAGAGTAAGACCGTGTGAATCATTACTTCTGCATTAATCAAAATCAAAGCAAATTAGTGATAAGAACTGATTTGACAAAAATATTGTAACAGATTCGGCTTAATGTGGTTGATATTGAATTTAATTGGGAGAAATGGGCTTTCTTTATTACCTGTCCCAGGTCCCACTGTGCATTCTTGCTTTTCCAGTTGTGATCGGCATGTCTCCTTCCTGGAGGAGCACAGCTGTATATATGATTTTCCTGGTGTCTGCTAACTCTAGGTTTTCACTTCAATCCAAAGAATTTATTAATTATGTGTCAGGTAGCTGTTTTTTAAGGTTAGTTTGTAATGTTTAACCATGATTTTATTTTGAACATTGATTGCAAATGCAATTGCTGTTTTCTTACTGAAAAATGTGCTGTTTGTAAACTGATAAGATTGTTGACACGCATGTTATTTATACAAAATATACAGAAGAAGGATTTGAGTAGACAACGGATTCAGAGAACATTTGATCTTACTTTGTTCATGGAATTCACACTCTGGTGCAGAAACTGGCCTGTGTATACCCATGCAACACAACTTTACAAGTAGCCATTAGGGAAGACAAAAGAGATTCACTTAAAAAGTGGGCATGCCTTCTAGGAGCAAGGCCTCTCCCAGGGGATTGGTGCATAGTTGCAGTCGCATGTCTCAACAATTTCGTAGAAATTTGGCAGTGCTTAAATGTCCCATGGTTAGAAATCTTTACTAAAATGAGGTTGATTTTCAGTTTCTGTCATTCCAAGGTAGTCTCTGGCCAGTAGGGTAACCTATTTGTATTTTAGTTTGATGTTCTCTTTCTCAATAAGCATTGAAGTGGGCGATGAATTAAGGATTTACCTTGATACTGAAGTGTAGGGGTCATGAGAGAAAACATATGGTATTCCTATTACTGCAGACATTCAAAGACTCGCAATATGCAGACAGACATCTGCTTTGGATTTTCCAAAATATAATGCATTAGAGTTCAGATATGAGACCAATTTTATGTGGCAGTGGAGAGCCAGGAAATTCTTTCCTACTTTTTAAAAAAAAAGTTCATGATGAGCTGTACTTGTTACTGAAGTGTGAGCTGCTCCGATCCAGGCCATTTGCATGGCCGTTGGCTTTCCACTTGGCAACAGCCATTCTCTCCTCCATTGGTGTGCTCAGAACTGACTGCTGACACCAGCAACACAAGCAGGACTGAATGGAAAATATTCAAACAAACTAGTAAGAAATTAACGGACGCAATCTGCACATTCTAACCTAAGCAAACCCAGTTTAGGAAGATTTAATATTTTGGTTCAATTTTCTCATTGCTCAAGAGGCAGATGACATGTTCTCAGCCTTTTGCTGTTCATCTAACAGCTAGAAGGTGCATGATTTTTCCCTCCTCTTCAGAGAGACACCTTACGATTATTTCTAAGGGCTTGTATGATATTAGAAATTATTGAATAGAGAATCAGCCCAAGCTACATCCAGTAAAAACTTGCATTTATATAGCACCATTAGTATAGAAAAGTCTTTAAATAATTTTACAGGGAGCAAGGGAATGAACTCGATTACAGAGCGAGACTCGAAGAGGTGACTGAAAGCTTGGCTGAAAAGATACATTCTGAGAATATTCTTATAGCTGGAAAGTAGTGGAGATGGGGGAGGAGTTTGGGGAAGAGGTTCGAAAGAACAGAGCGAATTTGACAAGGCTCTGCCACCAATGGTGGTATGAAGGTTGGAAGGGTGCACAAAAGGCTAGAGCTGGAGAACTGCAGAATATGGGAGGGAATTGTAAAATTGCAAGAGATTGCAGATATAGGGATTCAACGATAATGATGAGGATTTTAAATTTAATACCTTGGGTAAAAGGGAGACAATGTAGCCTGAAGAGAGATGGTAAGTGATACAGAATTATAGATGATTGAGTTTTGGATAAGTTGTAATTTATGGAGGGTGGAAGTTGAAGGTAACAGGTGAACGGCAGCAGAGATGTTGGAATGGGGTGAGGGAATTGAAAGTGAAGTATTGACAAAGCAAGTGGGAGAATTGCTTTTCCAGGGTTGTGGAAAGGTAGGGAGATGTGGGTGGAAATAGGGATGAGGAGTGGACAGAAAATGGCCTTGAGAGCTGAGGGACAGAAAATGGCCTTGAGAGCTGAGGAACAGAGAGGCCACAAGAGATGGTGAGATCAGGGTGTGGCTTTGGTTATGGTTGGGGGTAACTTATGTGCAGAATAGGAGTAAGCAAGAGTAAGAGGGTAGAGAAATTGGAGGAGAGCAGACGAGGGAAATTAAGGTAGAAGTTGAAGTCACCAAGAATGAGGAGTTGCTTTGATGCAGAGGCAAAGGGAGGACATCTCATTGAAAGAATCTGCATGGAGCTTGGGAGGGCTGTACATGACAAATTTTGAATGGAAGATGGTGAGGTGCTTAATGGAGAAGTTGGTGTCAGATGATTGGGGGAGAGACAAAACTATGACTTGGCAATAACAGCTGTACTGTTAATCAGTGGTATGGTGGGGCATGTTGATGGAATCTGTAACCAGGCAGAGGGTCCTTGATGTGAGAGAAGGAATTACCACCTAAAAACCATGTTTTTGTTGAAGCCAAAGTGTCAAATCCATCGACAATGTTATGGATGGCAAGGACCGGCTGCATTTTCAAGGTCAAATATGAAGTGGGGCTGTGATTGGTTATTTGCAATGTAAAGCCACTTTAATGGTGGTATGTCAGGTGCAACTTTTTTTTAATTTCCTGATTTCATTTGAGCTGCTGAATGGATTCTGAACACTTCTAGTGGAGGGAGGTTCTGTCACATGCATCCATTTGTCCGGTTGTGGAATAGTATTGTCAGGGTTTTGAAGCTTGTGAAATTCGGGAAAAAAACTGGTTTGAACATTTTTTCAAGTCTAAACTTACCTTGAAACAGTTCTTGAATTTTTGACTGACGAAGTACAATGTCACTGGGTTTATGCAGGAGTTGAGAGAAGCCATATTAATCCCAATATAATCCAGAACCAGAAGAAAACTGAACAGAAAACAGTGTTAAAATCAATTTTGTTGCAAGTTTAAGGTGTCCTTTTGTTGTTAACAATCTAACATCTTTATTTTCCTAGCACATGGGCGTAGATGCCGTGGGCTTTCTCCATATCATTTATTCCCTACCTATTTTCTAGTGAATTAAATTATAGTGGGATACAGTTAACCTACTGTTCTTCAATGCAGGAATTGGGTTCCAGTTAACTCTAAAGAGATTGAATGAAGACCTCTTCTCTGGCAGTTGTAAAAGTCTGAAATGAAATGATTATGGGGTAATCTTTTTGCAAATCCTAATGGCTGCGAGTACACAACCTATGATTGGTCATTCCACCACTCCCCACCTCCAATTTTCCTATCTACTTGGTTTCTTTTATTGGGACAAATTGAGTTTATTTTGCTGCTCTTAGCTTATTAATTTGAATTATCCAATGCTTCCATTTTTCTGAGAGCAGTAGACAGAGTGGCCACAATAATTCCGATTGTTGTCTCACTACAGCTTTGTTGACTAACTATTGCTTTATTGGACATATGCTACATAGATCCGGTTAAAAAACTGAATGTATGATTTGACTTGGAAATTGCTGCCATAAAGTTTGATATACTTGCCCTAAAGAGGCACATTGTCATGTTTCTGTTGAACCCAGACTGAGATTACACAAGTGGCCTCATCCCTTAAGCGTGTAGATGAACTAGGCGAGGTAGTTGACTCAGTCCAGCAGATAATACAATGGCTGCCGCCCATTGTGCTGGTGTGAATTAAACATTGGCTTCCTATATTATTGGATGTGGAAAAACCTACTCTGCCTGATGCACTCAATTGTCCAATACAGCTGTCTATTTACAGTTTGTTAGGGGCCTGAGCATAAAATTTAACTGAGGCTAATTAAGGCACCAGAAATGTAATTTATGGGATGTTGAGATTTTTTGACCATTTCTTCATGAAAAGTCCAGAAAAATTGGTTACTTTTAAATGTCTGTTCACATTTAGATAAAAAGCAGAGGTGACAGGAGGCCAATATGCTAACACATTAGACATTGAACGTGTTCTCCCAACGTCTGTAAGCCATAAACACATTGTTAGCCCGTGTCAGTAATCTGCAGACGCATTGGAACTATATCGCTGTTCCTTCACTGTCACTGGGTCAAAATCCTGGAACTCCCTCCCTAACAGCACTTTGGGTGTATCTACACCCCAAGGACTGCAGTGATTCAAGAAGGCAGCTGACCACCACGTTCACAAGGGCAAGTCCCTGGCCTTGGGTTCTGACTGGGAGGAGCTTAAAAAACAGAGACAGAAACATAGACAGGCAATTAGGTCCAGCCAAATCTGTGAGAAGTTTAGAATGCAGGATAAGTGGTTGGGAGTTATTTTGTTAAGTCTAGTAAGATAATCCTTTAATGTGGGAAATGTGATATTTTCATTATTTTGTACTTTTTTTTTATTTGTTCGTGGAATGTGGCATCGCTGGCTAGTTCTGCATTTATTGCCCATCCTTAATTGCCCTTGTGAACGTGGTGGTGAGCTGCCTTCTCGAATCACTGCAGTCCTTGGGGTGTAGATACACCCAAAGTGCTGTTAGGGAGGGAGTTCCAGGATTTTGACCCAGTGACGGTGAAGGAACGGCGATATGGTTCCAAGTCAGGATGGTGTGTGGCTTGGAGGGGAACATGCAGGTGGTGGTGTTCCATTACATCTGTTGCCCTTGTCCTTCTAGGTGCTGGAGGCCACAGGTTTGGAAGGTGCTGTTGAAGGAGCCTTGATGAGTTGCTGCGTGCATCTTTTTTATGGCACACACTGCTGCCACTGTGCATTGTTGGGTGAGGGAGTAAATGTTGAAGGTGGTGGATGGGGTGGCAATCAAGTGGGCTGCTTTGTCCTGGATGGTGTCTAGCTTCTTGAGTGTTGTTGGAGCTGCACCCATCCAGGCAAGTGGAGTATTCCACCACACTCCTGACTTGTGCCTAGTAGATAGTGGACAGGCATTGAGGAGACAGGAGGCGAATTACTCACTGTAGAATTCCCAGCCTCTGACCTGCTCTTGTAGCCACAGCATTTATGTGGCTGGTCCAGTTCAGTTTCTGGTCAATGGCAACTCCACAGGATGTTGATAGTGGGGTATTCAGCAAGGTAATGCCATTGAATGTCAAGGCGAGATGGTTAGATTCTCTCTTGTTGGAGATGGTCATTGCCCGGCACTTGTGTGGCGCGAATGTTACTTTCCACTTATCAGCCCAAGCTTGGATGTTGACCAGGTCTTGCTACATATGGACATGGGCTGCTTCAGTATCTGAGGAGTCGCGAATGGTGCTGAACATTGTGCAATCATCAGCAAACGTCCTCACTTCTGACCTTATGATAGAGGGAAGGTCATTGATGAAGCAGCTGAAGATGGTTGGGCCTAGGATACTACCCTGAGGAACTCCTGCCGTGATCTCCTGGGACTGAGATGATTAACCTCCAACAACCACAACCATCTTCCTTTATGCTCGGTATGACTCCAATCAGCGGAGAGTTTTCCCTCTGATTCCCAATGACTCCAGTTTTGCTAGGGCTCCTTGATGCCATACTCGGCCAAATGCTGCCTTGATGTCAATAGCAGTTACTCTCACCTCACCTCTTGAGATCAGCTCTTTTGTTCATGTTTGAACCAAGGCTGTAATGAGGTCAGGAGCAGAGTGGTCCTGGCGGAACCCAAACTGAGCGTGACTGAGCAAGTGCCGCTTGACAGCACTGTCAGTGACCCCTTCCATCACTTTGCTGATGATTGACGGTAGACTGATCGGGCGATAAATGGCTGGTTTGCATTTGTCCTGCTTTTTGTGCACAGGACATACCTGGGCAATTTTCCACATTGCCGTGTAGATGTCGGTGCTGTAGCTGTACTGGAACAGCTTGGCTCAGGGCGCGGCTAGTTCTGGAGCACAAGTCTTTAGTAGTATTGCGGAATGTTGTTAGGGCACATTGCCTTTGCAGTATCCCGTGCCTTCAGCCATTTCTTGATATCACGCGGAGTGAATCAGATTGGCTGAAGTCTGGCATCTGTGATGCTGGGGACTTCAGGAGGAGACCGCGATGGATCATTCACTCGGCACTTCTGGCTGAAGATGGATGCAAATGTTTTAGCCTTGTCTTTTGCACTGATGTGCTGGGCTCTCCCATCGTTGAGGATGGGGATATTTGTGGAGCCTCCTCCCCCTGTCAGTTGTTTAATTGTCCACCACCATTCATGACTGGATGTGGCCACACTGCAGAGCTTAGATCTGATCCGTTAGTTGTGGAATTTCTTAGCCCTGTTTATTGCATGCTGCTTCTGCTGTTTGGCATGCAAGTAGTCTTGTGTTGTAGCTTCACCAGGCTGACACCTGATTTTTAGGTATGCTTCGTGCTGTTCCTGGCATGCCCTCCTGCACTCTTCAATGAATATATGTAAAGACATGCTGCGTGGATTTAACTAAATGGGTTTGGCAGCATGAGGAAGGTGGGCACCCAGATATGCTATGACACAGCACCAATGGAGTTTGAGGCTACTGGAGTCTTGAAAATGGGGAGCTCTCCCACTGGCCTCACAAACCACTGGGGTCAGTGCTGGAGGGCGCAATTCCCACATAACAACATACAGCAAAGGAGGACAAAGAAACTAATAAAGGCAGAATAGAATATGAATGTAAACTAGCAAGAAATATAAAAATGGACTGTAAAAGTTTCTGTAGGTACGTAAAAGGGAAACGTTTGGCTAAGACAAATGTGGGTCCATTACAGGCAGAGTCAGGAGAATTTATAATAGGAAATAGAGAAATGGCAGAGAAGCTAAATGATTACTTTGTGTCTGTCTTCACTGAGGAAGGTACAAGAAACATCCCAGAATTAGAGATCCAAGGGATTAGGGGGAGTGAGGAATTGAAGGAAATTAGTATTAGTAAGAAGGTTGTATTGGAGCAATTAATGGGGCTGAAGGTTGATAAGTCTCCAGGACCTGATATTCTACATCCCAGAGTGTTGAAAGAGGTAGCTGTGGAGATCGTGGATGCATTGGTGATCATCTTCCAAAATTCTATAGATTCTGGAGCGGTTCCTGCCGATTGGAAGGTCGCAAATGTCACCCCACTATTTAAGAAGGGAGGGAGAGAGAAAATGGAACTACAGACCTGTTGGCCTTCCATCAGTCATTGGGAAAATGCTAGAATCTATTCTAAAGGATGTGATAAATAGACACTTGGATAATAATGATCCGATTGGGCATAGTCAACATGGACTTATGAAAAGGAAATCATGTTTGACGAACCTGTTGGAGTTTTTTGAGGATGTTACTAACAGAATTGATAAAGGGGAGGCGGTGGAAGTGATATTCTTGGATTTTCAGAAGGCTTTTGATAAAGTCCCCCACAGGAGGTTGGTTAGCAAAATTAAAGCACATGGGATAGGAGGTAATATACTGGCATGGATTAAGGATTGGTTAACAGGCAGAAAGCAGAGAGTAGGAATAAACAGGTCATTCTCGCTTGGGCAGGCTGTTACTAGTGGGGTACCGTAGGGATCAGTGCTTGGGCCCCAGCTGTTCACAATAAATATCAATGATTTGGATGTGGGAACCAAATGTAGTATTTCCAAGTCCACGGATGACACAAAACTAGGTGGGAATGTGTGTTGTGAGGAAGATGCAAAGCGGCTTTGAGGGGATTTGGACAGACTTAGTGAATGGGCAAGAATGTGACAGATGGAATGTAATTTGGAAAAATGTGAGATTATCCACTTTGGTAGGAGGAATAGACGTGCAGAGTATTTCTTAAATGGTAAGAGATTAGAAAGTGTAGATGTACAAAGTGACCTGGGTGTCCTTGTCAATAAGACACTGAAAGTTAACATGCAGGTGTAGCAAGCAATTAAGAAGGCTAATGGTCTGTTGGCTTCTATCGCAAGAGGATTTGAGAACAGGAGTAGTGAAGTCTTGCTTCAATTGTACAGAACCTTGCTAAGACTGCACCTGGAGTACTGTGCGCAGTTTTGGTCCCCTTACCTTAGGAAGGGTATTATTGCCATAGAGGGAGTGCAACGAAGGTTTATCAGACTTGTTCCTGGGATGGCAGGACTGTCCTATGAAGAGAGATTGGGGAAACTGGGCCTGTATTCTCTGGAGTTTTGAAGAGTGAGAGGTGATCTCATTGAAACCTACAAATACTTAAAGGGATAGACAGGGTAGATGCAGCTAAGATGTTTCCCCTGGTTGGGGAGTCTAGAACCAGAGGACACTATTTCAAAATAAGGGGGAGGTCACTTAGGACAGAGACGAGGAGAAATTTTTCACAGAGAGTTGTGAATCTTTGAAATTCTCTACCCCAGAGGGCTGTGGAAGCTTAGTCATTGAGTATGTTTAAATTAGAGATTGACAGATTTCCAAATACCAGTGACATAATGGGATATGAGGATAGTGTGGGGAAAAAGGCATTGAACTGGAAGATCAGCCATGATTGCACTGAATGGTGGGGCAGGCTTGATGGGCTGAATGGCCCACTCCTGCTCCTATGTAACCACCAGGATTGTGGTCCATGGTCCCATAATCATCTTTTCTCAAGCTCACAAGCATCCCCTCCTGTGTATCTTTAAATATTTTCAATGTTTGCAGAGCGTTTTTCTGTCCTATTTTATTTACCAGTTTAACATTCTTAGTTTTCCTTGCAGTTAGGAAAAATAAAATGTAGGTACCCTATTTCGGGATCAGTGACTTTTGTAATTGCAAGTATGTGTATAACAGATGTACATTTGAAGGTGTCTGCAGTTTTGACAAAAGAGCAGGTAGTTGTGAGTATGTGTAACATTTAGAGTAGGAGATAATGTGTGTGTGACATATCTGGAGTGTATCTTCGTTTGGTATCTGGGATAGAGGGCACTGCAGTAGTATATATAAATGCAGCCTTGCTTTCATTTGACTCATCACCTTGTTTGTTGTCAGTACTATACCTGAACTGAGGAAACAGTGCGAAGTGCGAAGAGCTAAGATACATAGTGCAGGACACCACAAAATAGAAGCAAAAGCATCTTTCAAAATATATCAGAAACGTACCTGAGTAGTTCACATCTGTTGGGGTCTTGCTCATCATAAATAGTTTTCTTGAGGATTCTGCTTAAATGCAGTGGGAGCCAACACATAGCAAAGATAACCACCAGACAGAAGACTGTTTTAGCCACTTCACGTCGCTGAGAAAAGTTGAGGAACTGTGTGAACGTTTCTCCATAAATATTAAGTCTATTGCTCTAACCGAATAGCTCAGATCATTTTGTAAAATTATGCTGGAATTTGAGCAAAGAGCCATGAAATAAATATAAAATGTTTCTTCATATGGAAGGGAAAACACAATTTACAGTCCCAGTCACTCTACATGTTATCATGGCCACCCTAAGCACATCTTTGTATGAGGAAATGTTGTGGGAATGTGTGAGGTAGAGCTTAGAGAGGAGGAATTTTATTGCATTGGCTTAATCTTTTTACTTAGTTGCACAGTTGGACCTGTTTCCACAATGTTCTTGGTTTTAGGGCGGCGCAGTGGTTAGCACCGCAGCCTCACAGCTCCAGGGACCCGGGTTCGATTCTGGGTACTGCCTGTGTGGAGTTTGCAAGTTCTCCCTGTGACCGCGTGGGTTTTCGCCGGGTGCTCCGGTTTCTTCCCACAGCCAAAGACTTGCAGGTGATAGGTAAATTGGCCATTATAAATTGCCCCTAGTGTAGGCAGGTGGTAGGGAATATGGGATTACTGTAGGGTTAGTATAAATGGGTGGTTGTTGGTCGGCACCGACTCGGTGGGCCGAAGGGCCTGTTTCAGTGCTGTATCTCTAAATAAATAAAAATAGCTGGTGATTGAGGATGATTCTGGGATAGTACAAATAATTGTCTCCTCCCTTCCATTAGGCTCATCACCTTGTTTGTGCTATGCCTGATGAAACTACTGCTTGATGGAAACTAGCTATTACTGAAATTCAAAGCAAATCTCTAACCACGTGGTGTATTACATTGAAGGGTGGCCAAAGAAAGCTGAAGATCCTGGTGTAGACTGCGTCATATTAAAATTGAACAACAGTTTGCAGACTATAAACTTGTCAAGATTTTGAGATTTTATTTTCAGAATGCCAACTTACTTTTCTATAGTCTGGGTAGTTTTTATTTGTATTTTGGTGTATCTAAGTGTTGCAGATGTCTTACCTGTTTTATATGATCATTGAGAGCGATTTGCATCCCATTTCTCCTGCTTAGCATCTCACAGGTCATGAGAGTGTAGAATATACCGGTGCAAGCCAGAGGCAGACAGAAGTAAAAGGCAAACAGCCACCAATCCTTCGCATTCTTATAGAACTGTACAAAAAAAAGTCACAATAGTATGAGCTTATAAGCGACAAATAACAGCTACCTAAATTCTCCACTAAGCACAATCCATAATTTAGCACAGATTACTTTTAAACTGAAGAAAATAGAAAATGGAAATCTAATTTTGAATGAAACCCTCATACAGTCCACCGTATGGTAATTTTTATTGGAAATGAGTTTGGAATTGCATGGTCCTTTTCAGATGAACAAATGTATGTAGAATAGTAAATAACACTAGCTCCATCCTTACTGAGGAATATCAGGATTTCGTTAGAGGTATTTCAAGATTCAGAGAGGTTATTTTACTCAACTTTTATATTGGTTTAATAAAAGGCTTAATAAAAGACGAAATACTAACTAACGTAAGAAGAAGCAGAACCTGATCCTAACCAGGGAAGAAGGAAATCAAATACAACAGTAAGCTAAAATAAAAGCAAAATACTGCAGATGCTGAAAATCTGAAATAAAAACAAGAAATGCTGGAAATACTCAGCAGGTCTGGCAGCATCTGTGGAGAGGGAAGCAGAGTTAACATTTCAGGTCAGTGACGTTTCATCAGACTAGTAAAGGTTAGAAATGTAATAGGTTTTAAGCAAATAAAGTGGGGGTGGGTGGGGCAAGAGATAACAAAACAGAAGGTATTGATAGGACAGGGTCACAAAGAATAACTGACATGAAGGTCATGGAGCAAAGGCAAACGGTATGTTAATAGTGTGCTGAAAGACAAAGCAGTAGTGCAGAGAGGGTGTTAATGGACAGGAAAATGAACAGCCCTGGCCCAAAGCAGAAACTTGAAAAAAAAAGTGGGCAGGCACATGGTAACAAAAAATGAATAATGCAACAAACTAAAACAAATAAAAAGAAAAAATAAATACAAATAAAAATGGGGGCTTGTCACGCTCTGAAATTATTGAACTCAATGTTCAGTCTGGCAGGCTACAGCCTGCCAGATTGGTAAATGAGATGCTGTTCCTCGAGCTTGTGTTGATGTTCACTGGAATGCTGCTGCCAGCCCAGGACAGATAACACCTTCCCTTTTGTTATCTCTTGCCCCACCCCTGCTTTATTTGCTTAAAACCTATTGCATTTCTAACCTTGCCAGTTCTGATGAAAGGTCACTGACCTGAAACTCTGCTTCTCTCTCCACAGACCTGCTGAGTATTTCCAGCATTTTTTATTTTTATTACAATAGTAAGCCATCTGGATTGAAAGTGCATTTGTGCACTCCCTCCCATACTGTCTAAATCAGGCTTGTGTTTTAATTACTTCTTCATTTCCAGATTGAAGCAAGATTCAGTATGTCCTTGGAGTTGGATTGGAGTTGGGTTTGGACACGCCACAAAGATTCTGCAATAAGTTGCAATAAAAACTACATCCCAAATGGAGCTTTGTTCAAAATACTTGCTTTTATACAGGGCATTTTACAACCACAGGATGTCAATGAAGTACTTTTTGAAATGTTGTTGTTGTTGTTATGGGAAAGGTGGCAGCCATTTTGCACAAAGTGAGGTCCCACAATCTCTAACCCAATCCATTTGGCAGATAAGAGGCAGTCTTGCAATATGCCAATGAGGCTCTGCCGTTAACATCCACAGGGCCTCCATGTCCCTGGCTTTGCCATGTTCTTTAGTCCATTTCAGCCTCCCAAGCTCCTGGTTACTATTGGGGCACTTGTGGCTGGGGTCAGAGCTGTGTTACAATTATCTCTTTTTCAGGACCTGGATTCAGAACTTCTCCATTCTCTCCCCCATCCCATGCCCAGAGCAAGCTGTATTATAATGCAGGCAACTGACTAAGTAGTCTAAGTATTCACATTGGATTGTCATTTCCAAATTTTTAATTGTCTTGTCCTTCTTGACCCACTTTATTTAAAGTCAATATATAGGTTTGTAAGAATTTTACATTGACACATACCTCCATGAATACTGATGGCTTGGTTAGGTGGAGCAGACACACTTTCAGTTCTTCTCCCCGATATTTAATTGAGAACATATCAAACCCTATAGCTTCCGGAATTGCTAAAACAATGGAGATTATCCAAATGGCTGTCACTTCCACTGCTTTCCTCAAAGGAATCCCAATCCCCTGGATTCGGCTCCAAGAGGCCACAGCTCGGTACCTGCAAGAAACATAAGAGGCAAAAAGCTTCTCATTAAAAGATTTTCAGTTTGAGAAATGTGTTCACAAAGATGGTGATGATGCTCAGTGTTTTAGTGACAGACCTGCTCCCTCATGATCATTTCAGCACAACAGAATGCCCTAATAATTAGTGCCAACCTAGTAGATGCCATTAACGGGATTTTAAAAACATACTAGTTGCTTTCCCATTGTGCTGCTCATGGACAAAATAATTGCGTCTTCGAGTAACTGTAAGGCTGATTTCTTAATGTAGCATTTGGGGTGTGGCTCCATCTGGCAGCAAACAAACACCACAGAATTGGGTGGGTAGACCTCTGTGTACTTGGTGCTGAACTTCCAATTCTGTAGGAGGAAAAGCTTGGTAGTCTTTCAGGCAGCATGTCTAGTATACGCTGATCTTGTGCTACTAGAGGATTTTACCTGCAAAGTGCTCACTGTTCTGTTAGCCTCAGCTCTTGATTTGCTGAATATCTGTAGAGAACAGGTGCTTCTGCTTTTCAGAGAAAAGAGCCCTAACCTGTTCGCTCTTTCCTGATAGATACATCCTGACAATTTTGAAAACATCCTTGCAAATCTTTTCTGTATTTTCATGTAACCTGGAGACCAGAACTGCACACAGTACTGTGTGTGTGATCTCACCAAGCGTCTGTATGAATTTAACATTAGCTTCCTGCTTCTGGGTCATGAGATGACTATCAATAGTGTCAGCACCTTAACGTCTGTGTTAGCTGGCTGCTTCCTTCTGCTACATGTCTCTTCTGCCATCCTCTGAGGTGGTTATCACCCAGACCGACCAAGTCTTCATCTGTCTTTCTTCCTACCAATCCCCAAGTACTAGCTGCCTCTCATGGATGATCTGGGACATGCATGGGGCTAAAGATTTTGCCCACAACAACAACTTACATTTATATCGCACCTTTAAGCTCCCAAGCCGTTTCACAGGAGCATGTAAAGCAAAATTTGACACTGAGTCATAAGAGGTGATATTAGAACAGAGGGCTAAAAATTTGGTCAAAGATGTTTTAATAAGGACTGTGTTAAAAGGAGGAAAGGGGTAAAGGGGCAGAGAGCTTTAGAGAGGGAATGCCAGAGCTTAGGGATTTGTTAGCAGAAGGCATAGCCACCAATGGTGGAGCAATTAAAATGAGGGATGTGCAAGAGGCCAGAATTAGAGGATTGCAGATATCTGAGGATTGTGGGTTTGGTGGAGATAAGGAGGGACGAAGCCATGGAGGGATTTGAAAACCAGAATTTTGAGATTGAGTCATTGCTTGATCGGGTGCCAGTGTTGGTCAGTGAGCATAGGTAATGGGTGAACAGGAATTGGTGCGAGTAAGGGCACGGGCAGAAGAATTTTGGCTGACCTCAAGCTTATGGAGAGTACAGTGTGGGAGACTGGCCAGCAGTGGGTTTGAATAGTCAAGT
Organism: Heterodontus francisci; assembly: GCF_036365525.1. Taxonomy (NCBI): domain Eukaryota; kingdom Metazoa; phylum Chordata; class Chondrichthyes; order Heterodontiformes; family Heterodontidae; genus Heterodontus; species Heterodontus francisci. Next base: position 60,275,856 of record NC_090385.1, read on the forward strand.
CGACCGGTAGCAAAGGCATGGATGAGGGTTTCAGCAGCAGATGAGCTGAGGCAGGGGTGAAGTTGGGTGATGTAACAGAGATGGAAATTGGTGGTGGTAGTAATGGCATGGAGATGTGGTTGAGTAGCTCATCTAGTGTCAAATATGACACCAAGGTTGCGAAGAGGCTGGTTTAGCCTCAGACAGTTGCCAGGGAGAGGGGTGGAGGCAGTAGATAGGAAATGGAGTTTGTGGTGGAAACTGATGCCATCGGCTTCGTACTTCCCAATATTTAATTGGAGGAAATTACTGGGTCTTATCAATAGTACCACAAAAGAGCATGAAGTTTGCCATCAAGGTGGTCTCATGCCAATCCCTTAGTTGGACAGACCATATGTTAGAGCCTCCTGTAAGTTGGAGCCCAGTGTTTCAATAATAGTAGGACCTCTGTTCATAGGAATGCCCTGGACCAAAAAGTGGGACTAATCCAATCTGGTCAATTACTGTCCAATCAGTATACTCTCAATCATCATGGAAGATGGTGTTGTCAGTGCTAGTAAGTGGAACTTACTTACCAATGCCTGCAGCAATGCTTAGTTTAGGTTCTGCCAGGACCACTCGGCTCCAGATCTCATTGCAGCCTTAGTCCAAACATGGACAAAAGAGCTGAATTCCAGAGGTAAGATGGCAGTGACTGCCCTTGACATCAAGGCAGCATTTGCCGAGCATGGCATCAATGAGCCCTAGCAAAATTGAAGTCAGCAGGCATTTGGGTGCAGGAGGAGAACTCTTCATTAGCTGGCGTTATATTCAGAACAAAGGAGGATGGTAGTGGTTGTTGGAGGCCAGACATCTCAGCCCCAGGACATCACTGCAGGAGTTCCTCAGGTCAGTGACCTACGTCTTCAGCTGCTTCATCAATGACCTGCCCTCGATCGGAAGGTTAAAACTATGGATGTTTGCCGATGATCACACAGCGTTCAGTACCATTTGTGACTCCTCAGATAATAGTCATAGAGTCGTACAGCATAGAAACAGGCCCTTCGGCCCACCACGTCCATGCCGACCATAATGCCTATCTATGCTAATCCCACCTGCCTGCATTAATTCCATATCCCTCTATGCCTTGCTCATTCAAGTACCTGTCCAGATGCTTCTTAAATGTTGCTACTGTTCTTACATCCAGCACCTCCTCAGGCAGCTCATTCCAGATACCAACTATTCTTTGCATGAAAAGTTTACCCCTTTGATCCCCTTTAAACCTCCTCCGTCTCACCTTAAATCTATGCCCTCTAGTTTTAATCACCCCTACCATGGGAAACAGACTCTGGCTATCTACCCTATCTATGCCTCTAATAATTTTATATACCTCTACCATGTCCCCTCTCAGCCTCCTTTGCTCCAGGGAAGCAGTCTATATCCACATGAAGGACAACATTCAGGCTTGGGTTGATAAATGGCAAGTATCATTTCTGTCACACAAATACCAGCCGATAACCATCTCCAACAAGAGAAAGTTTAATCACCTCTGCTTGATAGTCAACACCTTTACCATTGCTCAATCCCTCACTATCAACAGTCTGGGGGTTAACGTTGGTCAGAAACTTATCTGGACCAGCTGCATAAATACTGTGGCTATAAATGCAGGTCAGAGGCTGGGTATTCTGTGGTAACTCACTTCCTGACTGCCCAAAGCCTGTCTACCATCTACAAGGCACAAGGTGTGTGATGGAACACTCTCCACTTGTCTAGATGAGCGTAGCTCCAACAACATTCAAGAAGCTTGCTCCCATCCACGACAAAACACCCTGCCTGATTCGTGCTCCATCCACACTGGCGCACAGTGGCAGCAGCGTGTACCGTCCACAAGGTGCACTGTAGCAACTCGCGAAGGCTTCTTTGACAGTACCTCCCAAACCTGCGACCTCTGACCCTTACCACCTAGAAGACCAAGGACAGCAGACACATGGGAATACCAGCATGCCCACATTCCTCTCCAAGTCACACACCATCCTGACTTGAAAATATATTGCTGTTCCTTCATCGTCGCTGGGTCAAAATCTTGGAGCTCCCTACCTAGCAGCTCTGTGGGAGTACCTTCACCACACAGACTGCAGTGGTTCAGGAAGGCGACTTACCATCATCTCAAGGGTAATTAGGGATTGAGAATAAATGCTGACCTTGCCAGTGAGGCCCACATCTCATGAATGAATTTAAAAAATTCTCAAGGGGTTGTGTCAAAATGCTCGGAGATACAAAGCCTGGAGCTTTTGGCAAGAATTTAGAGCGAACGTCGCGGGTCTCAGTGGTGGTACTGGAAGCAGGTGCCATTGCCACATGAGCGAAATGTGGCTGGCCAATTAAGGAAGGGGAGGTGTGGGGTCTGTGCAATTGAACACCAGAGGCAGGAAACAAGACTCTGATGGTGGCGTCATCTGACTCAACAATGATGTCACTTTAAGATCAATGTGCAAGACACAAATCACTGTGTTTTTATAGTGTATGAAATGCTTTCATGCATAATACAACACCTACTAATAAGTTATGACATTTCATGATCAAACCAGCTCACAGTCAGGAGGTCAGTTCAGATCCTTCATCCATACTTAGAAAAGATATCTGCTCATCTTCCAGTGGCTTGTTATGAATTGCAAATTTAGTCTTCATTACCTTTCCCAAAGTGAATAATGCACTTTGGAACATAGTGTTATTTTGCAAATGTGACTGGAATATTGGGATAATGTGCGCAAAGATACATTTACAGCATCAGTGAAAATCATGCAATATCCTTTTCTGTCATTATGTTTTCAGAGAACTAAGCTAGAGAGGGTGCAGAAAAGATTCACAAGGATGTTGCCTGGTTTGGAGGGCTTGAGTTATAAAGAGAGATTGGCTAGGCTGGGTCTGTTTCTCCTGGAGCGAAGGAGGCTGAGAGGGGACATGATAGAGGTATATAAAATTATGAGAGGCATAGATAGGGTAGATAGCCAGAGTCTGTTTCCTATGGTAGGGGTGATTAAAACTAGAGGGCATAGATTTAAGGTGAGAGGGAGGAGGTTCAAAGGGGATCCAAGGGGTAAATTTTTCACACAAAGAATATTGGGTATCTGGAATAAGCTGCCAGAGGAGGTGGTGGAGGCAGAAACAGTAGCAACATTTAAGAGGCATCTGGACAGGTACTTGAATGAGCAAGGCACAGAGGGATATGGAATTAATGCAGGCAGGTGGGATTAGCATAGGCATTATGGTTGGCATGGACGCGGTGGGCTGAAGGGCCTGCTTCTATGCTGTACGACTCTATGACTCTAACTTTATAAAGAATGGATAGTATGCCGTCTACAAAGAAAATTTATGACATTTGGTTGCAAGAAATTACAAGTAAGCCTGGCATTGAGTTTAAGCATGGGCGCTTTATCTTATTGATGTTGACTCTATGAGGTGGACCAACAGCTTGGGACCTTTGGTAATGAGCCCAGGGGCTGACTAAGGCTATCAATTATAGTATACTCAGTGAAAATACTTAAATATTTTGCCCCAATACCAATCAGACAGTATCAATATCTGGAGTTAAGGGAGGCTACTTAATCCAGGTATAGGTTTTGTCATTATATTATCTTTTTGGCAATAGCTGTTATTCATGTTGACAGCTGGCTATTTAATTTAATTTAGTAATAAACTGTTGAAACCTGTGATCATCACAGTAATAACTTTTTCTTCCACTAGTCAATTAAACAAGGTGAAAATAAAACAGTGCCTGACAGCTTTTTTTACCTGTCAATGCTCAGTGCGCACAGACTGAGGACTGTGATACCAACGGATGCCTTCTGGACAAATGGTACAAGCTTACATACTTCAACTCCAAAAGGCCAGTCTACAGCCAGTAGCTATTTAAAACAAAAGAAAAATAAATTGAATGCTATTATGATATTAGAAGCATGTTATAATGGAAAAATATATTCACATATTTTAATGATGAATAAGCAGTCATAAATGCATGAAAAGCTTTGCCCCATTATATTCAAGACACAGCCTGTGGCACCATGACGATTTCTGAATTATATAGCTTCATTCCCACAATTTACAACATTCTCAGTCTTGGATGAATTGTCATAGTGAAGAACTGCTCCCACAGGTTAGATGGAAGGACGATCGGATGATAAATTACCCAAGATAAATATTGCACATAGGTCGTTAGTGATCATCCTCCAGCTTCTCTATTGCAAACCGTCTTCTTAAACCCTTAAATCTTCCACCACTTGCCCCACCAAGACTGTCGCAGTGGCGGTGTGGTGCTTACCACCAGATCACACCTTGACCTGAACCCCTATTCCTGTGGCACTTTCTCCTTCTTTGAGCATCTCTCCTTGTTCCACCCCCTCACCTCTCTTTTAAAATCATCGTTCTCTTCCCCCCCCCCCCACCCCCACCAAGTGCGATAAAAATTTTATCACCAAGATATCTGCACTGATTTCCTCCCTCAGTCTCTGCACTCAACGACTTCTCATCGTCAGTGGTTTCAATCTCCATCTCAACTCATCATGTTCTCTCTCCTCTGAGTTCACTGCCCTCTTATCCTCCCTAAATCATTCCCTGAATGTAAACTCCCCAATCGATATTTATGGCTACCTCCTCGAGCTTGCCATTTCATGCGGTCTTGCTACTCCTATCGTATCAATTACAGATAAGACCATCTCTGATCACTTCTTTGTATCGCTCACTACACACACCCCTCTTCCACGCCCCAACCCTACCTCATTCTGTATCCATCCCTGGGAAAAAAACTATCCCCAATTCACTTACAACTGCACTTTTAAAATCTCATCTATCTAGCCTTTGGCCTCCCGTTTACTACCACATTTCTGCAGCTACTGATTTGCTCAGCCGCATCATTACCTCCACCTTCGATACTCCAGTCCTCAATAAAAAGATCTGTCTCTCTCACTCTAGCTGTTTCCCCCAGTACAGACCTCATCTCCGCTCTAAATCCAAGGGAGGCAGTCTTAAAAGGATAAGGCAAACAACTGGTTTAGCCCTCCTTTGCCAGATCTGGTTGGACCACTTAGAACGCTATCGGGTCCTGCTCTCGTCTGCTAAAACTGCTCACTATTTTAGGAGCATCTTGGAATGCAAAATTAACCTCCGGCTTCTCTTTACTGCAAACCGTCTTCTTAAACCCCTCTCCCCTGTCTCCTCCACTCTCACCTCCAAACATAAGCGCGAGAAGCTCATAGACTTCTTTCTCACTAAGATGGAGACCATCCGTTAAGCTGCCTCTGTCACGTCCCTCCCTTCCAATAGCCTAAGTGGCCAAACTTCCTATAATGCTCCCCTTTGCCCTAGCCCTGAACTCGCATCTTTCTCTAGTTTCTCTTATTTGGAGTTCCCACTAGGAAGTTGTCAATATGTGAGGTATATCCATGAGCAGGATTTTATATATTTAATCTATAAGGAAAATTCTCCAAATAGTTAAGATGTCTACGGAGGAGGTCCTCTTATCCCAGGAGGATATTCTGCTCACATACCATGGATTGGCGACAATCTGCCAGTTCCTAACAGCACTGTTGGTGTACCTACACCCCAAGAACTGCAATGGTTCAAGAAGGCAGCTCGCTACCACCTTCTCAAGGGTAATTAGGGATGGGCAATAAATGCTGGCCTAGCCAGCGATGCCCACATCCCACGAACGACTAAAAAAAAGTTCAGCAGATGAAATTGTTCACCAGTTTATATGACTTGCGAGTGATTTGATGTAACTATACAAATATAAAAAATTGGTAGCAACTGGAAATATTGCATTCTCTAAAATTATTTAATGTTGTTTCAATTTTAATAGCTGTTTTTCAACATATAATCCATTTGACAAGACATGGGTCCTTGTGACTGTTTAGTCACATCTTTACATTTCAGTTTCAAAATTTTTCTTTTATGTTTTTCATATGAACTATCCTATCTGCAGTACTTTCTGCAGAAACTTATCAACTCAATGATACACACTCAAATGGGTAAAGTGAGTACTCAGGGAAACAGCTCGGACTTGGTGTTGATCATGTTACAGTTACTTTGTCATCTTAAAGGGGAAATAATATTTTTTATGTTAAGCAGTGGAGATAGTAGATCCTAATAAAAGGAAAAGTATATAATTGACATGAATCTTGTTTGTTCCATTCATTTTTATATCCTGGGCATCAGAAAAGACTAATTGTAGGTGGTTTAAACATCAACCCTGGGGCACGAGGACATAGTTTATGAGCTCCACAGCTTGGAATTTGGGTTCAGCCTAGTTCTCAAACTAAACAAAATTCTATTCTCAACCATACCCCAACATTATAGGACTGAAATGAGTAGATATTATTGGTTCTAGTAATGTGTAGATTTTAGGAGGAAGGGAATACTGAGGAAATTAAGGAATTTACTGAAAGAGAATGAATTGCAGTAGGATATGGTTTGACGAGTCTATTTTCAACATAGCGAGGATGCATTTGCCATTGCATTTGTCAATGTACTTGGAACATAGGTATAAAGGAGAGAAAATATAAAGGGATATTGATAAAACAGAGAAAGACAAAAAAGTTTGTCTGTGTTTAGGAATGGGGAAAGGGCATTCTTATCTCAGTGTTGCACCATAGAGACTTTATTAACAAAGACTCTAGATGCTCTTCAGAGGGAGCATTATTCTAGCTTTGCTAATATTGTGAAGAACAGCTGACAAAATCCTCTGGAATAGCTTAATCATCAGAATGATGACTTTTACTAGTTCTTTCATTAACCAGAATGTCTTGATAAATCAAGTAAGATTTGAGATCGAAGATATATTTAGAAGCAAAAGAGTAGGGTCTTAGAGGCAAAAACATGGTTGAAATGAAGAATCTTTAGTAGGCGTTTGAAAGCCCAGGGAGGTGACAAGGTATTAGGTGAAGGAGTTCTGGAAGATGGAGGTATAGTTGCTGAAGGAGGGAAGCAGAAGGAGTGGGATAGGCGGAGTAACTTAGTGACAGAGGGTGCGGACAGGAATGTACAACTGGAAGAGATTTCTGAGTAATTGTGGTTAGGGTCGTGGGAAGACTTGAAGGTGAGAACAGAAATTTTAAACTGCTTTAAAATAAAAGCAAAATACCGCAGATGCTGGAAATCTGAAATAAAAGCAAGCAATGCTGGAAATACTCAGCAGGTCTGGCAGCATCTGTGGAGAGAGAAGCAGCGTTAACATTTCAGATCAGTGTTCTGATGAAGGGTCACTGACCTGAAACGTTAACTCTGCTTCTCTCTCCACAGATGTTGCCAGACCTGCTGAGTATTTCCAGCATTTCTTGTTTTTATTTTAAAATGCTTTCTCTGGGGCATGGAGAGCCAATGGAAGATGAGAACATATATCTGTTTAGAATGTGTAGAGCCATGAATTTTGGCATTCTGATGATTTATGTTTCATGGATGTGGAAGCAGGGAGGTTGGCAAGGACAGAACTGGAGAAATCAAATCTCTAGGTGATAAAGGTGTGGAGTAGATTTTTGACAACATCAGAGATAGGCAGTCAATACTTTGGAAATGAAAAAGCGTTTTGGGAAAGAGATGGGATTTGGGGGAGGAAGTTGGATTTTATAATCAAGAAGAGCATTATGTTTCTGTATCTGTGAGCCCAGCTTGAGCTGTGAAGGAGAGAGGCATGTAGGTTCATGTGGAAACTGAAGGGTACAACTTCCATTCTGCTGCCATTTAGTTGAAGGAAATTTTAGTACATCCAAATCTTCATATTGCATGGACAATTGGAGAGATTGACAACAGTCTGAGGGGCATAGAGGAAGTGGAACTGAGCGTTACGAACACATGTGTAGAAGCTGATCCCATGCCACTGAATATTGTCACCAAGGGTGGCAAGTAAATAATAATGAGAAGGGGACTCAGGATGGAACACCATAGAATTAAAGTCAGCATAGAGGGAGAAGCCATTGGAAACAATGCATGGTGAGACTTGTAGGAGTGAAATCCTTAATACATAGCCTTACAACCATACAATGATTCTATTTCATCAATAATATCCACATATATGTTCATTGTTAGTGTCAATGTGAAACATTGAGTATTAACTATGGCTGACTCCACAGATACATAAGCAACTAACTCTAATGAACCAATGGATTCTGTTTGGTCTGTGAAATTATGGGTTGAATGATCTTTGCACATTCTATTGGCCTTAGTTCAGCTAGTTTGAAGCCCAGCATAATTCCACTGTGATTTGACTTATGTTGCAGTTCTCACCATTTCATGGAGATGTGCTGATTTTTCTTCCAAGTGGTATTTCATATATTTAACCGAGTTGCTTTGCAGAATGGTTTTTGTTATGGCTCCTGTTTTCGCAATGTACAACATTGTATTTTATGTAGATAACTTTCCTGCTTTCGTTTACTCCAGGTCGATGTTTTAGAGCCTGATTCTGCTCCCTGATCAAGCCTAATTCCTTTCCCTAAAAGATGCTTATTTTTCCTTCTTAATGAAGCAGGACTATTCTTTCCAAAAGATCCTAGTTCTTCTTTCCTAATAAAAATAATCTTTCTCTTCTCCTGATATAACCTGATACTTTTTTCAACTAAGTCCACCTGTTCTATCAGATTTGATCCTTCTCCTCCTCCAAAGAGTCTAATTCTTCCTCCGTAAAGAGCCTAATCCTTCTTAACATCAAATTATTTTATATCTATTGCACTTGAACATTTCCCCCCTCCACAATAAAGTCTGGCTCTTGTAAAAATCCGAGTCAATTTCCTTTCCTCCCACAGAGCAGCTTGGCATTTTGCTAATAGAACCTGATCATTCCAGGTCTACTCAGCCTTCTCTGCCCAATAAAGTCTGGTCTTCTCATGGTAAAGCTTGTTTATTCTCCCTACCCATCAAAGAGCCATGCATTTTCTCTATAGAGCCTATTTGCTCCTTCTCTGATATCTATTGTACCTTGTATATAGTAATTGGGATGTCTATCAGGATGTAGAGCAGATCTCCCAGGGCAAGGCTGGCGATCAAGACATTCGGTCCATTTCTCATACATTTGTTCTTGTAGATGATTCGGAGCAGTGTGGAATTTCCAATGATTCCCACCACGAAGATCATGCAGGAGACCACAGAATTGATGTATTTGAAAGCATGTCGTATTTCTGTCTGTTTAATGCACATAGGAGGAGATGAAGACCCAGTTGCTTTATCTGAGGGGATAGCAGTATTCTGATATCCATCCGTATATGGCAGCAGAGCTTTAGGTCTTGATGGGCTTGGAGTAGGAATTCTGTTTGCTTTTAAATTTTCTGTAATTAAGTTCCTACTGGAACTGTTTTTGGAAGATGCTCCTTGCCCATAAGTAATGACAACCTGACAGGTTATTAGAAGAGCGAGAAACATCACAGTGTTCGCTACAGCCATTTGGTGATTGGGATCAGGCACCGATTCACAAGTAACTGGTAGATTTGTGCTTGAATGACAATGATGAACTATTCTTCAGCAAGAAACTAAATAAATGAAGAACAAAGAACAAAAATAAGATCTCACAAAAAAATACAATTGACTTTCTTACTTCACCTTCAACTTATATTTTTTGGAAAAATCTGAAGCTGGAATGTTTCTGCTGTGGCACTTTTACTGGCTTATCTTTTTTATTTTAATGACAATTTTTTTTTAGAACAGTGTATCTCCAAATAATCACAGGTGCACTTGTGGGCTTATACCATAAATGGTACAGGATCAGTTCACTTAAAATATGAGATTTTGCACTTCTTTGGCATTCATTTTATGTTTTCCAATAATTATGATTCTATTTTGTGAAATGTTGGTGATGAACATCTGCTGATAAAGTTTCAGAAGGTTTTCTAACTGATGGTGATGGTAGCAGCCTAACGCCATCACACACTGCAGCGGTCAAATGAATTTCCAGACACACACAGAATTTGAAGAGGATCAGCTCACAATTGTTCACTACAAAAGTTTATAAGTTCATCCTCTGAACTGTGGACTTCGAAATTCAATTGCAAGGCACTCCTGACCAAACACATTTTTCACATCCCATTATTAATAATGAATTAAATGTAGGCCTTGCTTTGTCTTTTGGCTCAGCGTCTGAAATACAACATGTACTGGCCCAGTGTTATTGCCATTCAGTTTCTTGGTGCACTTTGCTTTCATGCTCTATTGCATTTTCCTCTTAACATTTTGTGCCAACAATAAATTTTGCTTTGCATTATTGACACTAATGAGTAAATTAAGAATGTACTTTTCATTTAAGTACTTGCAGTGTTTTCTTGTTAAGAAAGAATTTTCATTTAAGTAGCACCTTTCACAACTTCTAGATGACCCTTTGTTGGATGACAAAGTCAAGCTAAAGTTCCTTTTCTCTTAAATGAAAACATTTCTGTCACACCCTTCACATTCACCCCTAATAGTAAGGAAAGGAAAGAAGTTGCATGATAGCACCCATCAGGGCCTCCAGATGCCCCAAAGCACTTTACAGCCAATGAAATACATTTGAAGTGTAGTCATTGTTGTAATGTAGAGAAAATGGCAGCCAATTTGCACACAGCAAGGTCCCATAAACAGTAATGACATAACAACCAAATAATCTGACTTTAGTCAGATTGGTTGAAGGACAATTATTGGGACACTAGGTGAACTCCACTGCTCTTCTTTGAATAATGCCATGGGATCTTTTATGTTCACCTGATGGAGTTTTAGTTTGTCTCACCTCCGACAGCGCAGCTCTCCCAGTCAACATAGATTATGTGCTCAGGTCCTGGAGTGGATCTTGAATCTATGACCTTCTGATTCATTAGTAAAAGCACTAGCCACTAAGCCAAGGCTGGCTCCTTCAAATTTTGTTTATGGACCAATTGGTTTTGAAAGGAAACACTCTCCTACAACACACCATTAACATATTGTTTGCCTTTGCTCCATGACCTTCTGGTCAGCTATTCTGTGACCTTGTCCTATCTACCCCATCTCCTTTGTTATCTCTTGTCCCATCCCCACTTTACTTGCTTAAAACCTTTCACATTTCTAATATTTGACAGTTCTGAAGAAGGGTCACTGACCTGAAACGTTAACTCTGCTTCTCTCTCCACAGATGCTGCCAGACCTGCTGAGTATTTCCAGCATTTCTTGTTTTTATTTAAGGTTTCCAGCAGTATTTTGCTTTTATTTTACTCTCCTACATCTAATAGTTGATGCATGGACATGGACAAAGGAGTGCTTAATAAACAATAAAAAGGTAATTGGCAAAAGAACCAGGGCTGATGTGAGGGAAAACAATTTGTGCAACGAGTTGTAATAACAGATTCAATAGTAACTTTCAAAATGGAATTGAATAAATACTTGAAGTGGAAAATTGTTTGTGTTATAAGGAAAGAGCAGGTGAGTATGACTAATTGGATAGTTCTATCAAAGAGCCAGCACGGATATGATGAGCTGAATGGCTTCCTTCTCTGCTGTAGCATTCTATGAATATATTCTATTCTATGAATAACCTTTATAATCTTAGGTTTGAGCAAATTTTATAGAATCTTCACCCCATATTATTTTGGACTTGATAAAATTTGACTGCCTTATGACACATTTGCTTTAAGGAATATTCATTGCATAGATAGAAATACTGGGCCATTCCCAGATTGTTTGAAATCAGGTGTTACCTGCTGTTTTTACCCTAGTTATTTTTGCTATTCACTTATTAAGAATTCATTAAGCCCTATCTGGATTGACGTGCTTGGTATAGTATTATAAGACATTGAGCTAAAAATGTGTCTGTCCTGTCTTTTTGGGTGCAGGAATACTGCACATATCTTGGAGGCAAGTATAAAGTTGGGATCTGCATGTGGTGAGTTATCCAGGCACGAGTGTCCTGAAGAAGGGTCTCTGACCTGAAACGTTAACTCTACTTCTCTCTCCACAGATGCTGAGTATTTCCAGAGTTTCTTGTTTTTATTTCAGATTTCCAGCATCCGCAGTATTTTGCTTTTATTTATAGGAGTGTGCTGTAATCAGGCCACGGGGGAAGGTGTTTTGTTTGCCAGCTCACCTTGAGCAGAATGCATCATGTTATATCACTCTAACCAGTGTTATGACCAGGTGAGAAGGGGTGTAGGGGTTCCCTCTCAGTCTTTGCCTGGTTTAACCATAACAGGGTTTAATTTTACAAACACCGTATTTTTAGCTCCCCCTCAGTGAATCGTTATTCACTTCTCCAATTGTAAGGCAAAGAAATCAGAGAGGTTTTCTTAGATCTAAACAAGAAAGGTGGAAGTTTATTAATCTTAAACTCTAATCCAGTTAACGACTACGAATATCTGATGCGACCACGCTAGCATGCATATGTGATAAACACACACGCAGATAGAGACAGAAAAAGTAGAAAAGAATAAAGGGGAAAAGTTTGAGGCAATATCAGGATTATAATAACAGTCCTTTAAGTTCAATGTGGTGTCTTTGGCTGCCAGTGAGTCCTGCTATTCGTTGGGGCCCAGTTCACTCTTCAACTTATTTCGATGTCAGAGTCTTTTCTCTCTTGAGGTTTACATGGGTCCAGTGGCTTGGGAGAAAGCGAGAGAGAGACAGCCAGGAGAGAGGCTTCCTTGTTTCAGCTTCAGTTGCAAACTGCCTTCTGTTTCTTTCTGTGTGGCACAATTCAAAATTCCAAGTTGACCAGTAGGTTAGTCATTTGGTCAACTGGCTTAACCACTCCTGTGTTTGTGGATTTCAAAGCTCTTGTTGGGGGAGGGCGGGGGCTCGGGGTAGTGCTGTCTCTTACCGACAAGTTGTGGAACCATTGCTCAGACCAATCTCTGTTAATTGAATCAGTGAGCAATTCTTTTGGCTCTCCAATCACTGTCTCTTAGTATGAAAATGTTTTTCCAGCCAAGTGTCTGGTGATCTTCAAACAAGTCATTTCTTCAGTCCAGCAACAGTTTAAAATCAATGTTCATATGACAAAATTAATATGCCTCATTCTTGGCAGGTGGGGGTCTTCATGACAGCAGCATGTACCATGGAGTCATTTGACTCATTATATCTCTGCAACCTTGTACACAAAAGTTATCTATTCTGATGTAATTATTGTTTTAAATATGTTCTTATTTCCCAATCCATGAGCATGAATATACTTCTTTATTGTACCAACCAATTTGTGTGTGAAAATTGAAAGTGAACAACTTAAAATCAGAAACCTGCATTGTGCATGGGACTGCAGGTAGAAAAGAACATTAGAAGGACAGCTGAGATTCTGGGGTTTACATATAGGAGCCATGAATACAAGAACAGGTAGGAGATAATGAGCCTTTTATTCTATAAGAATTTATCTAATTGTGTTCAAAGTGGAATTGACTGAGCCTCAACTGCCACTTGTGTCAATTATTACAGATCCAAAAATTGGCTTTGGGGTTTCCTGCCAGGAACTTCCACACTGATCCCAGAGAACTTTCCATGGTCATGGGGAGGTTTCCAAATTTGCTTAGGCCACTAGGAGGTGCATCTGGGCACCCATCATACCAGGAATGCCAGAACGTTCACCGAATTGTGTCTGGTCTGTTCGGGGTTGGTGCCAGGTCACTCATTGCAAAATGTTTTGTCTCTTTTATAAGAAGATGGCTTAAATAGAATTTTAAAATTGCTCATGACATTTTCAGGAGTCCAGGCCACAATCTTGGCCTGAATAACTCCCTGGTGGGCCCCACCTCTGCCAGTTGTTGGAGATATACAATTGGTTTAACCATGCGTACCTCTGCTGACGCTAAAGCAAATCCTAGTGAAGACTCAGGACACTGGAGCTCCCTTCCAACCATCCCCATCCACTTACTTTAATAGGATAAGCAGAGGCCCCTCCCTCAACAGGTCAACTTGGAAGATTCACTGAACTTGGACACTTAGGGACACAATTTTAACAGTCAAGAACGGGTGAGTTTGAGTCAGATGCGATGTTAAAACATTAAGAATCTGAATCCCAACCCCAACCCCACTGTAAGCAGGATCAAGGTTGGGCAACCAATCTGCTCCCAGGAGGCAGGTTGGAAATTTAAATATTATAATGAAGCTGTGTGTCTCATATTTAAATTTAACCCTGGACTGCTGATTTTTCCAGCCTTGGGAAGCCCAATGGCTAAAGGGAGGTGAGGACTGCTGGATTCAGCGGGGGTGGGGGGGCGGTGGGTGGGGGGGGGGGGAAGTACTTTCAGACACCTTACCAAATTCTTCCGATCTCCACGAGGCCTCTGAGCTCCCCTAACCCTGACCTCCAACCTCCCCTCTGATCCTTCCCCTGCTGCGGACCACAATATTCCCCCTAACCTCTTGTCATGCTCATGGAGGGAACAGTGATGAAATATGAAATGAACTGAATCACAGAATTCACAGAATTGTTACAGCACAGAAGGAGGTCATTTAGCCCATCATATCTGCACCAGCTATCCGAATGAGCAATTCACCTGGTGCCATTTTCCTACCTTTTCCCTGTAGCCCTGCACATTCTTCCTTTTCAGATAACAGTCCAATTCCCTTTTGAATTGAACCTGCCTGCACCACACTCTCAGGCTGTGCATTCCAGACCTTAAGCACTTGCTGTGTGAGAAAGTTATTCCTCATGTCACTTTGCTTCTTTTGCCAATTGCTTTAAATCCGTGCCCTCTCGATCTCAATCCTTTCATGAGTGGGAATTATGAAATAAAAGTAAACTGTTCAACTAAGGTACAAGAAAATGGACACTTTGCTACCCGGCAACATGGAGTGAGAGGTTAGATGGTCCCTTCCTTTATTGCCAATCAACATGTTTGTCTGTTGAAGATGGGACTATTATTATCATCTTAAATCAGCTTGAGGAGGCACATTGACCTGTAAATCAGCCCATTCCATGCTAATGACTTCTATCATCAGAAATATTAGGCTAGCAAAGGCTTTTGCAGACAGACTGACTCCAAAGCCAAGGCCAAGATAATAACACTATTTATCAAAATGGACCACCTTCAGATGCCATTATGTAACAATGTTACATTATGTCCCCACATCCTGGGGCATTGTATGAACACCCTAGGGGAGAGCGTCTTGAGTCATCTGACTGAAATCAGAACGTGATAAGGTTTTACCTTAAAAGTAACTTCTCTGTGAGGGAGAGGGAGACAGAAAACCAGTCCAGCCAGACAAGCTGTGAGATTGATTCAGCTAAGCAAGGACATCTGCAAGCATCATCTTTAAACTACTGAGGCAAGGTGACCTTGAAACGTCCCATCTGAGAAATTGAACCAGGACTTCCACCACCAACTTCAGACTGAGTTTTAACCAAAGGAGTCTGCGACACTTCATTAATTCCAAAACAAGTAACAGTCAGGCCTGCAACGCTGTTTAAAAATTCCTCCTGGAAAACCAAGAAAGTTTCAAAGTGAACTCTCTTTACCACAATTGGACTCTAATTGCATGCTACCCTCTACTCTATCTTTTCTTGTGTTTGTGCATGTGTATGAAAGTGTGAGTGGGTGAGGTTGCAAACATTTTTAGGTGTTGTTTACTAAATAGTTAACTTTCTTTTTTTTAAAAACCTATGAGAAAACCTGCCATTTGTCTGTTTATTTGACCCTTTAACACTCAGGGACTAAAACACTATTTTTAAAACACCATCTGCGGTCAGTGGAGAGGTGAAAAGTGGAAGCCACCCACACCATTTCCCACCTTTCCATAACACCTCCAATCTTCCCCTTGCTTCGGACTTCACTATTTCCTCTGATCTCCAATTTTCCCTTTGCTCCAGACCCTGATATTCCCTCTGGCCTTCGATTTTTTTCCTCCGCCCCTAAATTTTCTTCTCCCTCTCTCCTCCCTCTCTGCTCCCCCTCTGTGGCCTGGTGCTGAAGGCCTACCCACCCGACAGCCAGCCAGCCTCTCAATCTGGTTGGCTACACGTGGGAACCAGAGTCCTGTTGTTGTTTCGGCAGGACAAATAGGAAACCCATTCTTTTACCTTTCTTGACCTCAAAGCAGCCCCCTGCTCCCTCTCTGCCTCCGAGTAAATATCCAGCCCAGAGTATCCTTAACCTGGCCTAGTTTCCTGCCATTCTGCCGGTGTTGTGGCAGGAGTGCTGTAGAGCTGTTGTGCATTTTTGGGGCCTCAGTCCTAATAACTTTTTGCTTATAATAATAACTAATAACTTAAGGAAATGCCATTTTCTGCTTCTAGTACTAATCCTGAATTTAGTTTCCCTCATTATTGAGTTGCTGATCAGTAGAAATAATCTTTTAATATGTATCCTATCAAGTAATTTTGAACACTTCTATAGATCCTCCTTTAACCTTCCAGTTAATGTAACTAGTTTTTGAACTGTCTTGTCATACCTACATGCTCACATCCTTGTTATCATCCCAATAATATTCATTCCTTCATCATCATTAGGTCAAAATACCAGAACTCCCTACTGAACATCGAGACCTTCACACACACACACACTACAGCAGTTCAAGATGTGGCTCACCACATATTTCTTGGAACAGCTAGGAATGGGTAATAAATATCAGCCTTTCCAGAGACGACACATTCCAAGAATGATTAACTTAATAAAATCTATATTGCACTTTCTATGGCTCCAATATCCTTTCAATATTGGATTGCCAAAACTGCACACAGTACCGTAACTGTGGTTTAAACAGACTCATCACCAACTTTGCATTCAATATCCCTAGATATAAAATCCAGAATCCCATTTGTCATTTTTTGTGATTAGTTTCCATGTCCAATACAGTTTCCTGTCTTCAAATTATTCATTTTCAATTTTTATGCAGACACATGCCAGTACAATAAGGAAGCAGATTGGATATCAAGGGAAAAGTGAAATATCTTTCAAATTAATTGCATGAGATCATAATCCTCCAGAGCTGTGAGCAGCGTGCTTATGTTAGATGATACCCTTCCAGGAACAGGACCGGTCAGTTTCAGTACAGACCTTCGACTCTTTAGCTTTTGAAAAGTTTGGGGTTAGCACAATTTAAGGGACAGTCTGCTTTGAAAACTACCAAGCCACCAAACTGGCCATGCGGAAAGATTTTTCTGCAGCTGATCCATTATCTGTTGCAGAAGGAACTATTGCAATGTTATTTCATGTCACTATTAATTTAAAAAAATTAAAATTTGCATTTAGTAGCAGCAAACATTATAAATTGTGGCTGGCTGTTTTATGCCGCAAAAACCCTACTTGGTAGATTTATCATTCTGATATCTATCTGAAATATTTTTTCTTGATATGTATTCCAAATTTGCTTCTCACCATGTTTTATTTATGGTTCCTTGAGTCCACTGTTCTGGCATACTTTAAAGTTCTAATGAGGGTTTTGTTTATCTGCATCATTTAAGAAATTAAATATGTTTTGATATGTTCCCTTTCTTTCTAAACTGTAAAGTTTAGGTTTCTCTAACCTTTCCTATAATGTATGACAACAGCAAATACTTACATTTATGTAGCACCTTTAATGTAGTAAAATATCCCAGGTGCTCACAGAAGCGACTATCAAACAAAAGTTTGACACCAAGCCACATAAGGGGATATTAGGTCAGATGACCAAAAGCTTGGTCAAAGAGGTAGGTTTTAAGGAGTGTCTTAAAGAAGGAAAGCGAGATAGAGAGGCGGAGAGGTGCAGAGAGGGAATTTCAGAGCTTAGGGCCAAGGCAACTGAAGACTCGGCTACCAATGGTGGAGTGATAAAAATTGGGAATGCACAAGAGGCCAGAATTTTAACAGCGTGGAGATCTCAAACGCTTATAGGGCTGGAAGAGGCTACACAGATAGGCAGGGGCGTGGCTATAGAGGGATTTGAAAACAAGGATGAGAGTTTTAAAATTGAGTCATTGCCAGAATGAGAGTCAATATAAGTTAGTGAGCACAGGGATGAGGGTGAACAGGACTTGGTGCAAGATAGGCTAGTGGCAGCGGAGTTTTGGATGAGCTCAAGTTTATGTCGGGTGGAAGATGGGAGGGGAGTATTGGAATAGTCAAGTCTAAAGGTAACAAAGGCATGGATGAGGGTTTCAGCAGCAGATGAGCTGAGGCATGGGCAGAGCCAAGTGCTGTTAGAGGTGGAGGTAAGCAGTCTTGGAGGTGGAGTAGATATGTGGTCGGAAGCTCATCTCAGTGTCAAGTATGACACCAAGGTTGAATGTGGTTTGCTTTAGTAGTAGACAGTTGCCAGGGAGAGGAATGAAGTCAGTGGCTAGGGAACGGAGTTTGTGATGGGGACGAAGGCAATGGCTTTGGTTTTCCTAATATTTTCTTGGAGGAAATTTCTTCCCATCCAGTACTGGATGTCAGATAAAGAGTGGGACAAGTCTAAGGCAATTGAGGGGTTGAGAGAGGTGGCGGAGAGGTAGAGCTGGGTGTTGTCAGAGTACATGTGTTTTTGGATGTTGCTGCTGAGAGGCAGTGTGTAGATGAGAAATAGGAGGATAGATCCTTGTAGGATAAAGAGGTAACAAAATGGGAGCATGAAGAGAAACCATTGCAGGTGATTCTGTGGCTATGACTGGATAGATAAAAATGGCACAAGGCAAGGATGATGGGTGGAGTGGTGTTGGAGGAGGATGGCGTGGTCAACCTTTTTAAAGGCTTCAGACAGGTCGAGAAGGATGAGGAGGGATAGTTTACCATGGTCACAGTAACACAGGATGTCATTTGTCACTTTAATAAGGGCTCTTTCAGTTGATAAGGGCTGTTTTTTTCACAAGGATGGAAGGGTCAAGGCTGTTGTTTGAGGGGAAGGGTGATGATAAATTTGAAGAGGTGAGCGAATAGTAACTGAGAAGGAACCGTTAACAATATCAGCTAACATGGGGTCATGAAGGGAAGTTGTGTGGTCAGAAGTTTGGTGGGAATAGGATCAAGGGAGCAGGAGGTGGTTCTCATGGGCAAAGTAAGTTCAAAGAGTGCATGCAGAAGACAGGAGAGAAACTGGAGAAACAAGCAAGTTCGGGGCTAGTGCGGGGGAAACCTTGGGGAAGTTTGGCCTGGCGGGCAAGGGGGAGGGAAGGAAGCGGCAGAGGCAGCTGAACAGATGGTCTCAATCTTATGATAAATAAGTCCATGAGCTCCTCGCACTTGTTGGAGGGGAGGGTATAGGAGGCTGGGAAGAGGGGTTTAAGAAGATGGTTTGCAGTAAAGAAAAGAAACCAGGCGTTTTCCAGTCATAGAGTCATTACGGCACTGAAGGAAGTCACTCGGCCCATCAAGTCTGCATTCCAGGATGATCCTGGAATTGGGAGCAGTTTAGGCAGATGAGAGCAGTATTGAGTAGTGTTTTTATTAATCCTTGTTATTAATATATGTGCTGTACACTCTGTAGAGATGTAACACATAATTGGCCAGAATTTCTGTCAAAATAACAGTGAGGCTAATGTCGCTCCCCATTATTTATCTGCAAATGGTACAGCAACTTCAGGCGAGGAGCAGATGCACAGTTAATCATGAATATCTGTCTGAATTGCGCCACTCTGCCTAGCTTCAAAAATGGCATTTTGGTGTCTGCTTCACTATTGACATACATTGAATAGGCCGGATTTTGTGGTAAGAATAATAGTGAGGCTGTCAGTGTTCACATTTATGAAGGAGCAAATATTAGACAACAACCTCTGGCACCTGTACGTGTGCAGTTAAACATGGAAATCAGGAAACTGCTGTCCAATTTGCCCTGCTCCTCCAAAGCTTTTCTACATTAGTATCTCATCTAGAGACTTGGCATTCAAACACATGATGGGCATGAAGTTGTGGTACTTAACCATTAAATAGCCATTGAACACACCAGAAAAAGTTAGAGTTTGTCTATTCAAGAATAAGTACATTTTTAATGGCATGATAAACCTTAATTACTGACAAATAACATCTCTGGCACAAAAATTTACTTTTACAAGAGTGGAGTATCATCCTTCAGATTTTAGTTATTGTTGGAGAATTTAAAATGTTTAAAAAATCATTTTTTTTAGCTTTTTCTTTGTTTATTTTATCTCTCTCTTAATCCCTCATTCCCTGTCTTTAACTTGTTTTCTGCACATAATCTTATATTGAGTTAACTATTCTAACTCACCTTTCCTGATTTAGACTCTGCGCACCTCAACAAGGATTCTTCAATTTGATTGGTTGAAGAAACACACTGTTGCTTGCCCTGTTTGCACAGGTTCTGGACCTCCTGTGGAGGGTGTTGTGCTGTTTTGACTGTCTGATGGCCATAAATCATAGTATAAAAGCTCACAGAAAGTCTATGGGCAAATGTAAGCGAAATGAATGGCGAGTCACATTCATTTGATGCTGATTGCAAAATCTGGGCCATCATCATGAAGTTGCTTTATTTATCCAGCAGAGAAGAACAAACCCACTGCAGGTATTTAAAGCTAGTAATTAGTAGTGTAAGTACACATTTAACAACATGATAATTGCTAATTACAGCCAATCAAACTCTCTAGCACTGAAAATTAACTATTATAAGTGTGGAGTCTCATTCTTTCAGGTTTTGAACTTTTCAAGCAGATTTTGAAAATGTTAAATTTTAATTTTTTTCTTGCTTTTCCTTTCTGTCTCTTTTTCTCTCTCTCTTCATCCATTCTTTCTTTCCCTCTTTTTATTTCTCTTTCTGTACCTGATTTGACATTGAATTCACGCCCTTTTAATCACCCTCTTTCTCAGTGTTTCTGCTATTTATTCCCAATACTTGAATCTCATTGTTTAAGGAGGTACCCTCTTGATTACCCTGTTCATTCAGATGCTCGGTTTCCCTCACTGCGATGTTATCAGCTTGCACTTTCAGCAACTTTGTGGGAAAAAATGTTTTGAGCTGAAGGGTGCAGGGCTAAGTCTAACTAATGGCACTCGCCATTAGATGCATTGCTACAGCAAAGTTTGGCCCATTGGCCAGGAATTCCCCCGAAGTTACTCCCATTCCACTGCTGTACTTTACCAGAAGTGCAGCAGAAGCTCTGTTCCTCTCCATTGCCGTAACATCAAATGCATTTCTGCCTAGTTTATGGCACCAGTGCTGGAGCAGTTCTGAACAAATTCCTGGCCAATGAATGATTGATACCATAGTCCTACGCAATTTATATATATTTCCAGTGTGTAAACCGTACATTTTACAGTGAGATTTCTGTCAGCCTGTTTATTAAATCCCTATATCATCTTATTTAAACTGTTAAAAAATATAGCTTTTATAATCTATCTTGGATTTGCCATAATGGTGTAACTTGTGAAGTCCCAGTCTAGTCATGATGTTGTTCTGAAGCTGTGTTTTCTCACAACAGGATGAGTTACCAGACCCATGACCTGATCTTGAGATGAATTTTGTTGAAAATACACAATCCTTTTTTCAAATCCACAGCACAGTTTATCAGCTCATTTCAATGTTTCTATTCTGATAGTTTGTCTTTGAGCGACCTCCACATTATAAGATAAACAATGTCCTATCCCTTGTCCTTTTTGATTTACATTGTGACTGAATTTCCACCCATAAATATTTATACTTGTGCAACTTTATTTATCCAAATTATTATAACATGAAGCAGGTTTCTTTCCTCTACCCCTTCATTTATATATTTTCTCACACTCTTCCTTTTTTCTTTCTCCTTTCTGGGAAGAAAATCTCTATCTGAACAAAATTTGTTATCTAATAAGAAAGTCTTTTTTTACCCTTCTCCTTGTCCGGTCTGAGATGAGAAATCCAACGGAAGCGAAATCACAAACTTGCTGATATTCCACAGATTCCACTCGAGTGTTCTTCACATCATTAAACAGCTTCAAGAGCAGACGTTCTGATTTAAGCTCTGGTTCCTTACGGTGCTGGGAAACTGATTTCTAAGGCACTTCCTTGCAGTGTGTTTCACTGAGAATCAGCTTTGTAACATGTGGAATATTGAGGAGCTTTTATAGACTTCAGTTCCTCAGAGTCTTGGGGCTGAGGCTATTGGCACCAAGAGCTAAACAATCCAGAAACTTGTTTCAGATAGGACGTCTCTTCGCCAGCAGGTGGCTACAGCAAATGGACCTCCAACCGTTTAGCTCAGAACTGCCTGCAGCTGCATTTTAATCAATCTGAATTAGATTCTTAGCCACCATGAATATCTAATATTTTAATAAAATAGAATGTTCCCACATTCAATTGAAAAGTTTTAAAAAGCACTTAAGTTCCAAACTGTATTAAAGGACATATGTCCTTTTCGGCATGGGTAGGGACAGAAAGACATGCTCAGAAAGTTGTGATCTGTTTTAAAAAAATAACAGTTCAGAAATGAATAGGGCACTGTTCTAAAAACTAGGCCAAGTGATTTACCATTCATTTGTACTTAGAAACTGTCATTTTACTGCCTCCAGGACTTGTTGTCTAAAATGATTGTACTGGGGCAGCAATTTGAACTGCAGGTGGTAAGTGTGGAAACGTATAGGATTTGCTGTTGAATGTCACACTGCACCAAATCACTTGCACTACTAAAATCTAATTAGATTGGTAGCATCAATATTGTAACACACACGGCAAGCATTGTGAAATTTCTCCACAAATGTAATGAGAACATGTAAACCTGAACCTAATCCCAAATCTAACAGTAAATCTTAGTAATAATCTTAACTGTACCTCAAATCCAATCAAAGCTGTTATCTAATCAGTGACTAATGGATGAATGTTAACCAATAGAACGAAAATAAAAATGCTGAAGATCCTGTCTTACTTACATTTACCCAACAATGACCAGTCAAATCATTGCATAGTCAGAACAATACTTCTTCTTCTTAGGTAGATGCTCAGGATTGAGGATGATTTGCTTCCACTCCAGTTCAGTGCGCTCTAAGATAGCTAATGAGTCCAATGTGCGATCCGCAGACTCTACCACATGTGGAGCAGGTGGTGTTTGAAGGGTCAGGGAGGTGAGTTGCTTGGGGGGCTGTGTGCTCCTTCCACTGCCTGGCCTTGGCCTCCATGTGCTGCTGTTGAAGTCTCTCGATGTGCTTGGTACCTTCCTGAATGCACCTTCTACATTTTGGGTGATCGCAGGCCAGGGATTCCCATTAATCGGTGGGTATGTTGGATCTCTTCAGGGATACTTTGAGAACATCCCTAAAGCATTTCCTCTGCCCTCCTGGGAGTCTCTTACCACGATGAAGGTCGGAGTACAGCAATTGTTTCGGGAGCCTGGTGTCAGGCATGCGAATGACGTGACCCACCCAGCGAAACTGCTTTTGGGTGATTGGTGCCTTGATGCTAGAAATGTTGGCTTGGGAGAGGATGCTGACATTTGACCACCTATTCCGTGAATGGATTTGAAGGATTCTTTGAAGATAGTGTTGGTGATATTTCTCCAATGCCTTGAGGTGCCTGCTGTAGATTGTCCAAGTTTCTGAAGCATATAGGAGCATGGGGATCAGTACTGCCTGCAAACACGACATTAGTGCTGGGTTTGAGGTCCTGATCTGCAAATACTCTTTTCCTCAGTCGGCCAAAAGCTGAGCTGGCACATTGAAGATGATGGTGAATTTTGTCATCTATGTCTGCCTTCATTTAGAGGAGACTCCCAAGATATGGAAAGTGTTCTACATTTTCCAGGGTCTCGCCATGGCTCTTGATCGATGGGTGATGTTGTGCTGCAGGAGTGGATTGGAAGTGGATCATAGTTTTGCGGGTGTTTAAAGTAAGGCCGATCCTCTCATATGCTTCAGTAGTCAACGATGACTTGATGCTCAGTCCCCGAGAAAGCACACACACATAAGCATCATCTGCATACTGAGGTTGGAGTGACCTTAGTTTGGGAGTGGAGATGACCTCTGTCCTGTAGATTATCTTCACTTCTATGGGAAGCTTGCTGGAGGTGAGGTGTAGTATTTCAGTGAGGAAAATGGAGAAGGGGGTTGGTGCAATGACACAGCCTTGTTTGACACCAGTCTTCACTGAGATAGGGTCTGTAATGGACCCACTAATGAGGATCATGGATTGCATGTGATCATGTGACAAATTTCTGAGTGCAGCCAAATTTGAGGAGGACTCTCCATAAACCTTAATGATTGACGAAGTCAAATGTTTTTGTAAGGTCAAAAAAGGCTATGTATAGAGGTTGGTTTTGCTCCCTTCACTTTTGCAGAATATGCTGTACAGCAAAGATATTGGCCGCAATTTCATCCTTGGCGGACGGGAGCCATCCACCGACCAAAAGGTCAGTGGCGATCCTGCCTCCGCCTGGCCTGGGGATCCAGACCGCATTTTACAGTTCCCAGGCCCTTAATTGGTCTGAGGTGGGACTTCCACCTCATTGAGGCATTAATTCAGTCATTAAACTTCTTTAGCACAGATGTATGGCATGGTGCTCATGCTATTCACACTGGTAGCTATCTTGTGCCATTCTTGGGTAGGTCAATTAGAGGTTCTGTATCACTTTGTCCTCATCTATGCCTCACTTCATGCAACCGAGTTTCTAAGGCTTAGTCTCAGAAACAAAGCACTTCCTACATTGCATGTCTCCTTCTAGACACTTTGAACACCCCCAACCCACACCTAAAAAAAAGCTTTAAATAGTCAAATAACAAATGGCTACCTTTTAAACTCATACAGACTTTTAAATCCTACAGCAGCACCTGAGTCCCGTCCTGTGATATTGCTGGAAATGTCCGTGGAGTACTATTTGGGTTGGAGACAGTTGCAAGTAAAAAAGGGTAACATTTATAAAACGTTTGAAAACCCTTCGCTGTTCAACCCTGTACTGACATAAATATTCCCCTGTGGTTGATGATAAATAATTTCACAGTCATTGGCCTCTTTCAGATTTGCAGATCACTCACTAGAAGTGTCCTGTGGTTTGGGTATAATTATATCTAGGAATTTCCTTAAAGACCTACACACGTCCACTTACAAAGATTGCTGCCTTTAATTCTTAATGCCTTCAATATGCTGCTTAGAGAATGGGATTCATTTCAATTCTGCACAAAACTGTGAAGCAAAATCCTTGCGTACATTCCAGTGGCAAACCTGCTGCTATAAGGCACTGATAAAAATGTTAGCCAAAGCTTAGAAGCATTGCTCTGAATAATAGCTTATGAGGGGTAGATTCAACTCTGAGAACACAGGCAGGGTATTGAATGTCATGAAATATTCAGAACAATTAGGATGTATATTATGTAGGTTAATTTTTCTGCACTCACTAACAGTGCACAACTTTATTCAGTGTCACTTTTTTTGAGGTTGGGACTAACAAACCACTGACCAAGGAGCCAATCAAAATACAATAGTTTGTTAAGCTGTTAACTGTGCACCACTTAAACTCAAATCTGCAAAAGTTGCCTAATCTCCTTGTGCAGTGTGCAGCCTCATGTGTTTTTGTTCTAACTGGCCTCGTAAAATATATGGGAAACCCAATATGCTCGGAAGGACCTACATTAGTTCATGCCTGCAATCGCCATCATTCCGCTTTTCACATAAGAATATTTTGGTACATATCTACTGTACTGCCTAATGTTAGCTAAAAGATACTGATATGTCTGTGAACTTCAGCTCATCCAAAAATCTGCTGCCAATATTTTAACTTGCACCAAATCCCATTCATCCACCACCCTTTGCTCACTGACATTGACACCCAGTCCAGCAACGTCTCAAATTTAAAATTCCTGTTCTTTGTTTTCAAAGCCCTCCATGCCCTCACCCCTCCATGTAACCTCCTCCAGCCCTACAACCCTCAGAGAACTCTGCTTTCCTCCAATTCTTGTCTTTTCTGCATCCCTAATTTCCTTTGCCCCACCATTGGCATCCTTCAGCTGTCTAAGCCTTAATGTCTGGAATTCCCTCCCTAAATCACTCTGCCTCTCTACCTCACTCTTCTCTTTTAAGATGCTCCTTAAAATCTACCTTATTGACCAAGTTGGTTCACTGATGTACCAGCTAGTTGTATCAAACTATTTCAGCAGTTCAAGAAAAGTATCACCACCACCTTCTCAGGACACTAGGGATTGGCATCAAAAGCCAGCCCTGTCAGTGATGCCCACAACCTCAGAATGATCCAAAATATATATTAAGCTGCTTTTATTTCTCTAGTCAGTTTTCACATCTGTGATTCAGGTTACTATCCAAAAGAGTAAGATGCCTTAATGCCCAGCTATAGCAGAGTCAAGAGAAGAGTTAAACTATCAAGCACCATTGTCATCCCAACAGTTATCCATAAAAAGACAAGAACTATTACTTATATATTTTAATTTGTATCATTTGATGTTATAGCAAAACAGTACATCAGGATAGGACTCTAAACTTTCAGAACTTGTAAGTTATGTTCAGAGTCATAGAGTCATATAGTGATACAGCACTGAAACAGGCCCTTCGGCCCAACGAGTCCGCACCGATCATCAGTCACCCATTTATACTAATCCTACATTAATCCCAATTCCCTCTCACATCCCCACCTTCCCTCAATTCTCATACCACCTACCTACACTAGGGGCAATTTTCAATGGCCAATTTACCTATCAACCCGCAAGTCATTGGCATGTGGGAGGAAACCGGAGCACCCGGAGGAAAGCCACAGGGAGAACTTGCAAACTCCGCACAGGCAGTACCCAGAACCGAACCCGGGTTGCTGGAGCTGTGAGGCTGCGGTGCTATGTGATCGATGAAAACTCAAAGATTTGCCTACTCGAACCCGTTGCAATCTGGTATGGATGCTCTATTTTATGAGGATCATTAAGATTGTTTTTATTGCTGATTTAACAATCTGGGGCTTTTTTGGGTGTGTTTCAGGTTCTGTTGTTTACATCAAAATTGGAGAAAATCAGGGAGAAAGATTAAGCCCCAAAAACCCTAGGTAAATTAGAAGAAAATCATTTTCTATTTTGAACATTGCTAAAACTCAAGAAAGTAAGTAAAGGATGAGAATGTGCATAATTAAGCTAATGCAGAAAAAAAACATTTCAAGGTGCTTCGCAGAGACAGAAGAAAAAATGTTGAGCCAAATAAAGGAGATATTAGGAGGGGTCAAAGAGATAGGTTTTAATGGGGGGTTTTAAAGAAGGAGAGAGAAGAGACAAAGGGGTTTAGGGAGGGAATTTTAGATCATGGACCCAGTGGCTGAAGGCACAGCCACCAGTGGTGAGGTGAAGGGCGAAGGATGCACAATAGGCTAGAGACAGAGGAAAGGAGAATTCACATTTTGCATAGCTTATGACAACCCGTTTATGGGTTTCGTAGCAGTTCAATTCTGTTGCTTTTTTTGAAAGAAACTTTAAGAACATTATTATGTGCAATACCAGAATTGGAATTTGATTGAGGTCAAATTTGGATAAAGCTGAAAACTATAATAATTGTAAATGGAGCTAATTCCTGTGTTAAAGTCTGTTTGACTTGGAGTAAAATAGTGAAAGCATGTCAAATTATATATTAAATAATTTTCTGTAATTATAGAGTCGTAGAGTCATAGGGCTGCATTTTACTTTAAACATGGTGGTCCGCCGGTCGCGGAGCTGCCATGATATTCAGGGCGGCAGCTCATTAACATAGGCACGACGTGCTGCCCCGCCCCCCAAATGATGTGGGGGAGAGGGGATTTTCTGCGCCATGATGAGCGTCAGGTCAGCTTAGGAGCATATGCTGGGGCCCTATTTAAGGGGCCCCAGCACCTGCTTATTGCCAACTTGCAATAGCAACTCCGCATTGGCATAGAGCCAGTGTCCTCTACATTTGAGATCCTCTTCTTCCACTGAAGTTCAACATTTTTTCTTGTAGGACTACTGCAGCTGGGTGCCTAATCTTAATTGTGCACATATGTGAAATTGAGATAGAATTCTATCAGAAAAGGAAAATACTTCGTCAGAAATAAAAGCATCATTCAATTATAACAACATATAATTTAATTTCCTGAATGTTAAAAGCTGCAGACTAATATGCACTTTGAATCTGTATTCACTTTTTAGTGAAATTGTATCTGAAAATACATGTTACTAGAATTAGAAGTATTTGTCAAAGAACCAGGAAAATATGTTTCTCTTTTAGTTGCATTGCAAACCTGAAATATTAAATAAATAATTATGATAAACTGGTGCAGAAGCAAAGTGGACGTCAACATCTATCTATGTCCATCTGTCACATATGAAAAACTAGTACAATAGCACATATTTCCTCTCTATACCTGCATTAGTTTTAAAATGTGAAAAAAAACCTTGGAGCCAGAAGTTAGAGCAATTAGACTGTGGAATAACCTTTGCATTTAAAGGACCAGGCAAAAATCCGAAGATGGCAGAGGGGCGCTCCAGGGTGGCCTCACGGTTCAGCGATGCCTCCCTGCTCATTCTCCTCCAGGCTGTGCGGGCAAGGCAGGAGGTCCTCTTCCCCAGAGATGGCTGGAGGTGGCAGAAGAGGTTCGTCTTCGTGGGGCCATCCAGCGTGACTGGGTCAATGCCGGAAGAGGGTGAATGGTCTGCTTCACACGGCAAAAGTAAGTGGCACTTTGTATCATGGCCCCACTGAACATGGGTGTCCCCACACAGAGTGGCACATATGTGCCACTGCTATGCCAAAAACAGGGAGGTTGGGCAGGGAGGAATGACATGACAAGAATTGATGAATGTATGTTTGCTGCTCAGAACATGGTACTTACATGAGTGGCTCACGCAGTGTTGCAGACCAAGCCTTCCCCACCTTTGTGCCCAGCACCCCTCTTGTGACATGTGTTGTCTTGTTGCCTTGCCATGCTTAATATCTGTCTGCCTGCTCCTCCAGGCAAAGAGGGCCCACAATGCTTGTGAAGCGAATTGGACTGGTGGAGGAGTGCCAGATCTGCAGACGTTGACACAGGCTGAGGAGGGGGCCCTTGAACTGACAGCGACTCATGTGGACCATTCAGTTGGTGACGTTGAGCTTGGGGTCCTGGGTGAACAGACAGCCATTTGATATACACAATGATCACTGTGAGAATTGCTAATGTTGTCCCCTTGTTTAAAATCTTACTGTTTGAGACGATGCTGTCATAATCATTACATGCTCACCATAAAGACTGACAGTGTGCTCTTCTCATTGTATCTTGCAGGTGAACACTCTGAATCGACTCCAGCGGCCCAGGACTCCTGCCCACCTCAGAGGAAGAGACATCCTCAGAGGACGCAGCATCCCATGACACTCCCGCACCTTCCACCAGCGCAGATACAGTCACCTCAGTTGGAATCCAGTCGGCCTTAGAATCTGGGTCACAAGCTGGTGAGAGCACTGCACATGCACCCGAGCAGCTGACTGAGGCTGAGAAAGCCGATGCCCCTGACAGTCGGAGGGCTGTGGGTGGTCCGGCCTATGCTGAGTCCCAGGCTGCTGATGACCCTCTGTTGTCTACAGCACAGGGTATGCTGGAGCTGCAGCAGCAGTCATGGTAACATCTGGAGGAGATGCCACAGGCCATGCGCAGCCTTGAGCAGATGATGGGGGAGTCCATCCAGGCCATGACAGCTGCCATGTCCCAGGCATCTGAGCGCATGGCTTCATCCATGGAGACGACGGTGGCCCTCCTTGTGAGCCAGATTCCATTAATCTGCACTGACCTGCAATCCCTCACTGAGGCCATGAGATCCATTATTCAGTGGCAAGGCGAGAGAGGGACCAGGGGTATGGAGACTGTCCCTGCCCCTGGTCCTTCCCTGGAGAGCGGAGAGGTTCAAATGAGCCCTGAGATGAAGGAGGCGAGTCTGCGCGACATATCTGGGGTTGCCCCTCAAGGTGATTCCATTGTGGACGCAGCCCCTCCACCCTTCCGCCAGTGAATCAAGCTTCAGCAGCCATGATGTCTGAGGATGTTCTGCACTGACGCAGGATTCCTCCAGCCAGCCGGGGCCCTCCAGGCCTCGTGCGCACAGAGGACGACCACCAAAGTCATCCACAGCCAAAGGGCAATCAGATCAGCAGCCTTCCTCCAGTCAGGCTGCTTACACAGAGGTGGCACCCGCAAGAGTTTAAATAAAACACCGTGACACAAAAGGGATTGCACGGGTGATACAACACTGTTAAAAAGTTGATTCACTAAATGTCTTTCACTAACGTGTGACGTTTTTACTGTGTGAATGACGTGTGGCAGCTAGTACCAATCATGTCTCCTCCCATTACATCATTGACCTTTCAGAACTGCCAATGTATGGAATAATATCATTGCCGTGCCAGCATTACTCATGTGCCTCTCCATGGACATGGCAGTAACATGGACAATGGCTCAGTCTGCTGCTGCCTGTCATGATGGAGATAAATATGTTGCAGATGCGGACTGCTGCACAACAGGTGAATGAGGGTGCTGTGTGGCTTGCAGAATACCCATAGTAGTCTTTATGGTGAGGAGAACCATTGATCAATAAGGCATTGCCGTACATCCCTTGCTCGCTGCTCGCCCTATGTGTGGCGCCCTCTGCCCTCCTATGCGACTTTCTTGCTGTAAATCCTCAGCATCCTCATCATCCGAGGAGGAATCCTGCTCACATCTCCCCTCATCCTGCAAGGCCTCTCACCTGTTGTGCATAGTTGTGCACAGCACAACAAACAGCAACGATACGAGCTACCCTTTCCAGTTCGTACCG
Source organism: Heterodontus francisci (assembly GCF_036365525.1). Classification (NCBI taxonomy): domain Eukaryota; kingdom Metazoa; phylum Chordata; class Chondrichthyes; order Heterodontiformes; family Heterodontidae; genus Heterodontus; species Heterodontus francisci. The sequence goes on from NC_090385.1 coordinate 60,306,365, forward strand.
CAGGGCACCACCTGATCTATCCAGGCAGCGGAAACACATTTTTAGCATGCCGATCGCCTGCTCAATGGTGGCTCTTGTAGCTCCGTGGCTGGCATTGTATCTCTCCTCTGCAGCAGTGGTGGGGTCTCTCACTGGAGTCGGGAGCCATGTCTGTAAGGGGTAGCCCTTGTCTCCAAGAAGCCACCCCTCCATCTGAGCCAGTTCAGTGATGAGCAAGAGCACCTGGAACTGGTGCAGGATGAAGGCGTCATGCAACTGCCTGGAAAGCGGGCACAGATTTGCATAAAGTGCTTACAGTGATCACAGACTAGCTGCACGTTGAGTGAGTGGAAGCCCTTTCAGTTTGTGTATGCAGCTGGTCGCCTGGCAGGAGGCCTTATTGGCCACATGGCTGCAGTCTATGACCCCTTGCACCTTTGAGAATCCTGCGATGGAGCCAAATCTGATGACCCTCTGGGCCTGGCTCTCAGGGTCTGTCCTGAAGCAGATATAGTCACTGGCCCTCCGGTACAGGGCATCTGTGACTTCCCTGTTGCAGTGGTGCACACCTGACTATGTCATTCCACATAGGTCGCCGGTGGTTCCATGAAATGATGCAGAGGCATAGACGGTAAGAGCCGCTGTCACTGTGAGGGCCATAGACATAGGATGTCCACCAAAGCCCATTGGCTGCAGTTCATTGTTGAGCAGGGCACAAAGATGTGTCACCGCCTCTCTCAACATTCGCAGTCACCTCTGACACTGGTGCTCGGACATATGCAGGTTTGTCATGCGGAACCTGTAGATGCGCATCGTTCTATAGTGCTGAGTCTGCTTTGAGGGCTGTTGCTCCTCACAACCAGGGGCATCTGCGTGGGCTGTATCTGCCTCTTGGTTTTGCCTGTGGCACATAGGGATCCTCACGACAAGTGAATCAATGAATATAGGGTGTAGCATCCCCATCTCCAAGTTGCAATTAAACTCGGTTCCTTCACATCTTCGACGGTACCTAACAGGGCAGAGATTGATGTTGACTGGTACATCAGATGCTTTCATGCATCAACTATGTGGCATGGCATTGCCCGGGTCTTAGCTTCCACTAAGAGTGGCACAGCATGACCACATTCAGTTGTGGTAGCTGCATCGATTGGTCCAGAAGGCAGCTTACCTTTAAACGCCTACCATTTATGGCACCCTCCCCACACACAGGGTTCCTGGAATGCCATTTCTCCTTCACTCACACAAACATTCAATGGCGCAGAGTGCCCCCCCTTTCAGGAGGGAGGGTACACAGTTGCTCCCTTGATGCCTGCAGAGTTGTGCCCCCAGTAATGCCATCCCCTCTCCCACCTCCCTACACACATATGCAGAGTTGGGACCCATCTCGCAAGACTTACCTTCACAAGCACCGAGCACTGCAACCTCTGTCCCATCGGCATTTGTTAGTTGGGAACAGGAGGGCATGTGAGGGACGCCCGTTCACCAGAATATGCGCAACTGTTGACTAAGAGGCAGTGGGATGCATAATTAGGCAAGGTAAGTAGCGCTTTGAATATTTAAATTTCGTCCCCATTGCCAAGCGGCGGGGGGGCCACCCAAGGCCTTGCCGCTGCTGGTAATATGGGGCGGGGCCTTCCCAGCATTGGGGAGTGTGGCAGGCCTCTTGTGGAGGCATTTTCTGGCCTCGCCTGCCACGATCCCCGACATTAGGGGGCCGGTGAAATTCAGTCCATAGAATCATTTATGGCACAAAAGGAGACCATTCAGTCCATTGAGTCCATGCTGGCTCTCCACGGAGCTATGCAGTCAGTCCCATTTCCCACGTCAATCCCCATAGCTCTACAAGTCTATTTCTCTCAGGTGGCCATCCAAGTTCCTCTTAAAGTCATCGATTGTCCTTTGCTTCCACCACCCTTGTTGGCAGCAAGTTTGAGATCATTACCACCTGCAGCATAAAAAATTATTCATATTCCCCTGCATCTTTTGGCCAAAACTTTCAATCTGTGTTCCTTAGTCCTTGCACCATTTGTTAATGGGAATAGCTTTCCCTTGTCTAACTTATTTAAGCCTGTCATAATCTTGTACACTTCTATTAAATCTCCCCTCAATCTCCTTTGTTCTAATGGGACCAAACCCAGCTTTTCCAACATAACCTTGTAACTAAAATTCTCCATCCCTGGAACCATTCCCATTACCACTCCTATTGGCTTTGTACTATGAAACCTTTTGTCATTTAATCTCTCCTGTCCTCCAATCTATCACAGATTTTCCCTTTTTGTTTTTCTTCCCACCTTCCTCCTTTCACTTGTTTACTTTACAAACCTATTGCATTTTTATCTTTTCCCAGTTCTGATGAAAGATCACAGACCTGAAATGTTAACTCAGTTTTTCTGTCCACAGATGCTGCCAGAGCTGCTGAGTCTTATATTTCGGTTTGTTGAAGCAAATTGTGCCTAAATATATGATCAATAAGTATACTTACTTCATGATAATTCTCTGTTGAACTTGGCAGTGAAAATCAGGCCCTGAGAAATACACACTTTTTAGAAGCTGATTTTCAGAATGAGGACCAGGGAGAATTCCGTTTTTTTTAAAATAAGGGGAGTATCAATTTTAACTGATCTTCCAGCCAGAAAAGACCTAGAATTTATAGTAAAAATAGGTTTAAAAGAAAACAACTTTAATGAGTCTTAACTATCCACAATCAATTGTTTGTAGGTCTTCCTTAAGAACATAAGAAATAAAAACAGGAGTAGGTCATATGGCTCCTTGAGCCTGCTCTGCCATTTAATAAGATCATGGCTGATCTTGGACCTCAACACCATCTTTCTGGCCAATCCCCATGTCCTTCAATTCAGAAATCTATTGGTTACAGCCTTGATGATGCAACCTTCCATACCAGCACTTCTGATATGTCTTCCTTTTTCCTCAACTGAGGATCCCCCCCACTGTGGTTGACAGGGCCCTTGCCATGTCTGTCCCATTTCCTGTACTTATGCTCTCACCCCTTCTTTTCTATGACCCCTGGCCCTCCCTTCCAGAACCATGATAGGGTTCTCCTTGTCCTCACCTTCCACCCCACCGTATTCAATGGATCATCCTCACCATTTCTGCCACCTGCAGCATGATGTCTCCACCAAACACATCAGCCCATCCTCTTTCAGCATTCTGAAGGGACCATTCCCTCCACAGCACCCTGGTCCACTCCTCAATCACCCCTAACATCCCTCCCCTTCCCATGGCCCCTTTCCATGCAAGCACAAGAGATGCAACACCTGCCCTTTTACCTCCTCTCTGTTTTTTGTTATTCATTTGTGAGATGTAGGTGTCTCTGGCTAGGCCAGCATTTATTACCCATCCCTAATTCCCTTGAACTGAGTGATTTGCACGCCATTTCAGAGGGCATTTTAAGAGTCAACCACATTGCTGTCTCCTCACTGTCCAAGGTCCTGAATACTCCTTCCAGATGAATTTAGTATACTGTATTCGCTACTCACAATGTGGTCTGCTTTACAATGGGGAGACCAAATACAGATCGGGTGACTGCTTTGCAGAACACATCTATCCAGTCCACAAGAATGACCCCGAGCTTCCGGTCAGCTGTAATTTTAATTCTCCACCTTGCTCTCACACCTCTCTGTCCTCGGCCTCCAGCAGTGTTCCAATGAAGCTCAATGTGAGCTCAAGGAACCATGTCATATCATTAGATTAGGCATTATACAGCCTTTCTGTACTCAACATTAAGTTCAACAATTTCAGACCGTAACCTCTGCCCCCATTTTGTTTCCTTTTCCTTTGCAGGTTTTGATTTTAGTCTAGTTTTCCCCATTTTTTTGCTTTCGGATAGCAGCTGTTCATCATTCTGCCATTCAGACCTCCTCTAGATACATCTTTTGTTTTTTTACTTGTTCCATTACCACTCTCTTCGGCCTTGCATCACCAAATCTTTTGTCATTTAATCTCTCCTGTCTTCCACCCTATCACAGACCTTCCCTTTTGTTCTGTTTGTATCCTCCCCCTTTCACTTGCTTAAAACTTAATTACATTTCTAACTTTTCCCAGTTCTGATGAAGGTTCATTGAAGCATTAACTTTGTTTCTCTCTCCACAGATGCTGCCTGACCTGCCGAGTATTTCCAGCATTTTCTGTTTTTATTTTCTCTTAGCATCTACCGTGTCAAGTCCCCTCAGAATCCTGTATGTTTCAGTGAGATCACCTCTCATTCTTCTAAGCTCGAGAGAGTATATTTCCATTCTACTCAATCTGTCATCATAGGACAGCCCTCTCATCCTGGGAATCACTCTGGGATTTGGGTTCTCTCCATACTCAAAGGTCAGACACTTGAATTGCGGTGTCTGACTTTATCAATTGAATTGCTTGTTACATAAAATCTAATAAACAGAAAGGACTAGATATTCTTGTTCCTGCACCTGGGTGTATTGATTTTTCTGGGCACAGTGGATAGAGTAAAATGGAGTGGGGAGCAACGCACATTCATAAAGGAGCTAGCCCAATTTTAATTAGTAAGCATAAAATTGGGCAGGTTACCTTCTGGCTATGCATTCATCCTCATGCAATTTTCCTCTCTGTGATATGCCCAGGTGTAGATTAGGGACATCTTCCCACAAAAATCACAAATTGTTGTAAGTTAACAAGTTCTGAGATCAGGTTCTCAGTGAGTAAGTATTCAAGTCACTTTCCAACCCAAATTTGGAAATGGTTTACAAGTAAGACTCAGTGAGACAGGTGTTAAAAGTCACTCTGGTGAATTCTGTGCTGAGGAGTATCACGATCAGCAATGGGATTTGTGTGATTAGGGGCCTCTACTTTGATCCTATTGAAAATGCAGCTTGTTTCCCCTGGGTTGTGTACCCAAACAAATCACTCCTGCTCCTTTTTACGCAGGATCCTCATTAAGCAGGCAGCATGATAATCAAGTTATGAGAGGCCCATTTATCTTCTGATGTTTGGGTGGAAGTCCTGCAAGACCATAATAATTGTGTTAAATGAAAGCTAACAATTGCAATTTAAAGGCAGAGATGTAGAAAACATTACTGTTTTTTGGGAATGTTTAAAATTAAATTCTGTTAATGTTTATAGCCTGAAAGAATGGTTTTATTTTTCTGCCAATATTTAATGCATTTTTCTTTTGTTTTTGTATCAGGCTACGGAGAACATACTAATGCAATGAGCAAAGCTGAACATTCATTACCAATATCACAGAAGACCGACTGTACAGAAAGTTGTTCCAAGAGTTCTGCAGAGCAGGAAGATTTTTAAAGAACAGTGGATCTTTAAAGTGTCTCCCACAATATTGAAATTCATACCATGTAAGGGTATACCACTGTATCTAATGGAAGTTACCCCAAGGCCCATGGCCTTTGGCAATCACCATTACATTACTGAAATAGAAACAGGAAATGCTGGAAACACTCAGCAGGTCACACAGCATCTGTGGAGAGAAACATGTAACTGAAGGTAGGAATGGAACTAACTTTAGTTTTATGGAGAAACTGACTCTCCATTTCTTTCCTGCCTCTGTTTCATTACTATTTTTTAGATATTTAATTTCATTGTATTGTTAACACATGGCAGGTCATGAAAGATATCAAAAAATTAAAGCCAGGATAGAATCAACATGGTTGCAAATCTAAATATCTGTTTGCAAGTGTCAGTTTGGCTCAGTTAGTAGCACGTGTCTTAATTTAGAAGGTAAAAGCAAAATACTGCGGATGCTGGAAATGTGAAATAAGCCTTTAACCTTATCCAACAGGTACGAGATACTTGCTCCCTGTGTGGATGAGGAAAAGGGCTGCGGGGAGGATGAGCCAACTGACCATGGCACCATGGTGCAGAAGGCCATTCATGAGGGGGGAGCAAAAAGACAAGTGGTAGTTATAGGGGATTCTATAATTAGGGGGATAGATAGTATCCCTTGCAAGCCGGATCGGGAGTCCCGCATGGTGTGTTTCCTGCCCGGTGCCAGGGTGCAGGACATCTCTGACCGGCTTGAAAGGATATTGGAGCGGGAGGGGGAGGATCCAGTTGTTGTGGTCCACGTTGGGACTAACAACATAGGCAAGGCTAGGATGGAGGACCTGTTTGGGGATTATAAAGCACTTGGAACGAAATTAAGGAACAGGTCCTCGAGGGTCATAATCTCCGGATTACTGCCCGAGCCACGTGAAATTGGCTTAGGGATAAGAATATTAGGGAAGCAAACACATGGCAAAGGGAGTGGTGTGGGAAAGAGGGGTTCCATTTCATGGGGCCTTGGCATCAGTTTTGGAACCGGGGGGATCTGTACCGATGGGACGGTCTCCACCTGAACTGATCTGGAGCCAGTGTTCTAGCGAAACGGATAAATAGGGTGGTCTCTAGGACTTTAAACTAGTGAGTCGGGGGGAAGGGAAAGGGAAAACGACAGGGAGTATGATGGTAAATAAAAAGGTAAGCAGCAGGTTAACATGTGTGCTGGAGGGTTTAAGTTCAAGGCAGACTATGAAAGAAGCAGAAAGGAAGGATAACTCAGGAGTTATTATTAGAGATGTTGGAAATCATGAGGGTAAGAAAGCCAGCATAAAGGCACTTTACCTGAATGCTCGTAGCATTCGTAACAAGGTTGATGAGTTAACGGCACAAATCATCGCGAATGAATATGATTTGGTAGCCATTACGGAGACATGGTTACAGGTTGGTCACGACTGGGAGTTAAATATCCAGGGGTACCAGACTATTCGGAAGGACAGACAGGAAGGTAAGGGAGGTGGTGTAGCTCTGATATTCAAGGACGACATCAGGGCGGTGCTGAGAGATGATATACGTTCTATGGAGAATGAGGTTGAATCCATTTGGGTGGAAATTAGAAACTCTAAGAAGAAAAAGTCATTGATAGGCGTAGTCTATAGGCCACCAAATAATAACATCACATTGGGGCGGGCAATAAACAAAGAAATAACTAATGCCTGTAAAAATGGTACGGCAATTATCATGGGGGATTTTAATCTACATGTAGATTGGTCGATCCAGCTCAGTCAGGGTAGCCTTGAGGAGGAGTTCGTTGAGTGTATCCGTGATAGTTTTCTTGAACAGTATGTAATGGAACCGACGAGGGAGCAAGCTATCTTAGATCTAGTCCTGTGTAATGAGACAGGAATAATTAATGACCTCATAGTTAGGGATCCTCTTGGAAGGAGTGATCACAGTATGGTTGAATTTAGAATACAGATGGAGAGTGTGAAGATAAAATCCAATACCAGGGTCCTGTGCTTGAACAAGGGGGACCACAATAGAATGAGGGAGGACTTGGCTAAAGTAGACTGGAAACAAAGATTTTATGCTGGGACAGTTGACGAGCAGTGGAGGACTTTCAAAGCAATTTTTCAAAGTGCTCAGCAAAAGTATATTCCAGTGAAAAGGAAGGACTGGAAGAAAAGGGGTAATCTGCCATGGGTGTCGAAGGAAATAAGGGAGGCTATCAAATTGAAAGAGAAGGCATACAAAGTGGCCAAAAACAGCATGAAACTAGAAGATTGGGAAAACTCTAAAGGTCAACAGAAAGCCACAAAAAGAGCTATAAAGAAAAGTAAGATGGAACATGAGAAAAAACTGGCACAGAATATAAAGACAGATAGCAAAAGTTTCTATAAATACATAAAACGAAAAAGAGTGGCTAAAGTAGACGTTGGTCCTTTAGAGGATGAAAAGGGGAATTTAGTTATGGGATATGATGAAATGGCCGAGGCATTGAACAGGTATTTTGTATCGGTCTTCACAGTGGAGGACATTAATAACATGCCAGTAATTGACAAAGAGACGAACGTAGGTGAGGACCTGGAAACAATCATTATTACGGAAGAGGTAGTGTTGGGCAAGCTAATGGAGCTAAAAATTGATAAGTCTCCTGGCCCTGATGGAATGCATCCCAGGGTACTAAAAGAGATGGCGGGAGAAATAGCAGGTGCACTGGCGGTAATTTTCCAAAATTCGCTGGACTCTGGGGTAGTCCCAGCAGATTGGAAAACAGCAGATGTGACGCCACTGTTTAAAAAGGGAGGTAGACAAAAGATGGGGAATTATAGACCAGTTAGCTTAACCTCTGCAGTGGGGAAGATGCTTGAGTCTATTATCAAGGAAGAAATAGCAGGGCATCTCGATTGAAATTGTCCCGTTGGGCAGATGCAGCATGGGTTCATGAAGGGCAGGTCATGCTTGACAAATCTTTTGGAACTCTATGATGACATTACGAGCAAGGTGGACAATGGGGACCCAGTGGATGTGGTGTACCTAGATTTCCAAAAGGCCTTCGACAAGGTGCCGCACAAGAGGCTGCTGCATAAGATAAGGATGCATGGTGTTAGGGGTAAAGTATTAGCATGGATAGAGGATTGGTTGACTAACAGGAAGCAGAGAGTGGGGATAAATGAGTGCTATTCTGGTTGGCAATCAGTCACTAGTGGTGTGCCTCAGGGATCGGTGTTGGGACTGCAATTATTTACAATTTATATAGATGATTTGGAGTTGGGGACCACGTGTAGGGTGTCAAAGTTTGCAGATGACACTAAGATGAGTGGCAGAGCAAAGTGTGCAGATGACTGTGAAACTTTGCAGAGGAACATAGATACATTGAGTGAGTGGGCAAAGATCTGGCAGATGGAATACAATGTTAATAAATGTGAAGTCATTCATTTCGGTAGGAGTAACAGTAAAAAGGATTATTACTTGAATGGTAAAAAGTTGCAGCATGCTGCTATGGAATCGCAGAAGGTTGGTCTGCAGGTACAGCAAGTAATTAGGAAGGCAAATGGAATTTTGTCCTTCATTGCTAAAGGGATTGAGTTTAAAAGCAGAGAGGTTATGTTGCAGCTGCATAAGGTACTGGTGAGGCTGCACCTGGAGTATTGTGTGCAGTTTTGGTCTCCTTATTTGAGAAAGGATGTACTGGCACTGCAGAGGGTACAGAAAAGGTGTTAACGGATTGAATATTGAACAGCAGCAAGTGCAAACATGAAAAAAAAAACAATGGGTAAGCAAACTGAACAAATTAAGATGAAATGAAATAAATGCAAAAAAAGGTTGTATTCAGTCCGTTAACACCTTTTCTGTATTAATGCTTTGTCTTTCAACACACCATTAACATATTGTTTGCCTTTGCTCCATGACCTTTTGGTCAGCTATGTGGCCTTGTCCAATCTACACCACCTCCTTTGTTATCTCTTGCCCCACCCCCATCTCACTTGCTTATAACCTGTGACATTTTTAATATTTGTCAGTTCCGAAGAAGGGTCACTGACCCGAAACGTTAACTCTGCTTCTCTTTCCACAGATGCTGCCAGACCTGCTGAGTGGTTCCAGCATTTCTTATTAATTTAGAAGGTTGTGGGTTCAGGTTTCATTGCAGGGATTGAGTACATAATCTGGTCTGATATTTAGTGTAGTACTGAAGGAATGCTTCTTTGTTGGAGGTGTTGCCCTTCAGGTAAGATGTCAAACTGAAACCGCAGCCAGGATTAAACGAGGAGGTGGTGGCACCGTTCACTGGCAGGAAAGTCAGGGCTGAATCTGCCTCCGCTGGCCCTGGAAGCCACGATGGTCTTTTGCGTGGCTCAGGCAATTAATTTCCTGAGGTTGTGGCTTCTGCCTCTCTGAGGCAGGATGTCCTGCCTCCAACAGCTGCCAGCCAATCAGAGGGTTGGCAGCTCATTAGATACAGCAGTACCACTGGGAGTGGTGGCCACTGCTGGAATTGCAGCAGGCCCTGGACCCAGCCAGCAATGGAGGCCAGTGAAGAAGTTGAGTCGGGGCTCGCTGGGGCCAATCAGGAGGAGGGGGGTCAATTGTGAGGGCAGGGGGTGTCTTCCAGCAGGGGTGGTATGTGCAATTGGGGGGGACCCTCCATGGGCACAGAGTGCCCAATCAGGAGGGAACCCCCAGTCTGCAAAGAGGCCGCCAAGTGTCGAAGTGATCATCCAACACTGGTAAAATACCAGCGGCAGCGAGAAGAGGCCCATTAGTGGTCATTGATTGGCCACTAAAGGGTCTCAATTGGCCTGGACGGGCGGGCCGTCCACCACCTCTCCTACCACCGGTAAAATACCAGTGGAGGCGGCTAGGCGACGAGCATGGCATCCCCACCCGCCCGCCATCCCACCTGATTTTACGCCCCTCTCCCACCTCCAACCCACTCCCGGAGGGTAAAATTCTGGCCCACATCTGCCTTTTCTGCTGTTTCAGATGTAAAAGATGTAATTGGCATTGGAGTTCTCTGTGTTCTAGCCAATAGGTTGTGTAGGAGTTAGGCATGGGTAGCTATAAATGTACAGAAAGTTTCCTGGTAAAACCTTGTGGCCTGCATATGTAGGACATATACCTGGTAAATTGAACCATTGGGAAGCCTTACTTTGACAACTTACTTAAGATGTGCTATCTTACATTACAACAGTGATGATACTTTAACAGTACTTAATTGACCGCAAAGCACCTTGAGACATCCTGAGATCACGAAAAGCACTGAATAAATGCAAGCTCTTTCTTCTTTATTTCAATATTCTTCTGTCCACCAGCATCAGCAGAAACAAATTATCATCTTCATAGCATGGGCAGTAATCTAGCGGTGCAGATTTCATGCCTGTTGTTGAATGTTCTGGATTTTCATTCCATTGATTTACAGGAGCTAGTTTTGTCTAAGTGTTATCTCTGAGTCAGACGATTGTGGATTCATGTCTCACACTAGAGATTTGAGCAAATAATCTAGGCTGACACTCCTTCGCAGAACTGAGTGTTGCACCGTCGGAGATGCTGTCTTTTTGGTGAGAAATTAAACTAAATCCCCATTTACTTTTTGAAGTAGACATAAAGATTGCATGGCATGATTTGAAGAAGAGCAAGGGGTTCTGTTAGTATCCAGGTCAATTATTTACTGCATAGCAAACATCATTAAAACAGATTATCTGATATTTATCTCATTGATAGTTGCTGGGCCTTGCTGTGTACATATTGGCTGCTACATTTCTCCATCTTACAACAGCGACTACACGTCAAAAGTATTTCATTCACTGCTTGTGCTTTGGCTGTCCTCAGGTCATGAAAGATGCTATATTAATGTGTGTTCTCTTTTTCAATGAAATGAAAATCGTTTGAGTTAGAGAATGGGTGGGTGATCCGCTCTGCACGATTGCTGTCTATGTGGTGAAATTTAGCTCAATAATTGGTCATTAGTCTCATTACTATTTTGGGACCTGTCATATTTGCCACCGTAAGAACAGTAAATGCCCTTAAAAAGCAGCTCATCAGATGTGAAGTGTTTTGGGATCTTCTGAATGATGTGATAAATGCTTTTACCCACCCACTCCCTAGCTGAAAATACAATCCTGCTTCCTTTTCTCTCTGTAGGAAAAGACTGTAACTTCTTCTGCCATGAAAACATAGAAAGTATTTTATCTGTTTTGATAAGAAGTTTTTGATGGGCTTCCTCCTGAATCACATTTATGACCAATGACAAAAATACAGGAGGAAGTTTATAGAATTCTGACATTGTTAAATTAAGGCATATCCTGTCATAACTCCTTGGTGAGAGAGACCAGGCTGAAATTGGCAGAAAACATAGTATGAGACAGGCCCAGCACGGGAAGTTCTGACTGTTTTATGGCATCTAGGGCAATCCAGCTAGATTGGCACAGTTCCAAGGGTTATTCCCATCTTGTTAGGAACATCTTCCATGAAGAAGTCCTGTCTGGTTTGCAACAGCTTCATGGGGAGTTCCATTTGGCTTAGAGCAGCTGTGTAGGCAATCCTGGCTGCTTTAAAGAGGCCCATGGACAATCTTAGCTGACTTATGACGGTTTCATGGTTCAGTCCTAGCTTGTTCTAGGAGTACCATGGAACAGTGTGTTTTGTGGCCGTGTGTAACCAAAAGGAGCAGTCTATCAGACTGGTGATGATACAGTTCTAGATCTACCTGTACATGTGGCCTTACAGCGACTAAAAGGAGCCAATCGCTCCACTCACTAAAGACATGGGTTTTGTTCAGCGTATGAGAGTCCTTCCATTGACCTGCAAATCTGTCTCTTTAATAATTGGGAAGAGATGCCTTCATCAACTGCACATGTGGTTCTGTAGTCTTTAGTAACATCCATGGATCAATTTATTGTATGCCACTGAGCTAGTATAAAGGAAAGAACAGCAATCAAAATCAGTGCAGATCTTAATGCTTCCATAATAGAAACTAACTCACAATCTCTGCTGCTTCCAGTAATGCACATTTGATGGTTGTATTGATAGTAATCCTTCTTGAATAGTTTATTATGAAGAAACAATGTTGCATAAAATCAATTTGTGAAACTCTTGTAGTTGTCGCAGTCATGGGATTGAGCTTACTAGTTTTATCACAGAAGGGCTTTTGTTTAAGGACTCCGATTTCATTTAACAAAATCAGACATCCTTTATCAAACTAGTCATAGGACTGTGTTTAGTAATCTTATCACAAAAAGGGTTTGTGATGAATATGGTTCTGCTAAAATCAAATCCCTGTTTAGTGTCAGATGAATTATCTGACAAGTATGGTCTATTTTGTGGATATCATTTGTTAAATATTTTATCAGATAACTTCATCTTGAGGTTTAATTAAAATCGATTGCTCCTTGAGAGAGTTTCTGTTATTCCTACAGGTAACGCCAGAAGGATTTATGCAGTTATACTAAACCCTGTGGTTGATTAGGAAAATGAAATTCGAAGTCCAGTTCTGCACATTGAATCTTTCAAACCATTTACAGTGTAAGTGGGAACTCTTTTGGATTTGAGCAGGTCTCTTTAGATTTATAAAAGCAAAATACTGCAGATGCTGGAAATCTGAAACACAAACAGAAAATGCCAGAAATACTCAGCAGGTCAGGCAGCATCTGTGGAGAGAAAAGCAGTTAATGTTTCATGTCACATGTTTTACTTCTTCCTCTCTCCACAGCTGCTGCCAGACCTGAAACGTTAGTTCTGTTTTTCTCTCCACAGATGCTGCCTGACCTGTTGAATATTTCCAGCATTTTCTCTCTTTGGGTTTAGGTTGACTACAAGATGGCATTTGTTGATTGAAAAATGGAACCAAGTTCACCCCAGTGGCAGATTTGTAACTTGATACCTGAGCCAATGTGTATGGATGACTGGCCGCACAACTTGGCTCACAGATGGAAACTAGACGGGTCGATCTGTCAATGGGGGCTGAGATGCATTCCTGATATCTGTAAGCTAGTATCCTAACAGGTAGGGTGATCTTAGGTTGACAAATGATGGGGATCTCATTAGTGTTCCATACTGGTAGACTGGATAGTTTTAGTTTGTTAAAATCCAACAGTACATCTGGCATACTTATTGGTTCTTAAACCTTGGCTTTTGCCAGTCTTGTACCTAAGTTATCTGGGTTTAGGTAAAGTGTGTCACTATGAGAGGGAATGTAATACTCCAAATCAGCCAAAGGGAAATGCTACTTAATGTGTTTTTCTCAGTAGTTTGACTTGAAAACTATTAAGTGGTTACCATCTTCTGCAGCTTATTGGCAAGGAAGAACTTGGCTATATTGAATATGCCCTTTTTTATTTTTGGGGGCAAGAGTATGCTTGGTTGATAATTGATCAGGAGGTAGGATGTGACAGGTAACATTCATGCCACACAAGTGCCAGGTAATGACCATCTCAAACAAGAGAGAATCTAACCATCTCCCCTTAATGTTCAATGGCATTACCGTCGCTGAAACCCCCATTAGCTTTGACTAGAAACTGAACTGGATCAGCCACATAAATACTGTGGCTACAAGAGCAAGTCAGAGACTAGGAATTCTGTGGCGAGTAACTCACCTTCTGACTCCCCAGTGCCTCTCTACCATCTACAAGGCACAAGTCAGGAGTGTGATGGAATACTCTCCAATTGCCATGATGGGTGCAGCTCCAACAACACTCAAGAAGCTCGACACCATCCAGGACAAAGCAGCCCGCTTGATTGGCACCCCATCCATCACTTTCAACACTCACTCCCTTCACCACTGATGCACAGTGGCAGCAGTGTGTACCATCTACAAGATGCACTGCAGCAACTTACCAAGGCTCCTTCGACAGCACCTTCCAAACCCGCGACCTCTACCACCTAGAAGGACAAGGGCAGCAGATGCACGGGAACACCACCATCTGCAAGTTCCCCTCCAAGCCACACACCATCATGACCTGGAACTATATCGCCATTCCTTCACAGTCGCTGGATCAAATCTTGGAACTGCCTTCCTAACAGCACTGTGGGTGTACCTACACCCCAAGGACTGCAGTGGTTCAAGAAGGAATCTCACCACCACCTTTTCAAGGGCAATTAGGGATGGGCAATTAATGCTGGTCTAGCCAGCGATGCCCACATTCCATGAGTGAATATAAAAAAAAGTGGTGTTCCCCAGGAATTTGAACTGGTGCCTCAGCTATTGAGCACATATACTGATATATCTCCGTCTTTGATGCATCTGTTCTGATGATGCTACCTTCCAAGAGGGTGCTTCTGGTATGACCTCCTTTTTCCTCAACAGAGGATTCCCCCCCACTGTTGTTGACAGGGCCCTCAATCGTGTCCGGCCCATTTTCCGTACCTCTGCCCTCAACCCTTCCCCTCCCTCCCAGAACCGTGACATGATTCCCCTTGTCCTCACTTGCCACCCCATCAGCCTCCATATCCAAAGGATCATCCTCCACCATTTCCGCCACCTCCAGCGTGATGCCACTACCAAATGCATCTTCCCCTCCCTTCCCCTGTCAGCATTCCGAAGGGATCGTTCCCTCCGCGACACCCTGGTCCACTCCTCCATTACCCCCACCACCTCGTCCCCGTCCCAGGGCACCTTCCCTTGCAATCGCAGGAGTTGTAATACCTGCCCATTTACTTCCTCTCTCCTCACTATCCCAGGCCCCAAACACTCCTTTCAGGTGAAGCAGCGATTTACTTGTACTTCTTTCAATGTAGTATACTGTATTCGCTGCTCACAGTGTGGTCTCCTCTACATTGGGGAGACCAAGCGCAGACTGGGTGACCGCTTTGCAGAACACCTCCGCTCAGTCCGCAAACAGGACCCTGAGCTTCCGGTTGCTTGCCATTTCAACACTCCCCCCTGCTCTCATGCTCACATCTCTGTCCTGGGATTGCTGCAGTGTTCCAGTGAACATCAACGCAAGCTCGAGGAACAGCATCTCATCTACCGATTAGGCACACTACAGCCTGCCGGACTGAACATTGAGTTCAATAATTTCAGAGCATGACAGCCCCCCATTTTACTTTCATTTTTAGTTGGTTTTTCTTTTTTCTCTTTTTCTTTTTTACATTTTTTACAACTTTTTTTTGCATTTATTTCATTTCATCTTAGTTTGTTCAGTTTGCTTACCCACTGTTTTTTTCATGTTTGCACTTGCTGCTGTTCAATATTCAGTCCATTAACACCTTTTCAGTACTAATGCTTTGTCTTTCAACACACCATTAACATATTGTTTGCCTTTGCTCCATGACCTTTTGGGCAGCTATGTGGCCTTGTCCAATTTACACCTTCTCCTTTGTCATCTCTTGCCCCACCCCCACCTCACTTGCTTATAACCTGTGACATTTTTAATATTTGTCAGTTCCGAAGAAGGGTCACTGACCCAAAACATTAACTCTGCTTCTCTTTCCACAGATGCTGCCAGACCTGCTGAGTGGTTCCAGCATTTCTTGTTTTTATTACTGATGATATATTCATTTTAAGGATGAAGGAATACAGAGTTCTATAGCTAAGTTTGCAGATGACAAGAAGTTAAAAGGCACAATAACTTGTGCAGATGGGAACAGGAAATTTTCAGAGACATTGACAGACTAAGTGATTAATGTGGGGAAAAATAAGGTCATATACTTTGGATCTGATAAAGGCAAATCAGCATCACTAACTACAACTTGCATTTTTGTAACAACTTTAAAGTAGTAAAATATCTCAAAGCACTTCACAGGAGAGTTAACAGATAGAATTTGGCACTGAGCCACATAGAGATATTAGGGTAGATGACCAAAATCTTGGTCAAAGGGATAGGTTTTAAGGAGTGACTTAAAGGAAGAGAGAGAGGTAGTGAGGCAAAGAGGTTTAGGGAGGAAATTCCAGAGCTTAGGGTCTAGGCAGTTGAAGACATGGCCACAATGAGAGAGTGATCAGGAAAACACAAGAGGCCAGAATTAGAGGAGTGCAGAGATCTCTTGTAAAGGCTAGTGCACATGTCCAAAAAGTAATCATAAAGGCTAATGGAATGTTGGCCTTTACCTCAAGGGGATTGGAATTTAACAGTGAGCAAATGTTGCTTCAGTTGTACCGACCCTTGGTCAGACCCTGTTCTGCAACTCATGAAGATCTTGAAAAGAAAGAAAGACTTGCAATTATATAGTGCCTTTCATGATCTTGGGATATTCCAAAGTGCTTAACAGGTAATAAAGTACTTTTGAAGTAGGCACTGTTGTAATGTAGGAAACTTGGCAGATAATCGGCACACAGCAAAACCCCACAAACTGACTAGATAATCTTGTTTTTTTTAATGATGTTGGTTAAAGGAGAGATATTGACCCCAGGACACTAAGGAAAACTCCCCCCGCTCTTCTTCCAATAGTGGCTATGGATGAAATAGTCTATCTCTGCTTTAAAACTGCCAGAGAGAGTAACATTTCAGTGTAAGGGTTACATGACAAAGCTGAAAAATTTGTCAATCATTACCTAGAAATGAGGATCTTTTTTGGACTACTTCACAAGATAGAAACAGCGTGTATTGAGAAATGCACAATTATTATGAAACAATCTACGTTGTATAGTTTCTTCAAAATAAAATATTCAATTTAAATCAGTTGTTTCCCCATTTTTCCGGGCAGAAACATGGAAGGCAAAAAGGGCCAATTTCCCACAGCTATATCCCATGTTCAAAGATGCCTGAATGACACCTGCCCTCGTTTTTGTCTGGTAATGCCTGTCTGAAGCACTTTGGGACATTAAATTACTTTAAAAGCGCTATTTAAATGAAAGTTGCTGTTGTTAATGATTTAGAACAGGATCAAGGTGGGGACAAAGCAGCAGGCAGCTACACTTCTAGCAGCACAACAATGCTGCCAAAATTTGTATTCTGTTATACCTGGCTGGTAGCCATGGTTGAGGGGTGAAGGGGGTTGGTGGTGGGAAGATCAGGCCAGTGTCATGCAGGCCCCCACCTGGCAAGAATGAGGCACATTAATTTTGCCACATGGACATTAAATTTCAAATTGTTGCTGGGAAGAGGAGAAGGCCTGTTACAAGGGGTTGCCAGGCTCTGGGCTGGAAAGACATTTTTACATATTAACAGACAATGTTTGTAGACAAAGGAGCTACTCCCTGCTCCAATTCAATCCACAGATATGGTCAGACCAGTTAGTCACATGACTAGCTGCTGTTGCAGAGTTTGAACTGAGAGTTTTAAATTGGAGAGACAGTGTTTGAACCGACAGAAAAAGCAGAATGCTCCTGGACTGAAGAAGACCTTTCTGCCTGTCTGCTCCCGTCTCTTTCTCATGGAACTGAAACTCACTGAAGACACATGAACCCCAAGAGAGAAAAGTCTCCTCGAGGGAACAAGAATTAAGAAGAATACTGGGCTCCAACGAAAAGCAAGATCCACCTGCAAACAAGGACTCTACAGTGAGCTCTAAGACCCGTAACAAAAGCTCTTCAGATATTGCCTCAAACCTTTCCACTTTATTTTTCTTCTGCCCTTTTCTGTTTCTATTTGCATGTGTGTATCTCGTACGCATGCTAGCGTGGTCGCATCATGTATCAGTAGGCGTCAACCGAATTAGAGTTTAAGTTTCATAAAATTTCACCTTTCTTCTTTAAACCTAAGAAAGCCTGTTTGTGCTTATTCTTTGCCTTATAATTGGAAGGAGGTGAACAAGGATTCACCAAAGGGGAGCAAAAACACAGTGTGTTTAAAAATAAAACCCTGTTACATTAAGACCAGGTGAAGGCTGAAAGGGATCCCTGGACACCTTTCTCACCTGGTCGTAACACCAGTCAATTCAGTTACAGGCATCTTGTAGGATTTGTTTGGATGTGTGTTTGAATGAGTTAAGAGGCACGTTGTTAAATTTCCTTTGCTCCAGTTCTTTTTTGTGAAGTGTTGGTCAGCCTGTCTTCTGAAGATCAAGCAATCCAACTGAACTCATCAGGCAATATATAAAGACAGAGATTCTGGATGATCAGCAATAAACTAACAATCAAAGACTAATGTTCAGGAACTTTTAACTACTGTAAATTTACAGTTTGCCATTGCTTCTCTTAACTTAATAAATCAATTTGGATTATAGCCAAAACCACGGTCTAGTGAAGTGTTTTTCTGCTGCCTTCTGAAGTCAAGGAAAATCATGTGAGGGCACATGATATAACCAATAAGCTGAAATGTTGTAACAAGGGTTTTTTGTTCAATCCTAAATAGTCCACAGGTAAAGGCACACTCTGTGTCATAGGGAGCAAGGGCTCACCCTTGTAAATGTTTGAGTGTCAGGATCCAAGAAAATTAGCAAGTGTAAAAACCCAGAAATAGAATGTATAATTTATTTGAAAAAAGTAAACTAAGATGTGCTATTAAAACTGGAAAAGAAGATGACAAAATGAAGGGTATAACCCACCAGATCCAGTGTACCTGATCTGTACTATGCCTCTCACAGGAGAGGTGCCTTTAAATTTCATATCCCAGGACATTTGTATGGTCCAGGTGCATTTTTGGGGCAGGCCTTCCTCTTATAATGGCATCCGCTGGAAAGCAAGGCAAGAACCAGGAGTGCCCGGATCTCCACAGAGTCTCCTAGTAACTGGGTCTCCTAATGTTCATTTAAGTTGCAAAGTGGGGTGGAGTTTGGGAATATTTCTTCCCACTGTATTAGCATTATAGTGCTGGGCCTGGCCCTGGCCCTATTCCAAGTGCAGTCCGAGTGAGATATTTCTGGGAACATCTGGGAAATCCCAGTGCAGTGCAGTGGAGGCCAAATCCTGACTTAGCATGTATCCACACTTTGTGCTTTTTGCTTCACCTGGGAACTGAGTGTTCCACAGGAGTTCCCGTATGATGAAGGTCAACCCTTGAAAGTAGTGTTATAATACAGGGCAGCAATTGTGAAGGCAAATATAAAGGGGTGTGTAGGTTTATCAATGGAGTAATGGTGCAAGGAAGCTTTACCAGCACAGTATGAAGCATTAACCAGATTGTGTCTGGAAGAGATCACCAAATGTATGAGAAAATATAGGGCCTGGTCTTGCAGCTGCTCTGCTGTTCCTCCTCTTCCTATCAAACACATAGGGCTGGATTTTATAGCGGTCTCGATGTTGGGATCGGTGGCGGGGTGGTGGGGGAGGCATGAGGCCCCGGATGAGGCCCCGGATGAGGCCCGCCACGGATCTTGTCGCCGGCAGGCCCGGCCCGATATTGCCGGCGGCGAGGCCTCGTGGCGACCCCCTGTTGGCGATGGGATCGCCATTTAAATATGTAAATAAATTAAATCACCTGAATAAATGCATCTCCTGTTGCCTCCTGAAGTCCCGCCGCGATCTTCACCCTGTCGGCTGGCACTGCCGTGCCTTCGGATTCCCCTCCGGGCAAATGAGGCAAAACACTGGTAGGGAGGGGGAGGAGGTAAATTTCTCAATGCAGGGGAGGCGGGGGATGGGGTCAAATGAACGTCTTGGGTGTAGGGGATGGTGGGAAGGGTTATAGTTTAAAGTTTGTGCAGTTTGTGGGGTGTAGGTCAGACTGTGAAGGTAAGTGTTTGGGGGGGGGGGAAGGGCAAGTAATTAATTTAATTGATATTGGTGGGGGGGGGGGGGCAGTGGGAGAGGGCCAAAAGAAATGTATGTGTTTATTTTATTTCAATTTCACTTTAAATATTTAAAGTTACCGGTAGGGTTGACTGCCCTTTAAAAATGCCGTCATCGCCTGTGCACAGGCAGCTGATGCCATTGCCGGGGGTGGACAGCCCGCACCCTCCACGTGTTTGGGAGGGGGGGAGGGGGGTGGTGGTGGAGCAGCCTGCCCTGGCTTTTGAAATGAGCTGCCATGCTTTGAATCGTGCCGGCTCTTTGGCATGTGGCCCACGCGGGCGAGCCGCCATTTTTATTGTCCACCGCCTATTACGGCGGGGTCTTATGGAATTTAGCCCATATATCATAAAGAGTAAACCCATATTGCAACACAATAGGGAAATTTCCCAAACAAGAAAAGTCTTGAGGCAAACTTTCAAATGAAGCTCATAGCATCCAAAATAAAAACATTTGATGTAAAACTAGCCCAAAGCAAAGTTCTGATCCTATATCTAACAGCACAATGGCACACAGTAATTCACCTTTAAGATTCCAGGCTGTATTAATCTAGAAGATCTTATTTTAATATATCTCTGGAGTTATATGTCAGGAGGCTGCAGATCACTTAGAAACTCTCGGAGAGCTTTGCACCATCCTACAAAAAAATCTACAAACTTCATCAAGAAACAGCACAGCTCTTATTGGTCATTAAATTTGATCATCTGTAATATGGGGGTGGGGGAATCGTGATGCGTGATTAAGCTGCGGCTGTTGCTTCTGATACAGGCAGCATGCAAACTTTGTGCTGCCTGCGAATTTAAGTGATTTCTGCATGCAACCAGCACTAAGTGCACTGTTGAGTGACTGCAAGCCTGAGCGGGGGCGCAAAATCATAAGAAACTAGCACAAGTTCAGGTTAGCTAAAGCCAGCCTGAACCTCTTAAAGGGGAGATGCTGCAAGTGTTGGAAGTCATTTTAAAAGTGATTTTAACAGGGGAAAGATACAAGGATGGCACAACATCACAGAGAGTGGGTTCCAAGATTTTTCAATGCTGTTTTTGAGGCCTTGGTGCAGGAAGTGAAGAGGAGGAGAGATGCCATCTGTTCACAGGTGGCCACAAGGTCCTCCAGACAAACTTTATGAAGGCAGCAGGACCAGATAGCTCTAGCGGTCAATGTCAGGAGTCCAGCCTTGAGGACCTGGATGAAGTGCTGCAAGACGTTCAAAGACCTCACATGGGTGGTCATAGTCATTGACTGCATCTTCAACCGTCATATCCCACCAACTGCACCACTAGCCTCACACCCTGCTCAATGCACCACCCCTCCATCATTACAAACAATTCTATAAATCAGGACTCATACCTAACATTCATAGCTTCAATTCACCCTATCACATTTAGCACTCATTACTGCGAGTCACACACCCACATCTCACAGCTTGTACACACTGCCTGCTATTCAACTATGACAGTCATTATCGCCCAAGTACATTGCACCATACTCACTGACACACTTCCCTCTCTCCGGTAGGACAAGGTGGTGCACATCTGGAGGCAGCAGGAACTAATCAGCCGGGGACAGGCACGCCTGCATGTATTTACTCTGATGGAAGAGATGGTGCGTGCCATCATTGGAACAGCCATGACAGAGGCTGTGGCCAGCAGTGGGGCTGAAAGCATTGAAGATGACGGTATACTCATACCCAATCCTCCTCACATCCCACTTCCCCCTCATCCTGCAATCCCATCTGATTTGCAAGCTGCAGATAATGTAAGCATGCATCTCTTGCTTTTGGCACCCGTCTCTGACCACAACCCTATCCTTGTGCCTTTCTCCTTTCAGATACCCAAGGCCAGGCAGTTGTGGAAGAGCAGGAAGACAGTGATGAAGGAAAAAACACTATCACTTGCTCTCACATTCGCAGTGACCAGCTCAGATACAGACTGCGCATATTTCAGAGGATAGATTAGAGGCAGAGGCAGGTTCTGCACGTGCTGAGAGACTGAGGGGACAAGAGTAGCACAGGTGCCAGTTCACCAGAGAGTGGGCTTGCATATGAGTTCTGCTGCAGAGGGCTCAATGGGGCAGTCTACAGAAAAAGGCTGATGGGTATGCAAATTGAAATGCTTGGGGCATTGGCAGGCCTGCCAGAAAGTCTGCAATCAATGTCAAGGAGCATAGAAGTGTAGCAATCAATGTCAAGGAGCATAGAAGTGTCTGGTACCAACTTGACACAGGGCTTTGTGCAGAGATCGGAACCCATCCTTGCCAGTGTGGAAGTGGTGGCCAAATCCATTACCATGCTTGTGGACCCAACCATGATGCAGTGTCAGGTGACTGATGTTTCAGCTTCTATTATAGTCCAAGCAGAAGTCATCCAAGGTCTGGGCACTGCAGTGAAAACTCAGGCTGAAGTAATGCAAGGTCAGCTTGCTGCCACACGAGCTCAGACTGCTTCCATCATAGCTGCAGATACGAGTGTTCAAAGGAGCTTGCAGGGTCTCACAGCAGTTCAGCAATCTATCCTCCAGCACATTGCTAAGATTGCTGAGGCACTGCCCCAGGGGAGTGGCAGTGGCTCCATGGAACACAAACCTGCAATCCTTTCTCAGAATGACAGCATTTATCCTCCCACTGCAGTTAGTCCCCAGTGCCCTTGCTGTTGCCTGTCAGCCAGCCAGCCCAGACGACTGCAGCCCAAGCTGAGGTGGTGCAGCCCGAAGACAGGACGTCAGAGCTGCTCGAAGTCATCCTGCAAGGCCATTTGCAGTCTCCTCCATAGAAAATCAGCAGATGCCCTAGAGCCATGCTATAGCCACTGGGGTAGCATTGCGTAGGAGCACTAGGAAAAGTAAAGGCACACGGAAGACAGAGACTAAGGGGTTGCACAAAGCTGATTAGCTGACGTTTGTATGTAATATAGTAAGGTCTAACTTATAAATTAGGTTTGGAATGTTTATTTTGTGGTGGCTTTTGTTTTAGCATTGTAACCATGCAGATGCTGTGACAGTCAGTAACAGAGAGAAGTTAAGGCATGGGATTTGCCATTGCTAGCTGTACTGGTGCTGATGGAGGAGGAGGCAGTGGAACTAGGAGGGGTTTCAGCAGGACTGTCGCTGAGGGTGAGGCGGCTGTGGAGCTCATAGAGAGTGAGTAACTTCAAGGAAGTGTCCATTGAACCTTATGACGCACACACCTCTGGCCAATGATGAACACAGGAAGCTCCAGATGAAGGACAGGCAGAAGGAGGTGGTGGAAGGCACAGTCCCTAACATTACTCTTGTCTCTCTTGCAGGTCTAGTAGCAGATGAAACTACAACGAGGGCAAAGCAACCACTTGAGACCTGTTACGACCGAGGCGGGAGGAGTGCACTGCCTTTCTCCAGTTCCACTTTTCCACAGGTCACAACATATATTTAAATGTTTTACCCCATTACCAATATGGCCAATTATATACTTTATCTCTTTTAGTTTCAGAATAAAATCCACCAACCAGGTTTATTTTATAATAAATGAATAATTTTGTTGTTTATTAAGCAAGACTTCTTCAAAAATGATACAAAGCTTATTAACACACAGGTTGAAATATGAAAGTTACCTTCTAAGTTAACCCAGCACACATGCACACACATACACTGGTTAAAGAAAAAATAAATAAGTTTTCTCTGCAGAGATCTCTATACAAAAAAGACAAAAACACATACTTTGGCCAAATACTTGTTAATTCTTGAAGGAAAAGGATAAGATATGGTATGTTCCCAGCTGGTCCTTTATTCTGGTGTCAAATACGTGTAGACAGCAGTCACTGGGATCTCTTTGGAGCAGTTCTTTTCAGGCGATTTCAAGGATTACTCTGGCAGGCTTTCCAGGAGAATCACTGCATCAGGGGTTTCAGCTATCACTCTGGATTCTCAGGGTTTCTCAAAGAGGTGGAAAAAGGATGAGTGGTGACTTCTCTCTTAGAGGGTTCAAAAATGAAACCAACTCTTGACCACCATAAAACTTGACATGTCACTTCTCAGTAAATAACTCCCATAGTCATCAAGGATCCTGCTGTTTACTTAGCTTAAAACATGTGTCTTCCAGTAAGGATTTACTTTTAAACAAAGTCCCAAGTCCTTCCAGTGATCTTTTAAAAAAACAAAGTACAGCATCTATGGAATCTCTTCTGTCTTTCAAATGAATCAATTTCCACAGTTAATGCCTACGGATACACAATGTGCCCACACTAGCATGCATATGTGATTAACACACATGCAGATAGAGCCAGAAAACAGCAGACAAAATAAAGTGGAAAAGTTTGAGGCAATACCTGAAGATGGTTTTGGTTACTGTTCTTTGAGCTCGATGTAAAGTGCTTGATTGTAGGTAGATCTTGCTTTTCATTGGGGCCCAGTATTCTTCTTAAATCTTGTTAGATATAGGAGACTTTTCTCTCTTGAGGTTCATGTGTCCTCAGTGGGTCCGGAGCTTGTGAGAAAGAAATGGGAGCAGACAGGAGAGGTCTTTACAGTCCAGGAACAAACAGTCTCTCTCTCTCAAACTGTCTGTACAATTATGAAAAAACTCAGGTTGCCCACTAGGTTAGTCATGTGACTAGCTGGTTTGACCATGCCTGTTTGTGGATTCAACCATCTTAGCAGTCATCCGGGAATGTAAGCTTCCTCACCTTCACTGTCTGGTAATCAAAGTCAATTGTGGGTTGAATGTGTCAGGGAATGGTCTGTTGTCTCCACAAGCCCTGTCTGTTAGTATGTAAATGTTTTTATCCAGCCACGGTTGATCTACTTAACAAGTCATTTCCTCACTCCAGCAACAGTTTAAAATCAATGTTCATATGACAAAATTAATATGCCTCATTCTTGGCAGGTGCATGACACCTCCACACCCAATGGAATGAAATGTGATTTGAGAAAAGCGCATTTCATTAAAAGGGGTCGAGAGAGAAAATATAGGATATAGGAAAAAAGCAAGCGTCTCTCTATCTCGTTCACATTCATTCATAAATCCTAAAATTTATGGCAGCCTGTCTTTTCTTGGTGACAGTGCTGCTTTAACTACCCCTTTTTTGGCATCCCAATAAACATGTGGTTCTTTGGGGAGGTTTGTCTTCAGTTTGCCCAATTTAATGATTGCCTAGGGTCTTTGATCCTGTTGAGGTTGGCAAAAGGGGAGGGTCAATTTAATTAGACCTGAGTTGGAATTTTTTTTCCTCAGGTGAGTCAGTAGTGGGCGGGTCTATCCTGAACTTTCTTTCAGTGCTTTGCTGAGTCATGCATAGGCTTTTGACTTCAGGGGATTGGTGGTTTTCTTTTTTTCGGGTTGTGTGGGAGGATTCTTTGCTAATCTCCCCTTTGTCCTCTGGGGCACTCCTACCTGCAGGTATTTGTGCAGACTCTACTGCACTCCCCTGTGGCACTTTGACTAGGTGAGGCATCACCCTTACAGTTTCTGTGCCCCCTAGATGTCTTTTTGGTCTCTGAAGGTTCCTGTAAATGCTGTTAGCAACTCTGGTGGGGTGCTTCTAGTGTCTGCATTTACATAGGAGGATGTGGGGTCTAACCTTTCAAATTTTCCGGGGTTGGTTGACTGGACAGTAGGGGTTTTCATCCAGGATTCCTCCCGGACCTCCTTTAACTTGCCTTCTTGGTCGCTTTCTCCCCTTCCCTTTCTAACCTCTTACCAGCCTTCTGCCTGCCTATCCCCTTTTGTTCTTGGTGGGGGTCCCTTACAGTTCTGCTGGAGGGTCCTCCTAACACCGGTACAGGACTTAGGGGTGCAGGTTTCACTGTAGTTCGGTGTTTCCCCTCAACCTGGCGCATGTGGCAACTGCTGCAGTACTCCACCACATCTTTGTGGCGTTTTGGCCAGTCAAACTGTTGTCTTATGTGGGCTTTGGTCTTTCGTATGCCGGCATGTACAGCCCCTGAAGTCTCGTAGGCCCTTCTTAATATTTCTCTGCGGCACCACTAACTGGTGAACTACAGTCTACTCTTTGCTCTCAGGTCTGTGAGGAGAACTCCATTTCCTCTTCATTACCACCTTCTTTAAATAGTAGCAATCAGGGACTCTCTCTCCTTCACTTTCAGACTGGGCAGCCTGTGCTAACTCCCGCAATACTGGGTTGGCTCGCTGACCCTCAGCTAGGGAAAATTTATTCAATTCATTGTCTGGGTCTTCTAACTTCCCAAAGAAAGTCTCGGACAGACAGACCTCACAGTCATCTGCCTGCAGTGCCAATGCAGTCTCCTCTGGGGGAGCTGGTTTGATCATGGCCTGATTCATTACACATTCAGGGGGCTGAATTTTACCAGCCCCTTGACGCCGTGGATTGCAGCACGGGGGCCAGTAAAATTCTGCAGAGAGGCCTGCTTTGACCCGCGATGCTGAGAAGGGCCAGCGGCGGGGGGACCTCGGTGTGATCCCCCTGCACACACAGTGGCACTACAATTAGAATACGTTAAAGATTATGCAGCCCGTCGCCTCTCCATGGACACCTCCGGATTTTCCACTGAATGGGTGGCCGTCACGTGCCGACCTGTTCAAGATTGGCAAAGCCGTCGAGTCCTCAGAGGCAGAAGTTGTCGCCAGCGAAGGTAAGTTCTGCTATTCAGGGGTCTAATCCTGCATACTGGAAGGGAGGAGGACGTGGGTCTGGGATGGCTGGAGGGAAAGCTCTGTAGATATGAAGGGAGGTACTGTGCACCTTCTCTCCGTATACAGTGTATACTCTGCGTTTATTCGTGTTTGTGAAGGAGAAATGGCACTCTAGCCACCGTGTGTTTGGGGAAGGTGCCAGAAAGGGCAGGGGCATCAAGGTTATGTGGATAGTGGGGGCAATCGATTCAGCTGGTAAGATCTTGATGTGGTCATGTTGTACTACTCAGTGTTGGCCAAGATGGGCTATGTCACGGCACGCCACATAGCTGATCCATGAAAGCAGCTAATGTAACCATCAAAACCAATCCATGCCCTGTTAGGAACCTTCGAATACATGAAGGGTTCAATTTTATTTATCACATGGAAATAGATATGGCTCATTCTACATTGCGTGATCTTCTGCTCCTGAGGATCCGCTTGTGCCAGAGGCAAAATCAACAGGCAGGTGTGATCCACGTAGAGGCCCCTGGTCATGTACAGCAGCCCCCAAGGGGAGCTCGCCATTACAATTGCCGTGCATCCACAGGCCCCACATGACATGCCATCGGATATCAGAGCACCAGTGTCAGAGGCGATTGCGCATGTAGAGAGGGTCATGACACATCTCTGTGCCCTGCTCAAAGATGACCTGCAGCCCATGGGGTTTGATGGACATCCTATGCCTTTGGTCCTCATAGTGGCAGTGTTTCTCAAGCTTGATGCCTGTGCAGCTTTTCAGGGGACCACCAGAGACCTTTGTGGGGTCACACAATCAGCAGTGCACCGCTGCATCAGAGACCTGCACCGGAGGGCCAGTGAGTATGTCCACTTCAGGATGGACTCTCACAGCCAGGCCCAGAGGGCCATTGATTTCGGCACCATTGCCAGAGAACCATAGGTGGCAATGTTCATAGACTGCACTCATGTGGCCATCAGGCCTCCCGCCAGGCTACCACCTACAGACGTCACCATTAAAGGAATCCTCTCAATCTCGATGAAGCTGGTATGTGATCACCGCAGATGCTTCATGCAAATCTGTGACTGCTTCTCAGGCAGCTGTCATGACACCTGGGTCCTGTGCCAGTCCCAGCTGCCACTGTTGTTCACTGAACTGGCTCAAATAGAGGGGTGGCTTCTTGACGTTAAGGGCTATCCCTTGCAGACATGACTCTTGACACCAGTGAGAGACCTCACCACTGCTGAAGAGGAGAGATACAATGCCACTGAGCTACGAGCCACCATTGAGCAGGAGATCAGCATGCTGAAAGAGCACTTCCAATGCCTGGATGGATAGGGTGATGCCCTGTACTATGGGCTGAAAAGGCCAGCTCCTTTCTTTGCTGCTCTGCACAACTACGCACCCAATAGGGGTCAGGCCTGGCATGATGAGGAGAGACGTCAACAGGATTCCTCCTCGGACCATGAGGACTCTGAGGACCTACGACATGAAAGTCGCATGGGAGGGCAAATGGCACCCAGGCTCTGCACGCGGGGGCTAGCAGTGAACTAGGGATGTACAGAAGTGGCTTATCAGACAAAGGCTGTCTGCTCCATAGGAACCGACATGAGCTCTGCAAGCCACACATCACCCTCGCTCACCTGCTGTGCACCTGTCCACATCTGCAGCATCCCTGTGTAAACCATTAGAGGCCGCAGCTTTTTAAAAATTCATTCATTGGATGTGGGTTTCGCTGGTCAGGCCAGCATTTATTGCCCATCCCTAATTGCCCTTGAGAAGGCAGTGGTGAGCTGCCTTCTTGAACTGCTGCAGTCCATGTTGGGTGGGTACACCCACAGAACTGACTGAGGCAATATCCATGTCACTGTATCCGTGGAGACGCTCATGAGTAATGGTGGCATGGCAATGATGCATACATTGGCTCTCCTGAAGGGCCAATGGTGCAAAGGGATGTGACATTGGCGCTACATGCTGGCACACATCACACAGAGAAAAGGACACACATGGTGGTGAGGAACATGTCGTGAAAGACGTATTTACATTGCGGTGACACCCATGCATTCCCATTTGTGTCAGTGTGTTCTCTGTAAACCTCTGTAATATCTTTTATGGTATATTTAAGTCCCATGTCCTGGAATGTGGAAAATTAAGATTATTCACCCAGGTGTGGCACGCTTACAAGAAAGAATGTTACAACTGAGTGGAAGAAGAGGATCACAACTTTATAGGACACTGGGACTCAGCAGGGTAAGTATGTGGCAGCAAAGTGGAAAGTGTTGGGATAACTCAGCAGGTCAGGCAGCATCTGTGGAGAGAGAAGCAGAGTTAATTTTCAGGTCTGTGAACTTGGACAAGTTAACTCTGCTTCTCTCTCCACAGATGCTGCCTGACCTGCTGAGTTATCCCAACACTTTTTACTTTGCTGCCAGATTGACAGCAGTCCCACTCTTCAGCAGTCAGGTAAGTATTCTTTGACAGCTGTCAGGAAGCATGTGCTGGGGCACTTTAAATAGGGCCTCAGCACCTGCTGCACAGCTGTAATAAGATCTCTCACTGCGCCGAATGTCCCGCCTCTCCCCACGTAATATGGGGAGGGCGGCTCGGCACCATGATGCTAATGAACCCCCGTGCGTAATATCGCGGGAGCTCTGTGGTGGCCGCTAAATGCGGGTACCCTGCCGAGTTTAAAGGGCGCCGCAGTGCAGCGTGGCACCCGAATAAAATTCAGCCCAGTGAAACTGCAGGCGACCGTCTCCTGCCACTGCCCTGTCTCTCTGACCCCCCTGTGGTCTTTCTTTCACTACTGGTGCGGCTACCATCTTCATCCCTGCCTGATCATTACCTAGGAGCAGGTCAACCCCGTCCACAGGCAAACTAGGGACAATCCCTACAGTCACAGGTCCCGAAATTAGGTTGCACTCCAGGTGCACCCGGTGTAAAGGTATAGGCATATACTGCCCTCCAATACCATTCTGGAGTTTACTGCACTCTCTGGGGGAAAGGTCAGGCCTTTTCCCAGTAAAAGGGATCTAGTGGCCTCTGTGTTCCTGAGGATTACTATGGGCTTGCTTGCCCCACTCGAGTGGTATGGGGTTACTTTCCCTTCAGACACAAAACCCTGATAACCTTCAGGAATCTTATTAAAGTTTCCTGCACTTGCAGTGGTAGATTTCCTGGGTCTCACTCTTACTGCAGTTAAAGCCATAGCTTGTTCTGCTGTGCATTCCATCAGGTTCACTTCTTCATTGAGTTGGTGTGCCCTGATTAACCCTATCGGTTTTCCCTTTAGTTTCCAGCAGTCAGTTCTTAAATGCCCTGCTTTATTATAACAGTTAACTCAAGCTGCTTCAGCTCTTTCTTTACATTCTTTCTGGAAGGTTTTTCTCTCTCTCTATCCTGCCACTCTTTGTCTTCACGTTCCTTCTGGAAGGCTCTTTCTTTCTCCCTCTCTTCTAATTCAAGTTTCCTCTGTGCCAATTGTATCTTTGCTAACAATACCCTGTCGGGGTCTACTTCTAACCCTGTTTCTGCTTCTTCAGGTTCAAGGGAAAAATGGTTGGCCACTAGCCTTTCAACTGAACTAGGAGTTCAGACTTCCTAAACTTGCAATGTAAGTGATCCCACACTGCTCAGCCATTTTCCTCAACTCCTCCATAGACAGTGCTTTTAACTTATCCCAAGTTACTTCACCCTGGCTTTGGGAGCTACTAGCTTCAGTCGCAGACATGTTAGTATTCGTGCACACACAACCACAAGAAAACTTGTTTTGAAATCTTGCTCTTTTTTGATTGGGAACAGTTTGGCTTCCCACTTCCAATTTCTCTTGTTTGTCTGTGGGTAAAATCCAGGATGGTAGACTCCCAAATTTCTGTTATGACCAGGTGAGAAAGGGGTCTAGGGTTCCCTCTTAGCCTTCACCTGGTCTTACCGTAACACAGTTTTATTTTAAACGCACCATTTTCTTAACTTCCCCTTAGTGAATCCTTGTTCACTGCTTTCCAACTGTAAGGCAAACAGGTTTTCTTAAGTTTAAAGAAGAAAAGTTGAAATTTATTAAACTTAAACACTAATTCGGTTAACGCCTACGTATACATGTTGCACCCATGCTGGCACATACATGATAAACACACATGCAGATAGAGACTGTGAAGAGCAGAAGAAATAAAATGGAAAAGTTTGAGGCAATATCTGAAGATGGTTTTGGTTACTGTTCTTCGAGATCGCTGTAGAGTCCTTGATTGTAGGTAGATCATGCTTTTCGTTGGGGCCCAGTATTCTTCTTAAACCTTGTTAGATATAGGAGACTTTTCTCTCTTGAGGATTATGGGTCCTCAGTGGCTCCAGAGGCTTGTGAGAAAGAGATGGGAGCAGACAGGAGAGGCTGTGGTGAGCTAGCCAGGAGAGATCTTTACAGTCCAGGAGCAAACAGTCTCTCTCTCTCAAGCTGTCTGAATAATTCTAAAAAAACTCAGGTTGCCCAGCAGGCTAGTCATGTGCCTAGCTGGTTTGACCATGTCTGTTTGTGGATTTGGCCATCTTAACAGTCATCATGGAATGTGAGCTTCCTCACCTTCAGTGTCTGGTGATCAAAGTCCAATGTGGGTTGAATGTGTCAGGGAATAGTCCTTTGTCTCCACAAGCATTGCCTGTTAGTATGTAAAATTGTTTTTCCAGCTACGGCTGATCTGTTTAACAAGTCATTTCCTTGCTTCAGCAACAGTTTAGAATCAATGTTCATATGACAAAATTAATATTCATTCTTGACAGGTGAGTCTGCGTGACAGTCTCTGAAAAGTTGCTGGGGCATTTTTTAGCCCAAATGGCATCACTCGGCATTGGAAAAGACTGTCTGGTGTGACAAAGGCCGATATTTCTTTAGCAAGGGGTGTTAAATGAATCTGCCAGTATCCCTTTAACAAATCTATTTTTGTAAGAAATGTAGTGCTGCCAACTCTGTCAAAACAGTCTAACCCTGCTTCTGCTTCTTCAGATTCAAGGGAAAAATGGTTGCCCACTAGCCTTAGGAGTTCAGACTTTCTAGCCTTGCCACGTACAGTGATCCCACACTGCTCAGCCATTTCCCCCAACTCCTCCATAGACAGTGCTTTTAACTTATCCCAAGTTACTTCACCCTGGCTCAACAGTTCTGATGAAAGGTCACTGACCTGAAACGTTAACTTTGCTTCTCTCTCCACAGCTGCTGCCAGACCTGCTGAGTATTTTCCAGCACTTTTTGTTTTTATTTCAGATTTCCAGCATCTGCATTATTTTGCTTTTATATTTGAAATCTTTGTTTTGACATGCCGTGAGCAAGAGAGGAAGACCCAGAAAAGTGTTACCTCTCTGTGTAAAGGAGACTTGAATCTCTTGAAAAGGTGTCCTGCATTTGAAAGGTGGCAGATTACTGGTGCCTCCTGTATCTGAAGAATTCCTGCATCCAGTGAGATTCCTGTTGCCTCCTGTGTTCTCAGAAAATCCTGAAATCTGAAGAATTCTTCTACTTCTAGACTGCTGCTGACCGAGGCAGACCTGTTACTACACCCCTGATGGAAGACCTATGTGATGCCTGCTGCAGTTAAATTGCCGTAAACACCTACCCATCACAGACTGTTCATCAACCTCACCTGGAGAGACTTTGAGCGGCATCTGACTATTCGAATTAGGACACCTCATACCAAGAACGTCATACCAGAACGTGGTAAACTCAATTATTTTTATCATTCTTTCTATTCCTAAGAAACAGCTGTAAACCAAAATCCTTTTCCCTGGTTAACCGTTTTTTTAAATGAGTATGTGTGTGCATGAGAATTAAGGAGTTTTTCACATATATAGATTTATCTCGTTAATAGTTAAGACCTGTTATTTCTTTTCTAATAAATAGTTAATGTTATTGTTTAACAAAACCTGGTTTGGTGCATGTTACGACCAGGTGAGGAAGGGGTCTCAGGCTCCCCTCTTGCCCCTTTCCTGGTTTGGCCGTAACAGGGTTAATCTTTTAAAACATAGTGATTTTGGCTTACTACCTCAGTGAGTCTTTGCTCACTGCTCTCTAATTGTAATTGCAAATGAACCAATCAGACAGGTTTTCTTAGGTTTAAACAAGGAAGAAGTAAGTTTATTAGTCTTATCACTCTAACTTGGTTAAAACTATTAAAATACATGATGCAACCATGAGAGAAGCACACACGCAAATAGATACAGAGGGGAAGAAAGAATTGGCGGGGAAGGGGGGTGGGGGTTGAAGTACAGTTGGCAATAAAGGGGATTCAGTTACTGTCCTTTGTCTTTGATGTAAAGTCCTTGGTTGAAGTTGTGGTCTTGGAGTTCTCGCTGGGGCCCAGTGCACAATTTCAAACTTGCTTCTCTGGTACCAGAAGACTGAAGAGGGGATTCAATTGTTTGTTGGTGGTCACCTGTAAATTTCTATAGTCTTGAGGCTTATGCTGCCACCGTGGCTTTCCTGGGACTTTGCTGGAGAGAGAGAGACAGAGAGAAAGGGATCTTCCTTCTCCTTTCATATCAAACTGCAGTCTGATCCCTTTCTGTGTGGCACAATTCAAAAAATCCCAGACTGGCCAGCAGGTAGGTTATGTGACCATCTCTTTGTTTGAAACAGCATCTTCTGTGAGGGTTGTTGGATTTCAAAGCTCTCCAGCCACACTCAGTGGGGGGAGGAGTTCTGGCTCTTACACAGACAAAGAATGTTAATTATCACCATTGCCCAGGCCAATCTTGTTAATTGAATCAGTGAGCACTCCCATTGTCTATTCAACTGTCTCTCAGAATGCAAATGTGTAACCATGTTTTCAGCCGTTCAGCTCTGTGGTCTTTTTAAACAAGTTATGTGCAATGTCCAGTAAAAGGTTCAAGTAGTGTCCCATATGACAAAATTAATTTGTTTTCATTTGGCAGATGTGATTTCCGGCACCGTGTGCTTTATTCTGGGGGACAACTAGAGTGTCTAATTTGGCTATTCTTTGGTAGGTGGAAAAATGTTCTTGATATGCTGTGACCTGTGGAGTAGTGGGACTGAATTAACAGTGTATTACTCCTGCCTTGGTCACAACAACATAAAGTTGGAACCTTGATCTGACTGGATCTCAATCGGTAATCCATATCGAGTGAAGAACTGGGTTATCTTCTATACCGCTAACTTAGCAGAAGTTGTTCTCAAGGGAATGGCCTCTGGGAACTGAGTAGCCATATCTATAATAGTGAGTATATATTGATGTCCCACCTTTGTTTTCAGTAAAGGTCCCATACAGTCTACCAATACCCTACTAAATAGTTCCCCAAGAACAGGTATGGGAATTAGAGGTGCTGGTTTTATTGCAGGTTGCAGTTTTCCCACAATCTGGCACGTATGGCATGTTTTACAAAACTGCACCAAGTCCTTGTAAAGACCTGGCCAATAAAAATGTCGACTTATGCATGATTGGGTCTTCCAGATCCCCACATTTCCCGACATAGGAATTTCATGGGCTACCTTAACATTTCCTGGTGATACTTGAGTGGTACCACTATCTGGTGAACCACCATCCATTCTTAGTCTGCAGGTCTATGAGAAGGTCTCCACTTCCTCATCAGAATCCCATTTTTAATATAGTAGCCTTCCAAAACTCCCTTTGCATCAGCTTCAGTTAGAGCCGATTGTGCCACTTTACTTAACTCTGGATTGACTTGCTGAGCCTTGATCAGAGAAGACTTATTAAACATTTCCTTTGGATTATCCAAATCCCCAAAGAAAGTTTCAGATATTTGGCTGTCTGTCTGTGGTGCCAATTTTACCTCTGACAATAGAACTTGTTTAGCCATTGCCCGGATCACAACACATGAAGGAAAAATTCCTGGAATCTTTTCTTGCAACTGCTCTGTCTCTTTGACTTCACTTGGTCTTTCCGTTACTACTGGAGAGGCTACTACCTTGGCTCTGGCCAAATCAATCCCAGGAGTAAGTCAACTTCATCTGCAGGCAAACTATGGAAAACTCCTACAGTTACTGTTCCAGACATTAGGTCACACTCCAGGTGCACCCAATATAAAGGTATGGGTATATACTCCCCACTGATACCATTCACTAAACCTTGGCATTCAATGTGCTCTCTGGTGGAAATGTGCCTTTCCCCAGCAAAAGAGTTTGAGTGGCTCCTGTATCCCTAAGCATCACTATAGGTTTACCTGCCTCACTTGAGTGATAAGGAGTTACTTTTCCTTTTGAAAAGAATTCTCTGTAACTCTTAGGTATCTTGTTCATGTCCCCCGCACTCACAGCAGTTTTTGTATTCGGCCTTACAGCTGCAGTCAGAGCTACAGTCTGATCTGTTGCACTCTCGGTCAGGGCTCCATTCTCTGCACTGGCCTTGTGTACCCCAATAAGTCCCATGGGTTTACCACACAACTTCCAGCGTTCTGCACAAAGGTGTCCCACCTTGTGGCAATGGAAACACCTAGGCTTTTGGACCTCACTTCCACCCTCAGCCTTTCTGGCCTGAGGAGAAGATCCCAGGGCATTCCCAGCTGTCCCTTCTAGTCCCCAGCTACTTGCCTTCCTTTCACCCTCCCACCTTCTATCCTTATAGGGTTAGTGGGGGTGACAGAAAAAGGGTTTGGGCTTGTGGACAAACTCGTAATCATCAGCAATCTCAGCTGCCGGTCTGGCTGTTGAAACCTTCTGATTTCTCTATGTGGGTTCTTACTAACAGAGGGAGTGAATTTTTAAATTGTTTCAGGAGAGCTATTTCCCTAAGGGTCTCATACATGGCCTCTCCCTTTAGTGCCTTCATCTAATGATCAAAGTTAATTTGCTTTACCCCCTGAAATTCGATATAAGACTGCCCAGACTGTTTCCGGAGGTTCTGAAATTTCTGCCTGTAACCTTCAGGAACTAAATCATAAGCAGCAAGAATAGCCTTCTTTGCCATCCCATAATCAGCAGAAGCCTCCTCAGGAAGCATAGCATAAACTTCATGAGCTCTGCCAATTAATCTGCTTTGCATGAGCAGTGTCCAGTTTTCTTTTGTCCACCTCATCTGTTTAGCTAGCTTTTCAAAAGAAATGGAAATACCTCTATGACCCTTTCCTCAAACTTTGGGAGGGCTTGCATAAATTTAAACAGCTCCCCACTGGGTCCTGGGTTGGAGTCAGATTCTTCCTTCTTAGAACTTTCACTGGAGTCAAAGCCACCCTCTTGTTTTAGCTCCAGCTTTTTAAATTGGAATACCCTTTCTTATTCCCTTTCTCTCTCCTGCCTCTCTTCTTTTTCTTTTCCAATTCTAGTTCCAGCTTATGAATTGCTCTTTCCTTTCCTCTCTCCTGCTGCTTTGCTTGCTCCTTTTGAAGTGCGCTTCCTTTTTCCTTTTCCTTACTTTCTTCCTTTTTCCTTTCTTTTTCTCTTTCGAGTTCAAGTTTTCTCATTTCTTTTTCCTGTTCAAGCTGTTTCATCTGCAACTGAATTCCAGCTAATTCAACTGAACTACCATCTGGATTGCCTTTTCCTTCTTCCAATTTGAAATGCTGTGCTAT
Organism: Heterodontus francisci; assembly: GCF_036365525.1. Classification (NCBI taxonomy): domain Eukaryota; kingdom Metazoa; phylum Chordata; class Chondrichthyes; order Heterodontiformes; family Heterodontidae; genus Heterodontus; species Heterodontus francisci. The sequence goes on from NC_090385.1 coordinate 60,342,304, forward strand.
TACCTCAATTATGTCTGCTTTCTTAGCTCCTAGTTTTAACTCCAACTTTTCTGCCAATGTTTTTAGCCTAGCCTTGGTTAAGATTTGCAAATCATGCAGGGATAAATCCTTCCTCTCCAGAAAGCAACTGACAAAGCCATTCCGGTAGTGTAAACTTTAACACACAAGGAACCTGATGTTTTCCTTTTCCCCTTTTCGATTATTATTACCCCACTTACAGCACTTTGTCGGTTTTGGGTTATCCTGCACAGAGCCCTAATTACATGTTACATCCGAAGCTGGAGAAGTGCACTGTCTTTCTCCAGTTCCACTTCACCACAGGTCACAGAATATATTTAAATGTTTTACCCAGTTACCAATATGACCAATTATATAGTTTATCTATTTTAGTTTCAGAATAAAATCCACCAACCAGGTTTCTTTAATAAACACCAAATTATTAATTTATTATAAAACAAGACTTATCCAATAAAGATGCAAAGCTTATTAACACACAGGTTGAAATATGAAAGTTCCCTTCTAAATTAACCCAACACACACAGTGGTTAAAGAAAAAAAAGATTTATCTGCAGTGATCTCTTTACAAAAAAGACAAAAAACAAACTTTGGCCAACTACTTGTTAATTCTTGAAGGAAAATGATATGTTCCCAGCTGGTTCTTTTTTCTGGCATCCAAATATGCATAAAAAGCTGTCACTGGGATCTCTTTGGAGCAGTTCTTTTCAGGCGACATTGAGGATTAGTCTAGCAGGCTTTCCAGGAGAATCACTGCATCAGGGGTTTCAGCTATCACACTGGATTCTCAGGGTTTCTCAAAGAGGTGGTAAAAGGATGAGCTAGTGGCTTCTCTCTTAGCAGGCTTACCCCCAACTGACTCAAAACAATATCCAAAATAAAACCAACTCTTGACCACCATAAATCTTGACATGTCACTTCTCGGTAAACAACTCCCATAGTCATCAATGCTCCTGCTGTTTACTTAGCTTAACGCATGTGACTTCCAGTAAGGGTTTGTTTTAAACAAAGTCTCAAGTCCTTCCAGTGACTTTTTCTTCTAAAAAAAAAGTCCATCATCTATGGAATCTCTTCTGTCTTTCAAATGTATCAATTTCCACAATTTTAAAAATGAGTCCTCAAAAAATATCAGAAATGGAAACACTTTCATAACAAATCTTAGATGAGGAGCCACCATCTGAAGAGACATTGTTACATCATTCAGCACACCCTTCATTAGCACAGATACTCATATGCCGGTGGACATTCGTGTCCAGTTAGAAAGGGTAGCACAAACTGGTGAGCATGTCACAGGCCCATTCAAGCATCTAATGAAGACAGTGACAGCTGTGGCCACTCCTCATCAGAGGACTGAGGAAGGGTCCAGCAATGTTCAACTTCGCGCAGGTGTTGAGCCTCGGGAGTCATCATCAAAGTGGCAGATGCTGGAGCGGCAGCATGAAATGTGTGGACATCTATCAGAGTTCCCAAAGGATGTTCACACACATGTGCAGAGGATGGAGGAGCCTATCCTTGCCATGAATGGTGCCATGTCTCTGGCTTATGAACACATGGCCTCCTCAAAGTGGTGACCCTTATGGAAAGCCATATGCAGCATATCACACTGTGGATGCAGGAGATATGCACTGACCTGCATACCATTGCCTCATCCATAAGCTCTGTGGAGTGATGGGTGAGCGAGATGGGCCTCAAACGCATGGACTACTCACCAGGGGCTCAAGCACTCCAGGAGCACAGGTAAGTACAGGTGGGACTTGAAAGGTTGGAAGATCAGCTGCCTGAAGCTCCTGGGGGCGCCTCCCAGGGTGGTCCTGGTGTCGATGGTGTCTCCTTGGCCCCTTTGATGGTGACATCAATGCTTCATGAAGCTGCGATGACAGAGGCAGCTCCTGCACAGATGGTACTGGAGACCTCAAGGCTTCAGCCAACAAGAGGACGAATGCCGCGGTCATCTAAAGTACTTGAGCGAAAGGCAAGCGGCCTTCCTCCACTTCAGCTACATGTGTTGAGACAGCACATTGAAGGATCACCTGCAAGCATTCATGTAAAAACCACTTAGCTGCACTTAGCTCTTACCGGGTGATAACTTATTGTGTAATGGAAAAGATTTGACTCAATGTGTGAAATGAAACTGATGTTTTTCTTCAGCTAAGGTCTCGAGTGCCCAATTCTGCACGACTGGGCTGTCACCAGCTGGTAAGCTCTTAAGAAGGAGGTAAGTCGAAGGTCAGCACTGCATGAGGCAATGTTGAATGTGTGCCTTAGCGTCCTGCCATGACAGGCCACCTGAGATGGCAAGGGCAATTTAGGAAAGGCCAACAAGGCTGTGTGAGGGAGAAAAGTGAAACGCTTACATAGGCATTTAAGGTAGGCTCAGGAGAAATGTGTCTGTATGAGTGATTCGCATGTCTCCCTGGCATGCATGTCAATGCTTGTTGGCATCAGCCCCTCAGATGCATTGCCATTGGCCACCTGGTCTCGAGCCTTCTCCAGATCCTCCTTCTTGGAAGATGGTGCGTGCTCAAGGAGATCCTCATTCTCTAAGACTACTCCCCTCTAGGGCACCAGGTTGTGCAGAGCACAGTATGCCACCATGACACATGAGACTCTTGATGGTGTGTACTGCAGGACTCCCCAAGATCTATCAAGGCACCAGAACCCCATTTTCAGCAGGCCTATGGCCTGCTCAGTGGTTGCCCTTGTAGTTGCGTGGCACCAGTTGTAGGTGTCCTCTGCCTCTGTGTTGGGGTGCTGCACAGGTGTAAGGAGTCATGTCGTCAGAGTGTAGCCCTTGTCACCCAGTATCCATCCAAAGAGACCTTCAGCTGGCCTGAAATGTCTCAGAATGTAAGAGTCACGACAGCTTCCCGGAACCTTGCGCATGCCTGCAGGATCTGTTTGTGGTGGTCACATACTAGCTCTACATTCAGCAAATGAAAACCCTTCTTGTTGATGAAGGCTGCGGGCTGCTCTGTGGGAGCCTTGATGGCCATGAGTGCAGTTGATTACCCCCCCACACCTGGGACAATCCAGCAATGGCCCTGAATCCAACTGCCATCTCACCTGACTGGCCTGATCTGTGTGAAAGCATCTGTATTGGCCTGCCCTCTGGTACAAGGCATCTGTGATCAGCTTGATGCAGCGATGGGCCGCTGACTGGGTGATGCCACAGATGTCTCTAGTGGATCCCTGGAATGATCCTTGAGGCATAGAAGTTGAGGGCCATGGTGGGTCTCACTGCTACAGGCAATGGGTAGTCACCACATCCCAGTCGCCTCAAATCTCCTCCAGCATTGTGCACAGTTCCTACACCACATGCCTGGACAGCCATAGTCTTTGTAGACAAGATGCTTTGTACTTCAGAGAGACCCTTCCCATAATCTGCCTCCGATGTGTTCGGCCACTTGGCAGCCTACAGCTTCTCCCTCACGTTCTTTAATGCCTCCCACCCTTCCTGGATTGAAACGCTGCTGCACTCAATGGCTTCCACCTCCAGCCACCACTCGCCTGCCACTGAGTTCCGTGGATCCCATGCGCCCCCTCTAAAATTTAAAAACCTGCTCAAATTAGCAGTCAATTGATTTCTTAACAGGCTTAATTGCCAGCCTGCCACCGCTACATGCACTCTCAACCTTGCTGCCTGATCACCTCTAGAAAAACTGGCCAGTGGCGAAAACACATCAGGGCTCCATTCCGACAAGTGCCCCCTCCATTTTACTGGCCCTCCCCCTGCTTTGAATCCTGTCGCTCCGGGCTCAGTAGAATTCAGCCCTGAGTGTCAGGAAACTGAAGTCTGTTTTTGGTCATTGAACATTAGCACTTGCTCTGTGCAAACTAACTGCAGGACATCCCATGTCTCAATTGCAAATTGCCTTAGCTGGGTGGATTCCCATTATTTCAACTGCCTCCTTTTCTTTCTCTTGGGTTAATGAATCAATGCCCATTGTTTCCTGTTCTGTCCTTCTTGAAAATTGGGTGCAGTTTTGTTCCTGCAGAAGAATAGAATGCTTAAATAAAAACAAAAAGTGCTGGAAATACTCAGCAGGTCTGGCAGCATCTGTGGAGAGAGAAGCAGAGTTAACGTTTCAGGTCAGTGACCTTTCATCAGAACTGGCAAAGGTTAGAAATATAATGGGTTTTAAGCAAATAAAGTGGGGGTGGGGCAAAAGATAACAAGGGAAGGTTTTGATAGGACAGAGGGTCACAGAGAATAACTGACCAGATGGTCATGGAGCAAAGACAAAGGGTGTGTACTGGTGTGGTGAAAGACAAAGAGTTAGTTCAGACAGGGTGTTAAATGACGGAATAATGACAGCCCTGGCCAAAAGCACAAACATGAAAAAAAAAGTGGGCAGACACATGGTAAAAAAAAATTGAGCGATGAAACAAACTAAAATAAAAGAAAAAAGAAAAAACAAAAATGAAAAAATAAAAATAAAAATAAAAAAGGGGGGCCAGTTACGCTCTGAAATTATTGAACTCAGTGTTCAGTCCGGCAGGCTGTAGTGTGCCTAATCGGTAAATGAGATGCTGTTCCTCGAGCTTGTGTTGATGTTCACTGGAACACTGCAGCAAGCCCAGGACAGAGATGTGGACATGAGAGCAGGAGGATGTGTTGAAATGACAAGCGACAGGAAGCTCGGGTTCATGTTTTCAGACTGAGCGGAGGTGTTCTGCAAAGCGGTCACCCAATCTACGTTTGGTCTCCACAATGTAGAGGAGACCACATTGTGAGCAGCGAATACAGTATACTAAATTGAAAGAAGTACAAGTAAATCGCTGCTTCACCTCCATTACCCCCGACACCTCATCCCCTTCCCACGACACCTTCTCATGCAATTGCAGGAGGTGTAATATCTTCCTCTTTGCCTCCTCTATCCTCACTATCCAAGGCCCCAAACACTCCTTTCAGGTGAACAGAGTTCACCAAGAACCATTTCAAGCACAGGCACGTCCACAAAGTAGGCAGAGACCTGGACAGCAAAGAAAGCACTGAAAGAGGCAAACTCAAGTTAGACAGTGAAAAAACTTTCCCTACGGTAACAGTCACACAGCACATGGATGCAATCACACAATTGGAAGCTTTCGCCACAGTTGAAATTATATATCCTAACAAAAGTGGCAGGCACAAGCTACGACTGAAGATAGATACTGGGGCAAGTGAAAACATTTTACCACTGTGGATGCTCAAAGACATTTACTTAGCGAAGTGGGAGTCTATGTTACAGCCAACAAGAGCTACACTCACCACATTCTGCATGGGAACATTGACGTTGAAATACAGATAAAGAAGTTCTGCATGGTCACCACAAGTCTTCTACATTGTTGACACCAATGGTCCAGTGGTAGCAGGATGATCAGTGTGCAGTGAACTCCGGATTGTGATGATTAATGCGATTAGTAAAGCGTCAATGCTAGATAATCAAGGCAACTGTGACCCTATTGAGTCTATTCAATATCTGCAGCAGAAGTACGCAGATAGATTTGATACCGTGGGCAGTTTCATAGAAGAGGCTGTTCTTCACCTGAAAGACGATTCAGTCCCCTCCACAGATCTACCACAGAAGTGCAGTGTCCACCGAAAGGACAAATTAAACGCCGAGCTTGACAGAATGGAATGACAAGGAATTATTTGCCGTGTTCAACAACACACTGATTGGTGTAGCCCTACGAACACTGTAATTAAGAAAGATGGTACCATGAGAGTAGGGGTCTCCAACGTTTTCTTTAGCGAGTGCTACTTCCAATAAATGAAAAATATCTTGAGCCACTTAAGCAAATGCTGAAAAATATGGATAGATAAATGCAAACCAATAATGTAGCTATTATAATTACCTGATAATATTATATTTAATATGAAGGGAAACTAGTCTTAACTTTATTTCAGTCTGATACTTGACACTGCATGCTGTCCACCAGTCCTCTGAAATTTGGTTTGTAACTGAATAGGGCAACCAACCCTGATGGAGTCGTTCAGATGCTTATCAGTCAGTCAGGTTTGAAATTTTGATTTGATAAAGTTCATGTCAGAAACAGTGGACTCACAAAGATATGTGGAACCAAACAAGGAAGCCAATTTCATTGCTGCTATGCAGATATTGCTGTCCCTCTCCATATCCACAAGATTCCAGAAGTCAGTTGCGGGTACCTTGACTTCAGTTTAATGTCATTTGAAGATTAATAATATCCATTTCCAAATTGTCACAATCCAGGAGAAACAGTAAGCTCACTTGTTAAGAAATGTCACTTACAACCACTTCCATGAAGGGGTTTGAAGTAAACATCACACACAGCTCCAGCTGCTTGAAGTCACAAAATCTGTCGATGAATTCTTGGCCAAGCCTGGTCAAGTGATCACTCTACTTTCCAGTGTCCAGAAGCTCAGCAGCAGCTTCATTTTCAGCCAGCATTTGGAGCACAGATGTAAAGTGCTGGATTTTCTTTTTCTGCAATTGTTGTGCCCAAAAATCCAGTTTCGATTTGAAAGCTTTCACTGCACTTATTATGTCAGCAACTGTTTTTTGTTTTCCCTGCAATTCACAGTTCAGGCTGTTTGATTTCTCTCTCGCGTCTTTTAGAAATGTCAAGTCAAGCAGCCACGTACTGTCTGATATTTGGGTGGTACTTTTGTTCCTTGACTCCATAAAAGCTTTAATTTCTGACACAAGGGAAAGAAATCGATGCAGTGCTTTCCCTCTGCTAAGCCACCGGATTTCAGTGTGCAGCAAAAGATCGTCATACTTGGATGATAGCTCATTGAGAAGTAATTTGAACTGATGGTGTTGTAAGGCCCTTGCACAAAACAAATTGATTATTTTCACAACTGGAGTCAGAACGTGATCAAATCCCATTACTTTGCTGCGAATTGCCTGTTGTTGAATGATATAGTGTAGAGCAGTCATTGCACCCTTTACCATTGCACTGTTTGAAAATACTGCCTTGTTTTTGGTTAAAAAGTGAGCAACTTGAAAAGATGCCCCTGTTGCCGTGTTAGCTTTCTTTACTGCTTTAGTTAAAAACGATTGCTGCCTCTGAAATGCTGCCTTTAGTTCACTTAGTTTTTTATGCACAGACTGCTTTCTGCAGGAAAGTTTTTCTCAAAATCCTTGTGTCCCATTGCAAGTGCCTCTCGACATTGCACTTTTTCCGACTGCAACTCCCACACTGCAGATTAGACCAACACACTTGTCTTTAATGCATGTAACCAAAAAATCGTTCTCCCACTTTTGGTGAAAATAGTATGTCTTTTGTCTTTGTTTGGATGGGCCTGCCTCTGCACCCCTGATTCGAGTCACTTTCCTTGCAGCTCGCTCATCACCTTCCTTACCCTTCACTCATCATCCTCCTCACCGCTCACTCTCAGTGCTCGTTCATCACCCTCCTTGCCGCTAGCTCGTCCCATTTTGATGTCAGTACATGGTGATGTCAGTGCTTGGTGACATCAGGATGCGCATGCACGGTTTAATGCTGGCAAGTGTGGACACACTTTGGATGACGTGGGCAATCGGACAGTGTTGTCAGGAGACACAGTGAAAGGGCAACTTTTCAAAGCTTTATGCGAGCTACTCAAAGACTGACACGAGCTACCAATAGCTCACAATTGGCATGTTGGCGATCCCTGCATCAGAGTTTGCTTGGATCCCAGAGATTAAATTGAGCATTCAAAAGGTGTCCTCACAAGATTCCTACCTTAAAGGAGCTCAACACAAGGTTTGCTAGAGTCAAGTTCTTCTCAAAATTGTATGAGAAACATGGTTATTGGTCAGTCCACCTTTCCGAGAATTCACAGGAACTAACAACATTTAGAACACCATTTGAGAGGTATTGCTTTCTACGGTTACCATTCAGTGAGTCAAGACCTGTTCCAACAGTTTATGGACCACATTACCCGAGAGCGTTCTTGGATGTGTTTGCATTGTGGATGACATAGCAATCATGAAAAGTACCAAGGAAGAACATGACAAGAATCTTCACATTCTAATGGATACCGCTAGAAGAGAAGGTTTCATGTTTAATAACAAAACGTGTGATATCAATGTGAGCCATACTAATTTTTTCGGTTCAATCAATTCCGACACTGGAATATGACCAGATCCTAGTGAAGTTGAGGATTTACAATCAATGCTTACTCCTCAAGATAAGGAAGATTTACAGAGATGTTTGGGCCTATTTAACTTTTTAGCACTATATCTCGAATTTCTCTGAGAAAGCATCATCACTACGTGAACTTCTCAAGAAAGATACGCCATTCTTGTGGTGTGAAGATTATCAACACGGGTTTGATTCGTTAAAACAGTCACTTTCTACTGAAGCATCTTTACAATACTGTGACCCAAGGAAAGAAACTATCCTCAAAGTAGATGCTTCATAAACAGGGTCTCAGAGCATGTCTATTACAGGAAGGTAGACCAATTGCATTTGGTTCTAAATGTTTGTCACCCACTCAGGTGAACTATTCAAACATAGAAGAAGAAACATTGACATTAGTATTCGGTATCACCAGATTCCATTCGTACCAATTTGGCAAACGCTTTGTTGTTGAGACAAGTCGTCAGCAATGATCTGGCAAAAATCACTCGCCAGTACACCGCCTCAACCCCACGACTGCTGATCAAAATACAGGGGTACGATTGTGGGGTTTGATACAAACCTGGAAACCTCATGGTTATGTCTGACACATTGAGCAGGCTACCCAACATCAAGAAGACAGAAGATATACTGTTGGATGTCCAACTGGACGAAGTAGATGTGGAATTAGAAGATGTGTATAACATTGACCTAATGCAGTTTGTACAGACAAGCTGTAACAAAAGGTTTGATTTTTGTACTAAAATCTTGGACTTCTATGTATTTCAAAACAAAAATAAAAGAAGGATTTTGCTCAGTGAAAGACATCTGCAAAAATAATTGGAATTCCAGCAATGTTTTGAAAGGAAGTTCAGAACAAATAGTTGAACTTTATGAGTGTTTTGAAAGGAAGTTAAACTTGTAAAAGGATAGGAAGGTCAGCAGTTTCAAGGAAATCACAGGGGCTTAACCTTTCTTCAGAGCAGCTTGAGTGACAAGGGTGTCTGGACAGGTGACCATGTTCAGGAAGGTTCTTTTTTTCACTTTGGACCCTTTAAAAGCCTGTGACTTGGACAAAGAGCAGGCATTTAAAATCTTTCCTTGACCTGCCTGTAGCCAGAGAGAAAAGACCCAGAAAAGTGCTACCTCTCTCTCTGTAACGAAGACTCGCATATCTTGAAAAGGAATCCTTCATTTGAAAGGTAGCAGATTCCTGTTGCCTCCAGTCTCTGAAGAATTTATACTTCCAGTGAGATTTCTGCCAACCCCTGTGTTCTAAGAAAATCCTGAAATCTTAAGAATTTTTCTACTGCTAGACTGCTGCTTCAAAACCCAAGCAGACCTGTTGTTACACCCCTGATGGAAGACCTATGTGACGCCTGCTGCGGTGAAATTGCCGTGAACAACTACCCTTCACAGGCTGTTCGTCAACCTCGCCTGGAGAGACTTCGAGTGGCATCAGACTATTTGACTGTGAGACACCTCACTGTACCGTTAACATCCTACCAGAACGTGAACCTCAATTATTTTTTATTATTCCTTCAATTCCTAAGAAACAGTTATAAACCAAACTCCCTTTTGAAACCAGTTAACCGTTTCTTTTTTAATGTATGTGTGCATGCATGAGGGTTAAGGGAATAAAGGGGTTTTCCATGTATAGATTTATCTCATTAGTAGTTAATATTTATTATTTCTTTTTCTAATTAATAGTTAATGTTGTTGTTGTTTAAAGAAACCTGGTTTGGTGTGCTTTATTCTGGGGGGAAAATACAGGGTTGAATTTTATTAGCGCGCCACACATCATGACGGCATGCTTTGAACTCAGCAGCCTTCCGACACAGAAGCGCCGTCGCTGAGCTCCAGCGATATTTCATGCGGGGGCTCAGTTAAATGGAGGGGTCTGAGTGGCCGCCCTGATGATGAAGAGGGGGTGGCCACAGCATCCCTGGCAACGGCATCTGTTGCCACCTCGCAGGCGTTGGTGCCATTTTTAAAGGGCTTCAAGCCTTCAGGTTCATTAAAATTTTTAAAGGTGCCAGCGCCCAAATGTAACAAAGAAAATGTCAGCAACACTTCCAATCACCTTTCCAATGCCCCCACTGATTTATCAATTAATAAAATAACCAATTCCCAATGAAAAAGCAATTTGTAAAATAATGACCTTTAACACCCCCCCCCCCCACCACCTTCAGAAGATTTAACCTGCAAACCCTTCCCAACATCTCCACAACCAATAGAAAAGGTTTTCCCCACTTCCCCCTCCGCCCTGATAATTTTACTCCTCCGTCTCCCCACCAGTGTCTCGCCTTGGAACTCCATATGGAGTTCCGAAGGCACGCGAGTTGTGGCCGCTGGGACCAGGTTAGTAAATTAGCATTTGATTTTAATTAATTTTAATATTTAAATGAAGGCCCCACCGCCAACCAGTGGAGTGGCCGTATCAAGGCCACGCCGCCGCCAGTTAAAGGCCTTCTTGGTGTCGGGAATTGTGGTGGGCTGCTCCCGTAAGTATTTTATAGGCCGTCCTGCCACGACCCTCGACATCGAGGGGCTGGTAAAATTCAGCCCACAGTGTTTAATTTGGCTAGTGTTCGGTCGGTGGCAAACGTTATTTCATTTGCTGTGGCCTGTGGAGTAGTGGGACTGAATTAACAGTGCATTACTCCCGCCTTTGTCATAACATATTAATTGGGGGCTATTGTCGGGATCGTTTCCGACACTAATTATGTGAATTGTGAGGGGAGTAATAATTTGAAAGAGGAAAAAATATAAAGAACTAGATGTTTTGTATAATAAGGTAAAGGTTATACCATCAGAATGGCATTAGCAGTTGCAGCAGATTTTCTGGGAAAGGAGAATGTGTCCCTCAGTGACTTGAATACTTTAACCAAGATTAAACTAAAAGAACTGGCAGCACAATTGAGGTTAGAATTGAAATCAGGTGCTAAAAAAGCAGAAATAATTGACATTATAGCCCAACATCTAAAATTGGAAGAAGAAGAGGAGGAGGAGGATAGAAAGTCAGAGGGTAATGCAGTAGAATTGGCTAAGATTCAGTTAGAAATGAAAAAACTTGAAGCTGAGAAAGAATTAAGAAATCTTGAATTGGAAAAAGAGGAAAGGGAGAAAGAGAGAGCACTTCAGAGAGAAAGTGAAAGAGAAGAGAGGGAATTTAAATTAAAAGAGCTGGAACTAAGACAAAGGAGTAGTCTTAACTCCAGGGAAAATTATGGTCAGGAAGAATCTGAATCCAGCACGGGACCCAGCAAAAAGCTATTTAAATTCATACGAACTCTCGCTAAGTTTGAGGAAAGGGACATAGAGGCATTTTTAATTTCTTTTGAAATAAAATAGCCAAATGAAATGGCCAAAGGAAAGCTGGACACTGTTTATGCAAAGCAGGTTGATTGGAAGAGCTCATGAAGTTTATGCCATGCTTCCTGAAGAAGCTTCTGCAGATTATGAGATGGCAAAAAAGGCTATTCTCATTGCGTATGAGTTAGTCCCTGAAACTTAACGATAGAAGTTTCGGAACCTATGGAGATTGGCTGGGAAGACTTATGTAGGATTTGAGAGGGTAAAGCAAATTAATTTTGATCATTGAATACGGGCAGTAAAGATGGAAGCCACATATGAGAATCTTAGAGAATTGATTCTCTTGGAAGAGTTTAAAAATTCAAACCCTCCAGTAATGAGAACTCATGTAGAGAACCTGAAGGTTTTAAAAGCCAGGCAAGCAGTGGAAATTGCTAAGGATTTTGAGCTTGTAAATTAGCCGAAACCTTTTGTCTGTCACCTCCACAAACCCGAGAAGAACAGAAAGTGGGAGAGTGAAAGGAAGGCAAGTAGCCGGGGACAAGAAGGAATAGCTGGGAATGCCCCAGGATCACCTCCTCAGACCAGAAAGGAAGATGCTGAGGGTAGAAGTGAGCGCCACAGCTGAAGTGTTATCATTGCCACAAGGTAGGACATCTTCGTTCAGACTGCTGGAAGTTACGAGGTAAACACATGGGATTTGTTGGGGTACACAAAGCTAATGCTGAGAAAGAGACTCAGTCTCTGACTGAGATTACAGCAGACCAGACTGTAACTTTAAAGGCAGCTGTAAAACCAGGTATAAAGATCCAAGTTGATAATCCATCTCGACCTCCTCCTGATGTCCCCCAGCATCACAGATGCCAGTCTTCAGCTGCCTTTAAAGCTTTTAGCAATAACCTGCGCAGTGATGCTCAGTTTGGGTTCTGCCAGGGCCACTCAGCCCCTGACCTCATTACAGCCTTGGTTCAAACATGGACAAAACAGCTGAACTGAAGAGGTGAGGTGAGAGTGACTGCCCTTGACATCAAGGCAGCATTTGACCGAGTATGGCATCAAGGAGCCCTAGCAAAACTGAGGTCAATGGAAATCGGGGGAAAACTCATTGCTGGTTGGAGTCATACCTAGCGTAAAGGAAGATGGTTGTGGTTGTTGGAGGTCAATCATCTGAGCTCCAGGACATCACTGCAGGAGTTCCTTGGGGTAGTGGTCGAGGCCCAACCATCTTCAGTTGCTTCATCAATGACGTTCCTTCAATCATACGGTCAGAAGTGGGGATGTTTGCTGATGATTACACAAGGTTCAGTACCATTCGTGACTCCTCAGATACAGAAGCAGTCCATGCAGAAATGCAGCAAAACCTGGACATTATCCAGGCTTGGGCTGATAAGTGGCAAGTAACATTTGCGCCACACAAGTGCCAGGCAATGAACATCTCCAACAAGAAAGAATCTTACCATCTTCCCCTTGACATTCAATGGCATTATCATGGCTGAATCCCCCACTATCGACATCCTAGGGGCTACCCTTGACCAGAAACTGAACTGGAGTAGCCATATAAATACCGTGGCTGCAAGAGCAGGTCGGAGGCTCGGAATCCTGCGGTGAGTAACTCACCTCCTGACTCCCCAAAGCCTGTCCACCGTCCACAAGGCACAAGTCAGGAGTGTGATGGAATACTCTCCACTTTCCTGATGCGTGCAGCTCCAACAACACTCAAGAAGCTTGACACCATCCAGGACAAAGCAGCTTGCTTGATTGGCACTCCATCCACAAACATTCACTCCCTCCACCACCGACGCACAGTGGCAGCAGTGTATACCAACTATAAGATGCACTGCTGCAACGCACCAAGGCTCCTTAGACAGCACCTTCCAAACCCGTGACCTCTACCATCTAGAAGGACAAGGGCAGCAAATGCATGGGAACACCACCACCTGCAAATTCCCCTCCAAGTCACACACCATCCTGATTTGGAACTATATCGCCATTCCTACACTTTCGCTGGGTCAAAATCCTGGAACTCCCTTCCTAACAGCACTGTGGGTGTACCTACCCCACATGGACTACAGCGGTTCAAGAAGGCAGCTCACAACCATCTTCTCAAGGGCAATTAGGGATGAACAATAAATGCTGGCCTAGCCAGCAATGCCCATATCCCATGAATGAATAAAAAACAAGTGAGTGTAGATGTTAGGAATAAGATACCTCAAAGATATAATGAATTCTTATCAAAAGGAAAAGTAACTCCATATCACTCAGGTAAGGCAGACAAACCTATCATTATACCTAGGGATACAGGAGCAACTCAAACTCTTGCTGGGGAAAGGTATAACATTTCCATCAGAGAGTGCACTGAATGCTCAAGTTTTAGTTAATGGTATTGGCAGGGAGTATACCTGTACCTTTGTATCACGTGCACCTAGAGCGTGACCTAATGTCTAGGATGGCAACTGTAGGAGTTGTCCATAGCTTGCCGATAGAGGGAATTGACCTACTCCTAGGGAATAATTTGGCCAGAGCAAGAGTATCAGTTTCTCCTGTAGTCACAGAGAAACCAAGTGAAGTTAAAGAAATGGAACAATTACAGAAACAAGTTCTAGAAATATTTCCTACCTGTGTAGTAACCCGAGCAATAGCTAAACAAGTTCCATTGTCGAAGGCAAAATTGGCACTGCAAACAGATAGTCGAGTATCTGAAACTTTCCTTGGGGATTTAGATGAGAACAATGAAATGTTTAACAAGTCTTCTTGGCATAGTGGCGCAATGGTTAGCACTGCAGCCTCACAGCTCCAGCTCCAGCGACCCGGGTTCAATTCTGGGTACTGCCTGTGTGGAGTTTGCAAGTTCTCCCTGTGTCTGCGTGGGTTTCCTCCGGGTGCTCTGATTTCCTCCCACAGCCAAAAGACTTGCAGGTTGATAGGTAAATTGGCCATTATAAATTGCCCCTAGTATAGGTAGGTGGTAGGGGAATATAGGGACAGGTGAGGATGTGGTAGGAATATGGGATTAGTATAAATGGGTGGTTAATGGTCGGCACAGACTCGGTGGGCCGAAGGGCCTGCTTCAGTGCTGTATCTCTAAATCAAATCAAAAAAAAATCAAAAATCATAATCGCAGCACAACAAGCTGATCCAGAGTTATACAGAATAGCACAGATGGCTCTGACAGATGCTGAGGCGAAAGGAGTTCCAGAAGGTTATTATATTGAAGACGGGGTTTTGAGGAGGAAATGGAGACCGCCTCATAGACCTGCGGATGAAGACTGGACAGTTATTCAATAGATAGTGGTACCACCTAAATGTCGCCAGGAATTATTAAGGTTAGCACATGACAGCCCTCTAGCAGGACATATGGGGATTCAGAAGATTAAATCATATATAAGTCAACATTATTACTGACCAGGCCTTACAAAGGACGTGAGGCAGTTTTGTTGGACATGCCATATATACCAAATGGTGGGAAAGCCGCAACCTACCATAAAACCGGCAGCTCTAATTCCCAAACCAGTTATTGAGGAACCATTTAGCAGGGTGTTGGTGGACTGTGTAGGACCCTTGCCAAAAATAAAAGCAGGGCATCAATATATACTCACAATCATGGATATGGCTACTCGATTTCCAGAAGCCGTTCCTTTGAGGACAATTACTGCTAAAGTAGTTGTACAGAAATTAACCCAATTCTTTATGAGATATGGATTACCACTTGAAGTTCAATCGGATCAAGGTTCGAATTTCATGCCTAAAATATTTTAAGAAGTCATGGTAATTTGGGTATCAAACAGTTAAAATCTTCAGCATACCACCCACAGACACAGGGAGCTTTAAAGAGGTACCATCAAACTCTCAAAACAAGGATTAGAGCAGACTGTCATGAATATCCACATGATTGGGATAAAGGGCTAGACTTTCTTTTATTTGCCACCCACCGAATGAGTCTATAGGTTTTAGTCCTTTTGAACTGGTTTAAGGACATGAAATAAGAGGTCCTCTAAAATTCATCAAAGACAGATTCTTAGAGCAAAGGAATGAATCTTCGATACTAGACTATGTATCTGTGTTCTGGGAAAGGCTGACGAAAACTTGCAATGTGGCTCAGGAACACCTTAAAGCATCCCAAGCCAATATAAAAAAATGGGCAGAGAAGAATGCAAAGACCCGAAATTTTCAACCAGGGGATGAGGTATTAGTATTGTTACTGCTACAGGGTGAACCATTAAAAACACTGTTCAGTGGTCTGTAGAAAGTGATCAAAAGAGTGGGTAAGGTAAATGTCTGTTTTCTGTTGAGCTGTGGCTTACTGTGGCTACTGACTGCCTCTTTGCTGTCAGATTTTCTACAGTCTTGCCCAGTGTCCCTTTAGACCACATGCCTTGCAGGTATCTCTGAATGCAGGACAGTTATGTGGCTGATGCATTAGACTGTACTTACCACATGCCTTGCCCTGTGGAGGTGCCTTGGCTGTCTCATCTACGGTCGTTGCTGCTCCAAGCACTTGTATATATTGCCTGCTCATAGCTATGGCTTCATATTTTCTGCCACTATTGAGTAGACTGTCAATGTCGTATCCTTTTTTCTTATCAAGCAGATCCTTTTGGAGTGCTTTTATTGGAGTCACTGTGATTACCAACTCCATTATTCCCTCGGAGAGTTCTCCGTCTGAGAAATCCCATCTTTGTCTTTTTCTCAAGATCTATTGACAAACTGGTCAATAGTTTCTTTGAGCTGTTGTCTATAGGCCATCAGTTCAAGTCAATGGATTCTTGAGTTGACCTTGACTCTTAATTGATCCTCCAGCATTGTGCAGAGTTTAGATGGGTCTTTCTGGTCTGCTCTGACAGTCCAGAAGTGTTGATGCGATGGAGACCTTCTTTGCCAATCGCTATCTTTATTTTTATTGCTTGCTTGTTGTGTTCTATGACTGTAAGGTTTAAAAATCATAACTTCATAGTTTGATATTTCATTGTCATGGTGTCAAAATTTCTTGCTTCAGAAGAATTCCTTTGCCAGAGTTTTCCTCTTAAGCCATATTTCCTTTAATGGCTTTTCTTCGAGGAAAAACAATGCCTCTGTAGTACTGGACCTCTGCCGTGCCCTTATAGGGAGACTCCGCCCATGAAGCTCCTTTTGGCAGGAAAACTCACGACGCTTTATGGCAATCTCGCAGCCCTAATTCAGAACGACTATTCTTTCTAAATCTGATTCTGCCCAAACACTACCTTTCTGGTCGAGTACCATTCCAATAAAATACCCCTTTTCATTCACTCACTCTCTTGGAGTACTGATTCTCGAGGGTGATACGAACATACGAACATATGAATGATTATTGAAACTGATCCTAAATCTTGCCCCCGCTGTTTCTTCCAGTTGCTCTCAGTGTTGTCCCAGGGTTTTTATTGCTTTTCCCATTGTCCATGATGTCAGTTTGTGATCATTATCACTATGTTGAACACTGCTGCGAACACATTGTACACCTCTGCATTGCTGCCACCACATTGTGTTATTGGCTCTTAACACAAACATACCAAACACTATAACAACGATTGGTAAACTAAACGAAGGATTCTTTATTAAAGAAGGATTCTAGGAGAGCTCTTCAATACACATGCTACCTCTTGACTAACACTTGTTACGACCAGGTGAGAAAGATGTCTAGGGTTCCCTTTCAGCCTTCACCTGGTCTTACCGTAACAGGGTTTAATTTTAAACACCCCGTGTTTTTAGCTCCCCCTTGGTGAATCCTTGTTCACCGCTTTCCAATAATAAGGCAAAGAAACCAGCACAAACAGGCTTTCTTAGGTTTAAAGAAGAAAAGTTTAAATTTATTAAACTTAAACTCTAAATCGGTTGACGCCTACGGATACACGACGCGCCCACGCTAGCATACATATGCAATACACACATGCAAATAGAGACAGAAAAGAGCAGAAGAAATAAAGTAGAAAAGTTTGAGGCAATATCTGAAGATTTTTTGTTATGGGTCTTTGAGCTCACTGTAGAGTCCTTGATTGTAGGTAGATCTTGCTTTCTGTTGGGGCCCAGTAATCTTCTTAAACCTTGTTCACTGTAGGAGACTTTTCTCTCTTGGGGTTCATGTGTCTTCAGTGGATTCAGAGGCTTGTGAGATAGAGATGGTAGCAGACAGTAGAGATCTTCTCAGTCCAGGAGCAAACAGACTTTTTGAGTTCAAACTGTTTGTATAATTCAGAAAAACCTAGGTTGCCAAGCAGGTTAGTCATGTGACTAACTAGTCTGACCACTTCTTCCATTTCAGCAGTCTCTGGAATGCTCCTCTTACACACAATACCTCATGATCAAGGTCCATTGTGGGTTGAATGTGTCAGGAAATGGCTGCTTTGCCCTTCCAATCACAGTCTGTTAATATGCAAATGTCTTTTCCAGCCACGGCTGATTGGTTTAACAAGTCCTTTCTTCACTCCAGTAACAGTTTAAAATCAATGTTCATGATAAAATTAATGTGCCTCATTCTTGGCAGGTAGGGGCTGAGCATGACACACTGCTCCAACTACTGTATCGCATGTTAACTTGCATCACTTTCTGTGATGATGTATACTAAACTATTTACACATTTGGTGGTATGTTAATCAGTATTAAAGCAATTAAAGCAATATCACAACAGTGGGTATGACCACCGCCCGCACCTGACTGTGCAATGCTATGTTTCACTGAGATTGAACCTTTCAGAAAAAAAACTGTTGATAACATTTTATGACATTAATTCAATGTAAGCAAAGAATGGAAGTTAGGTTCAACCTAGTCCATGTTACGGTAAATGTATCTTGATGGAAACATCAACAGAACTTTAGTGATTTTGCCTCACATCAGAATTTGTATAAATGTCACAACAACTGGTAGAATTGCTGAGATTTAATTGCCTCTTTGTCTAACTTGACTGGAATAATATTGTTCTCACATAAAAAGTGAGAAGCCCCAGTATTTCCTTATAATAAATATTAAATTCTAATATAATTCATATTTATGCATATTTTAATGTATTCAACATTAGTAAAAAAAACTGTTTAGGTGTAGAAGGTGAATAAGTTGGAAACAATTTCAAATTCCTAACTTGTTATTTAAAATACAATGTTGACAGTTGAACTCCATCACAATCTTTTGATGCATGCTGATAATTATTTCTTAAACAATCTTCTTCAGAAAACTTGTTTAGTAACTAAAATTTCTATCGATGCACTGTGAAGAATCAAATTTTGATGTGTGTCTCTCCTCACTGAGGATAGAATTCCCTCCTGTTGTGATTTAAAGAGTTTTAGGAACATAGGATCTTAGGAACATAGATCTTAGGAGCAGGAGTAGGCCATTCGGCCCTTCAAGCCTGCTCCGCTATTCGTTAAGATCATGGCTGATCTGGTTGTGATCTCAACTCCACTTTCCTGTCTGGCCCCCATAGCCCTTGACTCTCTTGTCTATCAAAAATCTATCTAACTTAGCCTGAATAAATTCAATGACCGAGCCTGCCCTACTTTCTGGGGAAGAGAATTCCACAGACGACCCTCTGAGAGAAAGAATTTCTCTTCATCTCCACCTTAAAAGGGAGACCTCTTATTTTTAAACTGTGTCCTCCAGTTCTAGTCTCCCCCACAGAGGAAACATCCTCCCGGTATCCACTCTATCAAGTCCCCTCAGGATCTTATATGTTTCAATAAGATCACCTCTCATTCTTCTAAACTCCAATGGATATAGACACAACCTGTTCAACCTTTCTTCATAAGATATGCCCTTCATTCCCAGAATTAGTTGAGTGAACCTTCTCTGAACTGCTTCTACCACAACTATATCCTTTTGAAATAAGGAGACCAAAACTGTACACAGTACTCCAGATGTGGTCTTGCTAAAGTCCTGTAGAACTGCAGTAAAACTTCCCTACTTTTATACTTGATTCCCCTTGCAATAAATGCCAACATTCCATTTGCCTTCCTAATCACTTGCTGTACCTACATACTAACATTTTGAGATTCATGTACCAGGACACCCACATCCCTCTGTACCACTGAGTTCTGCAATCGCTCTCTTTTTAAATAGTATAGAGCTTAAAGGGATAATCACCAAGCCAAATGAAATAATCTTTTTTTTATCTTAACATTGAGGTCCTGGTAGCGAAAAGCCCACATGGGGCGTCCAGGAATCAGGAAGAAGAGTACCAGCCTGAAGAGAATGCAGAGGACAACCCATTGTCAGACACAATGTCATCCTTATACATGTGAACCTTCCCTTAACATCAACATTTGGCCACTGCTTTAACAATTCTGTCTGTAATTTCCTCTTTGCCTCCAGAACTACATCATCTAAAACACTTCAGGTTGATAGGCAAGTTGGCCATTGTAAATTGCCCCTAGTGTAGGTAGGTAGGTGGTAGGAGAATTGAGGGAAGGTGGGGATGTGGTAGGGAATATGGGATTAATGTAGGATTAGGATAAATGGATGGTTGATGGTTGGCACAGACTCGGTGGGCCGAAGGGCCTGTATGACTCTATGACTTCTGTAAAGAGTCACAAAATTCCTATTCATGTCACCTTATTGAAGTAAATTCCAAACTTTTCCAAGAAGAAGGGTGGCACAGTGGCGCAGTGGTTAGCACCGCAGCCTCAGGGTGGCACAGTGGCGCAGTGGTTAGCACCGCAGCCTCACAGCTCCAGGGACCCGGGTTCGATTCTGGGTATTGCCCGTGTGGAGTTTGCAAGTTCTCCCTGTGACCGTGTGGGTTTTCGCCGGGTGCTCCGGTTTCCTCCCACAGCCAAATACTTGCAGGTTGATAGGTAAATTGGCCATTGTAAATTGCCCCTAGTGTAGGTAGGTGTTAGGAGAATGATGGGGATGTGGCAGGGAATATGGGATTAATGTAGGATTAGTATAAATGGGTGGTTGTTGGTCGGCACAGACTCGGTGGGCCGAAGGGCCTGTTTCAGTGCTGTATCTCTAAAAAAAAGAAGCGAGCTAAAGTTCCTTGGGGTGGGTTGGGGGATGTTCACTGGTCTCTCACCATGACTGGCAGGAGACTGGGAGATCCTCTCTGGAAAACTGCAGAGACCTAGTTGCTCCTTTTTGCCTTGTTAGGGGTGGAAACTGTATTCTTCCTCATTTACAGATGGGATCTCAGCAATCAGAAAAGCTCAGCAATGGCCTTTGGGACAAAATAAAGACACAGACAAATTGGGACCTGGGTCCCAGAGTGAACTAAATGGCCTGTAGAATCTCCTGACCTACTCCTGCTAGATCATGGCTACCTGACCCGAACCCGACGGGACCCGACGACATGTGTCGGATTTGGGTCGCTCTTCCGGGTCTAGCATTCGGGCTCAGGTCAGGTCGGGCTGGGTCGGACACACTCTATCACCACCTCTAGTACGTGGCTCCAATCTTAATGTACATTTTAAACAACCATTCAAGTCCAGTTCCAGTTTTTGTTGCTTATCTGCACAAGCTTAAGAAGTGAAAAACGGAAGCTAGGTTAACTGAATATTCCGGTGTTCGGGTTGGGTCGGGTCGGGTCGGGCACGGGAGAAAATGAAAGGACTCAGGCTGGGTCAGGCTCGGGTCAGATGTGGTTCTGTCAGGCTTGGGTCGGTTTCATTTGCAGACCTGAGCAGGCCTTTAACTCCTGCTCCTAAGTCTTATACTCCTATGTTCCTGTGTTAATTACCACTTTATTCTGTCCTGTGCTTTTATTCTATGATTCAGTCTTTATAAGTGTCCATTATGTGATTTGTCATTGCAAAATCACATTAGGGAGTCTGTGATTGACTGAATTGATGGAGTTCACTTTCATGAAATTTAAATGCTTGGAAGATATGAAGCTCAAATCATATTTGGAATTAAACAAATATTGTTTGTGATGTTTATGAAGAACTCATCAATCATTTGCTACATCTGATGGGGTCACTACCTGCGTACAGCCCAGCTGCTTTCAAAGGAAAGCAAACTGCTTACAGTTCTGGGTATTGCGTCTTAGAAAAGATATATTGGTTTTGGAAGGAGCGTCATGAAGATTCACCAGAATGTTACGAGGGTTCCAAGGGTTAAGTTATGAGGAGAGATTTCATAAACTAGGCTTGTGTTCCCTGGAATATTGAAGGTTAAGAGATGATCTGACTGAGGTTTTTAAATTTTTCATTGGTGGGGGAGTCTAGGACAAAGGACATAACCTTAAAATCAGAACCAGGTCATTCAGGGGAGAAGTTAGGAAACATTAATTTACACAAAAGGTGGTAGAAATGTGGAACTCTTTCCCACAAAGTACTGTTGATGCAAGCTCAATTATTAATTTTAGATCTGAGATCAATTTTTTTAGACAAGGGCATTAAGGGATATGATGCCAAGGCAGGTAGATGGAGATAGGATATTAATCAATCATGATCTCATTGAATGGTTGAATGGCTTACTCCTTTCCATATATTCCTATGTAAATGGTAGTACAACAGCCCATAGGAAACATTTCCAACCAATTTTAATGTTATGCCAATGTGTGGGCGCCCATCAGCCTTTTTCTATATGCTGCCCCATCGAAATTTTCATCTGAATCCTCTACAGCAACTCATTTCAACTCGTCTGCGACCTTACCCTCCAGTGAGCTGGCGCATGCCCTGACTTGGCTCTCGGCTACTTGTGCCATGTGACTTCACTGCATGCAGATCCTGCCTCTAGGTTCACACAGTGCCAGAATCTGGGATGGTGGCTGCAAGTGTCGGATTAAGTGACAATGTTTCTTCCTCAGAGGTCTGCTCTCCATCTCGATTTTTAGCTGCAGATGCCAGCGGCTGGCCAGGCAGCGTTTCTTGGGTATTTGAAAGTATAAATGAATAAGGGGAGGGTTGAATGAGGGAAGGATTGGGGGTGGGTGGGGGGGGGGGGGGTTGTGGGGGGAGTGGGAGGTGGTGGAGGTGTGGGAAGCAAGCTGTGAAATGTAGAAATAATAGGATGGTAATTGTAGGGAGTGTCACCTACCCTAATATTAACTGGATAAAATCAGTGTTGAAGGTATAGAGGGCACAGAATTCTTAAAATACATGCAGGAGAACTTTTTCAGCCAGTACATAGCAGGCCCAACAAGAAAAGGGGTGGTTCTGGACTTAATTTTAGGGAATGAAGGTGGGTAGGTGTAAGGGGTATCAATGGAAGAGCATTTTAGCGATAGTGATTATAATTCAGTTTGACTTAGTGCAGTGATGGAAAAGAACAAAGATTGACCAAGAATCAAAGTTTTAAATTGGGGAAAGGCCAATTTTACTAAGTTGAGATGTGATTTGGCAAAAGTGGACTGGAAACAACTACTTGAAGGTAAATCAATTTCAGTGCAGTGGGAGACATTCAAGGAGGATAAAGCAAGTGTTCGGAATAAATACATTCCCACAAATCTAGAGCCTCCTCAACCTCTTCCAACGTCAAAGAGCATACGGCGTAGGATAAGACAAAAAAGGGAAGCTTATATCTGATACTGAGAGCTGGGGCCATGAAAAATATCGGCAAGTAAAACCAAGGAAAACCCAATGATGTTTTATAAATACATTATGAGCAAAAGAATAACTAAAGAAAGAGTAGGACCTATTAGAGATCAAAAAGGGAACCTGTGTGTGGAGGTGGAAGATGTGGAGATAGTTCTTAATGAATATTGGGGTGGCGCAGTGGTTAGCATTGCAGCCTCACAGCTCTAGCGACCTGCGTTCGGTTCTGGGTACCACTTGTGCGAAGTTTGCAAGTTCTCCCTGTGTCTGCGTGGGCTTCCGCCGGGTGCTCCGGTATACTCCCACAGCCAAAGACTTGCAGCTTGTTAGGTAAATTGGCCATTGTAAATTGCCCCTAGTGTAGTTAGGTGGTAGGAGAATGGTGGGGATGTGGTAGGGAATATGGGATTAATGTAGGATTAGTATAAATGGGTGGTTGTTGGTCAGCACAGACTCAGTGGGCCAAAGGGCCTGTTTCAGTGCTGTATCTCCCTATGACTCTAAGTACTAATACTTTGCATCTATCTTCACAAAAGATGGGGACGATGCAGATATTGTAGTTGAGGAGGAGTGTGAAATTTGGGTGGGATAAACAGAATGAGAGAGGAAATATTAAAGGGTTTTACATCTTTGAAAGTAGATAAATCACCAGGAGGACTGCAAACATTGCACTGTTGTTTAAAAAGGGAAGAAGGAATAGACCAAGTAACTACAGGCCAGTCAGCCTAACCTCAGTGGTGGGCAAATTAGTGGAAAAAATTCTGATGGACAGTATAAATTGTCATTTAGAAAGTCAGAAATTAATCAAGGTGAATCAGCATGGATTTGTGAAAGGAAGGTCATGTAAGACCAACTAGAATTTTGCAGAGGTAACAAAGACAGTTGTGCATTTGATGTAGTCTATGTGGATTTAATAAAGGCTTTTGACAGACTGGTCACAAAAATAAATGTCCATGGGATTTAAGGGAAAGTGGCAAGTTGGATCCAAAATTAATTCAGTGGTAGGAAGATAGTGCAACTAAACACATGGCTGAACAGCTGGTGTAGAAGGGAGGGTTTCAGATATCTGGACCATTGGGATCTCTTCAGGGACAGATGGTTCTGTACAAGAAGGACGGGTTGCATCTAAACTGGAGGGGCACAAATATCCTGGCTGCGAGGTTTGCTAGCGTCACTCGGGAGGGTTTAAACAAGTGTGGCAGGGGGGTGGGAACCAGAGCAGTAGGACAGCAAGTGACATAAATGAGGGGGAACTAGTAAATAAGGCCAGTAAGACTAAGAGGAAGAGCAGGCAGCGAGATGTTGCGGAGCACAGCAGGACTGGTGGTCTGAAGTGCATTTGTTTCAATGCGAGAAGTATAACAGGAAAGGCAGATGAACTTAGAGCTTGGATTAATACTTGGAACTATGATGTTGTTGCCATTACAGAGACTTAGTTGAGGGAAGGACAGGATTGGCAACTAAATGTTCCAGAATTTAGAAGCTTCAGGCGGGATAGAGGGGGATGTAAAAGGGGTGGGGGAGTTGCATTACTGGTTAAGGAGAATATCACAGCTGTACTGCGGGAGGACACCTCGGAGGGGTCGTGCAGCGAGGCAATATGGGTGGAGCTCAGGAATAGGAAGGGTGCAGTCACTATGTTGGGGGTTTTCTACAGGCCTCCCAACAGCCAGCGGGAGGTAGAGGAGCAGATATGTAGACAGATTTTGGATAGATGTAAAGGTAACAAGGTTGTAGTGGTGGGTGAATTTAACTTCCCCTATATTGACTGGGACTCACTTAGTGCTAGGGGCTTAGATGGGGCAGAATTTGTAAGGAGCATTCAGGAGGGCTTCTTGAAACAATACGTAGATAGTCCAACTAGGGATGGGGCCGTACTGGACCTGGTATTGGGGAATGAGCCCGGCCAGGTGGTTGAAGTTTCAGTAGGGGAGCATTTCAGGAACAGTGACCATAATTCCATAAGTTTTAAAGTACTTGTGGATAAGGATGAGTAGTGCTCGGGTGAAGGTACTAAATTGGGGGAAGGCTAATTCTAACAATATTAGGCAGGAACTGAAGAATTTAGATTGGGGGTGGCTGTTTGAGGGTAAATCAACATCTGACATGTGGGAGTCTTTCAAATGTCAGTTGATTAGAATCCAGGACCAGCATGTTCTTGTGAGGAAGAAGGATAAGTTTGGCAAGTTTCGGGAACTTTGGATAACGCGGGATATTGTGAGCCTAGTCAAAAAGAAAAAGGAAGCATTCGTAAGGGCTGGAAGGCTAGGAACAGACGAATCCCCTGAGGAATATAAAGACAGTAGAAAGGAACTTAAGCATGGAGTCAGGAGGGCTAAAAGGGATCATGAAACGTCATTGGCAAACAGGATTAAGGATAATCCCAAGGCTTTTTATACATATATAAAGAGCAAGAGGGTAACTAGGGAAAGGGTTGGCCCGCTCAAGGACAGAGAAGGGAATCTATGTGTGGAGCCAGAGGAAATGGGTGAGGTACTAAATGAGTTCTTTGCATCAGTATTCACCAAAGAGAAGGACTTGGTGGATGATGAGCCTAGGGAAAGGAGTGTAGATAGTCTCAGTCATCTCATTATCAAAAAGGAGGAAGTGTTGGGTGTCTTGCAAAGCATTAAGGTAGATAAGTCCCCAGGGCCTGATGGGATCTACCCCAGAATACTAAGGGAGGCAAGGGAAGAAATTGCTGGGGCCTTGACAGAAATCTTTGCATCCTCATTGGCTACAGGTGAGGTCCCAGAGGACTGGAGAATAGCCAATGTTGTTCCTTTGTTTAAGAAGGGTGGCAAGGATAATCCAGGAAATTATAGGCCGCTGAGCCTTACATCAGTGGTAGGGAAATTATTAGAGAGGATTACTCGGGACAGGATTTACTCCCATTTGGAAACAAATGGACTTATTAGCGAGAGGCAGCATGGTTTTGTGAAGGGGAGGTCGTGTCTCACTAATTTAATTGAGTTTTTTGAGGAAGTGACAAAGATGATTGATGAAGGAAGGGCAGTGGTTGTTATCTATATGGACTTCAGTAAAGCCTTTGACAAGGTCCCTCATGGCAGACTGGTACAAAAGGTGAAGTCACATGGGATCAGAGGTGAGCTGGCAAGATGGATACAGAACTGGCTCTGTCATAGAAGACAGAGGGTAGCAGTGGAAGGGTGCTTTTCTGAATGGACGGATGTGACTAGTGGTGTTCTGCAGGGATCAGTGCTGGGACCTTTGCTGTTTGTAGTATATATAAATGATTTGGAGGAAAATGTAGTTGGTCTGATTAGTAAGTTTGCGGACGACACAAAGGTTGGTGGTGTTGCGGATAGTCATGAGGATTGTCAGAGGATACAGCAGGATATAGATCGGTTGGAGACTTGGGCGGAGAAATGACAGATGGAGTTTAATCCGGACAAATGTGAGGTAATGCATTTTGGAAGATCTAATGCAGGTGGGAAGTATACATTAATTGGCCACTTAAGGGCCTCAGTTGGCATAAGGGCGGTCAGGCTGCCCACCAACTAGCCTGCTGTTGGTAAAATACCAGTGGAGGCAGGTAGGCGACGGGTATGGGACCACCATTTCCCGCCCCCGCCCCCCGCCCCACCACCGCCATCCCACCCAATTTTAGATCTCCCCCAGCCCGCTCCGTGTGGGTGCAGGGTGGCATAAAATTCTGGCCATTAACTCCATTTGTTTGGGATAGAAATGCAATACTGTACCAATGTGCCTCCTGGCCTGCTGTAGTCATGTGACTTCTACCATGAAGCACTCTGACTGCATGCAGCCATTACAGTCAGTTTCATTAAAGACAGAGTACACACAAGACTGGTGTCCTGTGAGCTCATCATATGGTGTCAGAAATGGAGCTGAGATTGAGTGGTGAAGAAGCACAGCTGCTTAACAAAGACCACAGGAATGATCACAACTGCTAAAAGGTGCTAATAGCTACCGGAAGCCACAGAAAAGGAACAAAGAAACAGCTGAAAGCACAGGGTAAGACAATGGCTGCAAATTTTCCTCTGCCTGCATCAGTCGAAATGAAAGGTGATATGAAACAGAACTGGCAGTTTTTCCACTCACAATGACAAAATTATGAAATTGCGAAAGATTTAGTTAACAAACCAGAGCTTGGAGTAGCTACACTTTTATCATTGTTGGGGAAAGTCTGTTACAAATTAACCTAAATATCTCTGAAGAACAAAAAAATTGTACGCCAGAAATTTTGAAAGCCTTGAAGGCACGCTTTGAACCCCAAATGAACATAATATTTGAATGGCATTTGTTCAATATTCGGGCCCAAGGTGAAAAAGAGTCCTTTGATCAATATGTGATTGTATTAACGCAGCTCGCAGAATCCTGTGAATTTGTGCAACTAAAAGATGAGCTGATTTAAGATAGGATTGTATTTGGCATAAGAGATCCCGCAGTGAGCGCACGTCTACTGAGAGAGGTGAAACTGACTCTCAGGAAAGTGATAGACGAGTACAGCAGTGCTGAGGTTGTAAATCAGCAGCTAGAGCATATTCATGACAAAACTGACCAGGCCTTGCATTATGCTAACAGACATTCAAGGCCGAAATGACAGAAAGATCACAGACAAAAGGCAGGATGCAAAGACTGCGGAGGACATCAAGCACAGGAGAAGAAGGCATGTCCAGCGTGGGGAGAGCAGTGTTCTCACTGTAAAAAGCTGAATCATTTTTCACACAATTGTTCAGCTAGAAGGAAGCACAACAAGCAGGTACAGATGGCCACAGGAGAGATATCAGCTGAAGATTCTGACAAATCACTATACACCATACAGCAGGTTGGTTCAGTCAGGTCGATAGGTGATAAATGGTTTGTGACTGTTAGAATGATGACTGTAGAAGGAGAATATCAAGTCAACATAAAGTGCCAGATAGACACCGGTGCTTCATGCAACATCATGACCTTCACAGACCTGTGCAAAGTGGTTCAAAATAGCGATCCAAAAATGAAGCCCTCGAAAGTAAGGTTGAGGCTATATGATAGTGCCATATAGGTACCAAGAGGACAAGTTACTCTGAGACTCCATTACAATGACAAGAACGGAGATCTGGAGTTCCAGATCATAGACAGCAAGCAAAAGCCACTCATCTCAGCCAAAGCAAGTCTGAAGCTTGGACTCGTAACCCTCAACGTGCAAAAAGAGATTTGTATTGTGTCGCAGTACACTAAACCATTGACTGTGGAACAGGTCCTAGAGGAGTACAACGATTTATTTACAGGTTTAGGATGTCTTCCTGGAGACTATCATCTCAAAGTAGATGAGAGGGTAAGACCAATTCAGCATCTGCCAAGGAAAGTTCCAGCTGTCATCAAGACCAACCTGAAAGACAAAGTAGAAGAGTTGGAAAAGAAGGGAGTAATAAAGAACGTGACAACCCCTACAGAATGGATTAGCAGCATGGTAGCAGTGAAACAACCTGGAAAGCTGAGAGTATGCATCGACCCAAAGGATCTAAATAAAGCTCTGAAGAGATCTCACTACCCCATGCCAATCATCAAAGGAATTTTGCCACAACTTGCAAAGGCAAAAATCTTCACTACCCTAGATGCGAAGGATGGTTACTGACAAGTGAAGCTGGATGAAAGCAGCAGCTTTCTAACCACATTCTGGACGCCATTCGGGAGATACAGATGGTTGCACATGTTGTTTGGCATTTCCATGGTTCCAGAGAAGTATCAACGCAGACAGCATGAGATAATTAGGGATCTTCTCGGAGTGGAAGCTATAGTGGATGATCTGCTTGTTTACGGACACGGAGACTCAATGGAAGAAGCCATTGCTGACCATGATCAAAATCGAGTGCGACTGCTGGACAGAGCTCACCAGATGAACTTGAAGCTGAACAAGCAAAAATTGCAGTGAAAGATGCCTGAAGTCAAGTACATAGGTCATGTACTGACAGCAAAAGGTCTTCACCCAGATTCTGAAAAGGTGAGAGCAGTAGCAATGATGCAGTAACCAACAGATGTAAAAGCAGTGCAACGATTTGTTGGATTTGTCACCTATTTAGCAAAATTCTTGCCCAATTTGTCATCGGAGTGTGAACCATTATGCCAACTCACCGCCAAGGATGTGCAGTGATATTGGGGCACAGAACAAGAAGCAGCGTTCACTAAAATCAAGCAACTAGTGACGGAAACACCAGTGCTGAAATACTATGACGTAAAAGATGAAGTTATCCTGCAGTGTGACACCAGCGAGACAGGAATTGGAGCAACCTTAATGCAACAAGAACAACCGGTTGCATTTGCATCCAGGGCATTAACACAAATGGAACGACGCTATGCTCAGATCGAGAAAGACTGCCTGACCATTGTCATCATTTTCATCAATACCTACTTGGAAGAGACAAAGTGACAGCTGAGTCCAACCATAAGCCACTCCAAAGCATTTTCCTCAAACTGCTACTATCTGCTCCAAAGTGTCTGCAAAGAATGTTACTCCGGCTACAGAGATATCATCTGGATGTGACATACAAGCAAGGGAAACAGATGTACATTGCTGACATGCTTTCGAGAGCAGCACTCCGTTTGAAGAAAGTAGAGGATGCTACAACAGAGTGTGAAATCTTTCAGATCCAACGTGAATCTGCAGCTCGACATGCTCTGGAAGTCATCAACCCAGCAGAGACATTGAATCTGACAGACACATGCCTTGCTCAAATCAAGTGAACTACCCAACAAGATCCAACTCTCTTAAGTGTTGCAAGAAGTAGTGATAAAGGGATGGTCTGAAAGCATCAAGGATACTCCTGTGGTCACAAGGGCATATTGGGCTTACAGAGATGAATTGACAGCCCAAGATGGCATCTTGCACAAAGGAAATGGAGTCATTATCCCTAAAGAGTTGAGAGGAGAGATGCTAAAGTGCATCCATGCAAGCCACCAAGGAATTAAGTTGAGCTGGCTGTAGTCATGTGACCTCTACCATGAGGCACTATGACTGCAGGCAGCCATTACAGTCAGTTTCATTAAAGACAGAGTATACACTGGACTGGTGTCCTGTGAGCTCGTAACACTATTTCTCTATCCACAGATGCTGCCAGACCTACTGAGTATTTTCAGCATTTTTTGTTTTTATTTCAGATTTCCAGCATCCACAGATTTTGCTCTTGTGGCTTTAATTGGTGTTAGCCTTGCATGAACGTGGGCCCCCTACTGAGGCAGGCAGCCAGTCAGCTCTGCATTCAGCACTGGGTTGCACGCTACAAGCATGGAAATTCACCGGCAGAATGAATTTTATGTGCTACCTTCAACACTTCGATTGGGTGCAGGGGCTATGTAATTTAGCCCCCATTGAGTAGGAGTTGGGATGGTGGATTTATTAATTAAAAACACCATTACAGTCGTAGAGACTTTATCAATAGTGGTGCTGAGTCAGAGTTTTCTGGGTTTAATTCAGAAATAGGGGAGCAGTCACAATATTGGGAGTATATTATAAATTACTAAATAACAAGAAAGAAATTGAGGAAAAGATTTTCGGCAGTTTAGATAGATTTGAGGTACTGAGTTGTTAAAATGGCCAACTTTAATTAAGCCAAGATATCTGATAATGGCCAAAATGGAAAAGAATTTCTAAAGTTCATCCATTACTGATTTTTAAACAATATGTTGCACATCCAACAAGAAAGGATCCTGTAATAGATCTATTTTTGGTAACGAGACAGAAATAAACAACAATAACAGAAAATGATGGAAATACTCAGCAGATCAGAAATTATCTGTAAAGAAAGGAAAAAGTTAACATTTCAAGTATAATCCTTTATCAGGAGAAGTAACCAACCTGAAGGTTGAACACATAGGCATGATTGATCAGAACCTAACTAGGTTCATATTGAAAATAGATAAAGAAGGAGGAAACTAAGATAAAGGTGTTGGACTGGAAATTGGCTAATTTCAATCTGATGAAAGGGTGTATAGTTCAAACTAATTGGTTGAAAATATGGTATCTCAAGTAGCATGTAGCGTAGAATGAGGCTATTTGGCTCATAGAATCGGTGCTGGTTCTTTGAAGAACAATCCAATTAGTCTTAATCCCTTTCGAAGGTTAATATTGAATTTGCTTCCACTACCCTTTCAGGTGGTGGATTCCAAATCCTAACAACTCATTGTGGAAAAATTGTCTCCTCATCTTCCTTGGTTTTTTTGCCAATTAGCATCAATCTGTGTCCTCTAGTTATCTATCTATTTACTCTATCAAAACTACTCATAATTTTGAAAACTTCTGATCAAAATCCCCTTAACCTTCACTGCTCTAAGGAGAACAATCCCAGCTTCTCTAATCTCTCCACATAACTGAAGTCCCTTGACACTGGTACCATTCTGGTAAATCTCTTCTGCACCCTTTCCAACTCACATTCTCCTTATTATGTGGGCCTAGAATTGGACACAATATTCTAGCCAGGGCCGAATCAGTGATTTATAAAGCAGATGTGTGTTAGGAGATATTTAAATATGAGGTAAATAATATATAGTTTTTTTGAGGAAATCACAGATTGCACACATAAAAATGAATATTGCATATATGAATTTTCAGGAAGTGTTTGATAAATGCCAGAGACTTGTTATGAAAATGAATGTGCATGTAATTGAAGGATTGAGAGATGGCTGTGGGACAGAAAAAATGGTCAGGGATAAATGGATGTTTTCATATTGGTGGGACATGGTAGGTGTGTATCTCATGATCTGTGCTGGGATCTCGTTTGTTTTCCATTTATATAAATGATTTGGACAACGGCACAACAGGAATAGGGAAAAAATTTGCTAATGGTGCCCAATTATGGTACATTGGAATCTGAAAGGAAGAGTTCAGGAGATTACAAGAGGATATATTTAGGTGATTGGAATGGGCAGAATGATGGCAGATGCGGGTTCGTTCAGACACATATGAAATAGAACATTTTGCGAAGAAAAACATTGAAAGGAATTATACCTCAATGGTAAGATTCTTAACAGAGTAGAGTTATAGGGAAATTTAGGGGTGCAGATCTTTAAAAATGACAGTGCAACTGGAAAAACAGTAACAAGACAAATGGGATTCTGGGCTTTATGCATGGTACATCGAGCATTAGAACAAAGAAATTCTGTTAAATTATTGGTATTGAAGGTATTGAATAGGTCACAGCTAAAATACTGGACAAATCAGCCATCTGCCTTACACCTGAGGCACAACTTTCTCTTCCACGGAAAAGAAAATCAGGTTAAGTGTGAAATGGGCAGCCAATCAATTTGCTATCACCCGCTCTTTGTCTGGTGATAAAATTTAAAATTACCCCAGTTAACAGTTTGGAGCTAGTATTACAGTTTGATGGAATGGAACAGCATTATCCTTTGTTATGATACTGATATAACTCTCTTGATCCTGGGGGCATTCAGCTGCTGTACAAGTTTATCATTTGCAAAGCCTTGAGTCACACATACAAGTTAAAAGTCTTGCATCATGCTTATTGATTATTTTTGCCTTTATAGTAAAACATAGGGATCATTGTGTTCTGCGACTACCGCCGAGGTCTCCTTTAGGCCTTGTGACTGTGTTCAAACTCTGCCTGCTGACTCTTCATAGCTTGTAATTATAGTAATTATTTTTATTTCACAGTTTAATTATCCTTTGCCTGTTTGATTAGATAAAGCATGTTTTATAAAGGGGGCCAGTAAAAGAATCAGGGAAACAAAACCATTCTTTTCAGTTGCGCGCCTCTTTCTGCCAATAATATTCTTTATTTTGTAGAAATCTGATGATTTGCTATATTAACTCCCAAAATGAGCAGTTAAGAAGCTGTAAATACTGTAAAGCAGAGAGTCAGGGCAAAATGTAATTATGCAGAATGGAGGAAGGTAGAAAGCGGTGTTCCACAAGGATCAGTGCTGGGGTCACTGTTATTCATAATTTACAGTACTGATTGGATTTAAAGGCAAGTAACACAATAGCAAAATTTGCAGATGATATGAAACTGGGGGTATAGCAAACACTGAGGAAGAATGCAACATAATATGCAAAGTCTTTAGAAAATTTTCAGACTGGGCAGTTTAGTGACAGATTAACTTTGGCATAGATAAATATGAGGTGACGCATTTTGGTGGGAAAAATAGAAACATCACTTATTCCTTAGCGAACAAGAAACTTAATGGTGTAGAAGAGAAGAGGGATATAGGGATATCGGTACTAAAATAATTAAAAGCTGCATCACAGGTCAGCAAAACAATTAAAAATGCTTAAAAACCACTGGGATTTATTTCCAGGGGTAGAGAATTCAAAAGTAATGAAGTTATATTAAACTTGTATAGGACACTAGCCAGCAACACTTCAAGTTCTGGTCTTCATACTCTAAAGATGACATAGAAGCAATGGAGAAACTGCAAAGAAGATTTACAAGGATGGCGTCAAACTGAGAGATTACAACTTTTGGGAAAGATTGAACAGGCTGATATTATTTTCTTTAGAAAAGAGAAGATTAGAAGTGACCTTAGAGAGGTGTTTAAAATTATCAAGGGTTGGGCAGGGTAGACATGGAGGGAATGTTTCCACTTGTCAGGGAATTCAAAACAATGGACCATAAATACAGGATGGTTACTAATAAATCCAATAGGGAAATAAGGAGAAATTTATTTACTAGAGAGTGATTGGAATGTGGAAGTCATTATAACAGGAAGTGGTTGAGGCAAATAGCTTAGGTGCTTTCAAAAGGAAACTAGATGAGTAGGTGAGAGAAAAGAAATTAGAAAGATATGCTATAAAGTGGAGATGAAGTAGATGGAATGGGAGAATGCTTGTGTGGAGTACAAACATTAGCACAGACTAGTTGGGCTGAATGAAAACAAGAAATGATGGAAATACTCAACAGGTCTGGCAGCATCTGTGGAGAGAGAAGCAGAGTTAACGTTTCAGGTCAGTGACCTTTCATCAGAACTGGCAATGGTTAGAAATGTAATAGGGTTTAAGCAAATAAAGCGGGGATGGGGCAAGAGATAACAAAAGGCAAGGTGTTGATAGGACAGGGTCACAGAGAATAACTGACCAGACGGTCATGGAGCAAAGGCAAACGGTATGTTAATGGTGTGCTTGAAACACAAAGCGTTAGTGCAGAGAGGGTGTTAATGGACAGAAAAATGAACAGCCCAGGCCCAAAGCACAAACATGAAAAAAACAGTGGGCAGGTTCTTATTTCAGATTTCCAGCATCTGCAGCATTTTGCTTTTATTTTAGTTGGGCTGAATGACCTGTTTCTATGCTGTATTGTTTTTAAAAAAAGTATTTATGGGATATGGCATACTGGCAAGTCCAGCATTTATTGCCCATCCTAATTGCCTTTGAGAAGGTGGTGGTGAGCTGTCCTCTTCAACTGCTTTCGTCCATGTGTTGCAGGTACTCCCACAGTGTTACAGAGTTCTAGGATTTAGACCCAGTGATAATGAAGGAATGACGATATATTTCCAAGTCAAAATAGTGTGTGAGTTGGAGGGGAACTTGGGGGTGGCGGTGTTCCCATGCGCTTGCTGTCCTTCCCCTTCTAGCTGGTAGAGGCTGCATAGTTATGAGCTGCTGTTGAAGAAGCCTTGACCAGTTACTGTAGTCCATCTTATAGATGGTACGCACTGCAGCCATGTTAAAAAGAGAAAGACTTACATTTATATAGCATCTTCCATGACCTCAGGACATCTCAAAGTGCTTTACTGTCAATGAAGTACTTTTGATGTGTACTCACTGTTGTAATATAGGAAATGTATGTTACGGCAGTGATGAAGGAGATGAATGTATAAGACAATGAATGGGGTGCCAATCAAGTGGACTTCTTTGTCCTGGATGGTATTGAGCTTCTTGAGTGCTGTTGGAGTGGCAAATGGACAGTATTCCATCATTTTCCTAACTTGTGCCTTGTTGACAGTGAAAAGGCTTTGGGGAGTCGGGGTGAGTCACTAGCTATGGAATACCCAGCCTTTATCCTGCTCTTGTGGCTACAGTATTTCAGTGGTGGGTGCAGTTAAGTTTCTGGTCAATGGTGTCCCCCAGGATGTTGATGGTGGGAATTTGATGATGGTAGTACCATTGAATGTCAATGGGAGTTGGTTAGACTTCCTCTTATTGAAAATGGTCATTGCCAGGCATTTGTGTGGCACGAGTGTTACTTGCCACTTATCAGTCCAAGCCTGAATGTTGTCCAGGTCTTGCTTCATGCCAGATCGGACTGTTTATTATCTGAGGAATTGTGAATTGAACTGAACATTATGCAATTATCAGCGAACATCCCGACTTCTGATCTTGTGATGGAGGGAAGGCCAGTGATGAAGCAGTTGAAGACAGTTGGGTCTAGGGCACAGCCCTGAGAAGCCTCAGAAGTGATGCAATGATGGGGCTGAGATGATTCGCCTCCAGTAGCCACAACCATCTTCCTTTTTGCTCATTTACCTCCTCTCTTCTCACTATCCCAGGCCCCAAGGAAGCAGTGATTTACTTGTACTTCTTTCAATGTAGTATACTGTATTCGCTGCTCACAATGTGGTCTCCTCTACATTGGGGAGACCAAATGCAGGCTGGGTGACCACTTTGCAGAACACCTCCGCTCAGTCTGCAAGCAGGACCACAAGCTTCCGGTTACTTGCCATTTCAACGCTCCCCTCTGCTCTCATGCTCACATCTCTGTCCTGGGATTGCTGCAGTGTTCCAGTGAACATCAACGCAAGCTCGAGGAACAGCATCTCATTTACTGATTAGGCACACTACAGCCTGCCGGACTGAACATTGAGTTCAATAATTTCAGAGCATGACGGGCCCCCATTTTACTTTTATTTTTAGTTATTTTTTTCTTTTTCCTTTTTAAATTTTTTTTTGTGTTTATTTTATTTCATCTTAGTTTGTTCAGTTTGCTTACCCACTGTTTTCTTGTCATGTTTGTACTTGCGGCTGTTCAATATTCAGTCCATTAACACCCTATCTGTACTAATGCTTTGTCTTTCAACACACCAAAAACATATTGTTTGCCTTTGCTCCATGACCTTCTGGTCAGCTATTCTGTGACCTTGTCCTATTTACACCTTCTCCTTTGTTATCTCTTGCCCCATCCCCGCTTTATTTGCTAATAACCTTTTACATTTCTAATATTTGCTGGTTCTGAAGAAGGGACACTGACCTGAAAGGTTAACTCTGCTTCTCTCTCCACAGATGCTGCCAGACCTGCTGAGTATCTCCAGCATTTCTTGTTTTTATTCCTTTTTGCTGTGCTGTGTCCAGCCAATGAAGAGTTTTCTCCCTGACTGGAAAGGTTGGCTAGGCTTAGAGTGTATAAGCCACCTTGCATCTCAGGTTGCTAAATGAAGTGGGATTGGATATAGTAGAAGGGCTTGCCATAATCTTCCAATCTTTCCTAAATACAGTGCAGATACCAGAGGATTGGAGAGGGGCAAATGTGATCTTACTCAAGAAAGGGTGCAAGGACATTCCTAATAACTACTGATTGGTTAGTTTAACATCTGTGGTGGATAAGGTTTTAGAAACTATAATCATGGGGAAAATACCAGCAGGCAGTTGAAGAGTTTTGAATTAGTTAAGGAAAGCCAGCATGGATTTGTAAAAGGCAGATCGTGTGTGACTAATCCAATTGAATTTTTTGATGAAATAACAGAATGTTGATGAAGGGAGAGCAATGGATGTTATCTATATGGATTTTAACAAAGCATTTGACAAAGTACCACATAAAAGGCTGGTTAACAAAATTGAGGCTCATGGAATAGGAGGGTCAGTATCAGCTTGGATAAAAATTGGCTTAAGGACAGAAAACAGCGGTAAATGGTTATTTTTCAGATTGGAGGATTATAGACAGTGGTGTTCCCCAAGGTTCATGCTAGGACCATTGCTTTTGTCGTATATATAAATGACTTGGAGATTGGAGACAGAGTAAAATTTCAAAATTTGCCTCTGATACCAAACTTGGAGGTGTGGCAGTCAGTGAGGATGATACCAATAGACTACAACAGGACATAGGCTAGCAGAATGGGCAGACAAATGCAGATGGAATTTAGTATAGAGAATTGTGAGGTGATGCATTTTGTCAGAAAAGATAGGGAGAGGCAATATAGAATTAATGTCTGGAATTTTACATTGAGCGGGAGGCCCCACCCGCTGGCCAAAAAGTCAGGGGTGTGCCAGCCTCTGCTGAGCCTGGGGAGCCATGCCAGCATTTAACATGCCCCAGGCCCTTACTTGGCCTTGGGCAGGAGTTCTACTGCTCTGAGGCAGGAAGTTCCACCTAATGGAGCTGCCGGCCAATCAGTGGGCTGGCAGCTGTCAGTCCCAGCAGTGCCACTAGGGACGGTGGCCACTGCTGGGACTGCACCCAGCCACAGCAGGATCGTGGACGCCGGCCCGGAAAAAAGGTTAGTCTCTGGGGCCTCGCCAGGGACAATTAGTCGGGTCCTGGCAAGGCAAGGGGGGTTGGTTGGGGGTGTGGGGGTAGTGTAGTGCAGTGAGGGTGGTTGGGCTGTGGGGGACCTCCGTGGAGCACAGGGTGCCCAATCAGGAGGGCTCCCCGCTCAGCTCGCAAGGAGGTCACCAGGTTTTACTTGGTGGCCTCCTGGGGGACCTCAGCCACTCGCTGGCTGCTAGTAAAATATCAGCAGCGGGGGAGGAGGCCCTTAAGTGGCAGTTAATTGGTCACTTAAGGACCTTGATTGGCCTGGGACAGGCAGGCAGTTTCTCACCGCCGACGTCCCTCATAAAATTGTAGTGGGGGTAGGAAGGCATCAGGAACAGCCTCCTCCACTTCCCATTCAATTGTACGACCCTCTCCCATGCCACCAGCCCACTCCTGTGGGGGCGTACAATTGCAGCCAATGGCACAATTCTACCGAGTGTGCAAGGACAGAGGGACCTGGGGGCTTCATATGCATAGATTTTTGAAGGTGGCAGGATATATTGAGAGAGCAGTTAGCAAAGCATATGGGATCTTGAGCTTCAAAAATAAAGGTATTGAGTACAAAAACAGGGAAGTTATGCTGAATGCTGATGAAGCTCTGGTTAGGCCTCAACCGGAATATTGCATCCAGTTCCGGTCACCACACTTTCAGAAGGATGTGAGGGTCGTGAGAGGGTGCAAAGGAGATTTACCAGAATAGTTCCAGGGATGAGGGATTATAGCTACAGGGTTAGATTGGAGAAGCTGAGGTTGTTCTCCTTGCAGTAAAGGAAATTGAAGGGAGATTTGATAGAGGTGTACAAGATTATGACAGGTTTAGTTAAGGTAGACAAAGAAAAGCTGGTCCCTTTAGTTGATGGCACAAGGATTAGGGGACACAGAGTTAACATTTTGGGCAAGAGATGCAGGGGGGATGTGAGGAAGAATTTTTTTACACAGCATGTGGTAATGACCGGAAACTCACTGCCTATGAGGGAGGTGAAAGCAGAGATGATGAACGATTTCAAAAGGAAATTGGATGGGTACTTGAGGGAAATAAACTTGCAGCACTATGGGGATAGACCAAGAGAATGGGACTGATTGGGTTGCTCTACAGGGAGTAGGCATGGACTTGATAGGCCGAATGGTCTTCTTCTGTGCTATAATGACTCTATGGGCTGAATTTTGCTGGCCCCGCTGAAGTCAGGCATTATTGCAGGGAGGCCCGGAAAATGCCTCCAGGAGAGTTCCACCAGGGGCCTTGACCAAGGCCCTGCCCCATTTTACTGGCTGCGGCGAGTCCTCGTGGCGGCCCCCTTGCCGATTGGCAATTGGACCATCATTTCAATATGTTAATCAATTAAAATTAAGGAATCATTTCTTAACTTGTTGCGCTGTGCCGCTCCCATATTACAGTTGGTGGCCGGCACTCCTGTGCTGTCTGATCCTCAACCACGGAAGGTA
Organism: Heterodontus francisci; assembly: GCF_036365525.1. Taxonomy (NCBI): domain Eukaryota; kingdom Metazoa; phylum Chordata; class Chondrichthyes; order Heterodontiformes; family Heterodontidae; genus Heterodontus; species Heterodontus francisci. The sequence continues at coordinate 60,381,059 of NC_090385.1, forward strand.
CCAACGATATAGGCAGGACAAGGAAAGAGGTTCTGCATAGTCACTGTGAGGAATTAGGCACTAAATTAAGAAACAAAACCTCAAAGGTAATAATCTCTGGATTATTACCTGAGCCACGTGAAAATTGGCACAGGGCAAATAAGATTAGTGAAATCAATGCATGGCTCAAAGACTGGTGTGGTAGAAGTGGGTTCTGGGTCGTGGGGCACTGGCACCAGTACTGGGGAAAGTGGTGGCTGTACCGTTGGGACGGTCTACACCTGAACTGTGCTGGGGCCAGTGTCCTAGCCAGCCGCATAACTATGGAAGTGGAGAGGGTTTTAAACTGAATAGTGGGGGCGAGGGATCAAATTTGGGAAGATATGGTAAATCAAGGAGTAGAGACAAGGCAAGAGAGGAAGGTATTAATATGGGAAATGTTAAGCAGACTATGACAGAAAGGGACAGAGCATACAAATCTAAGAGTAAATCAACAGATAAGGCTAGAGGTTACAAAAATAATAAAGGGACAAAACTAAAGGCTCTGTATCTGAATGCAAGTAACATTCGAAACAAAACAGATGAACTGATAGTGCAAATAGAAATAAATAAGTATGATCTGATAGCCATTACAGAGACATGGCTGCAGGATGACATGGATTGGGACCTGAATATTGAAGGGTACATGGCATTTAGGAAGGACAGGAAGCTAGGAAAAGGTGAAGGGGTGGCACATATTAGCGCAATAGAGAGGAATGACTTAAGTTCAGGAAACCAGGATGTAAAAGCGGTTTGGGTAGAGATGAGAAATCATAAAGGCAAGAAGTCACTTGTGGGAGTGGTGTACAGGCCACCTAACATTAACCACACTGTAGGACGGGGTATAGAGGAAGAAATAATGGCAGCCTGTCAGAAAGGTACTGCGATAATCATGGGGAATATTAACCTACATATAGACTTGAAAAATCAGATGAGCAGAGGTAGCCTAGATGAGGAGTACATAGAATGTTTTCGGGATAATTTCTTGGAACAGTACGTTCTGGAGCCATCCAGAGAGCAGGCTGTACTAGACCTGGTATTGTGCAACAAGATAGGATGAATTAATGACCTCATAGTTAAAGAGCCCCGAGATAGCAGCGATCATAATACAATAGAATTTTACATTCAGTTTGAGGGAGAGAAGAGTGGGTCCAAGACCAGTATTTTAAACGTAAATAAGGGCAATTATGAGGGCATGAAAGCAGAGCTAGCTAACGTGAACTGGCAAATCAGGTTAAGAGATAGGTCAATAGAGATGCAGTGACAGACATTAAAGGGGATATTTCAGAATACACAGAATAGATGCATTCCAATGAGAAAGACAAATTCCAAGGGGGTGACCTGCCATCTGTGGTTAACTAAAACAGTTAAAGATAGTATCAAACTTAAAGAAAAAGCATATAATTGCGTAAAGATGGTGGCAGGTCAGAAGATTGGACAGAATATAAAAAAAAGCAAAGATTGATAAGTAAAATTAGAGTACGAGAGAAAGGTAGCTAGAAAGGTAAAGACAGATAATAAGAGTTTCTATAGATATTTTAAAAAGAAAAGAGTTAACAAAATGAACATATAGAATATGAGTCTGGGGAATTAATAATGGATAATAAGGAGATGGCAGATGAATTGAACAGGTATCTTGCATCGGTCTTCACTATAGAGAATACAAGTAACATCCCAGAATTAGCTGTAAGTCAGGAAATGGAAGGGAGGGAGGAAAGCAAGAAAATTACAATCACCAGGGAAGTGGTACTGAACAAATTGTTGGAACTGCGGGCTAACAAGTTCCCGAGTCCTGATGGACTTCATCCTAGTGTCTTAAAAGAAGTGGCTAGTGAGATAGTTGATGCGTTAGTTTTAATTTTCCAAAATTCCCTACATTTAGGGAAGTTTCCGCTGGACTGGAAGATAGCCAATGTAACTCCTTTATTCAAAAAGGGAGGGAGACAGAAAGCAAGAAACTGCAGGCCAGTTAGCTTAACATCTGTCTTAGGGAAAATGTTTGAAGTTATTATTAAAGATGTTATAGCACTTGGAAAAATTAAAGGTAATGAGGCAAAGTCAACATGGTTTTGTGAAAGGAAAATCATTTTTAACCAATTTATTGGAGTTCTTTGAGGGAGTTACATGTGCTGTGGATGAAGGGGAACCGGTGGATACATTGTACTTAGATTTCCAGAAAGCATTTGATAAGGTGCCACATCAAAGGTTATTCCAAAAACTAAAAGCTCATGATGTAGGGGGTAACATATTGGCATGGATAGAAGATTGGCTAGCTAACAGGAAACAGAGAGCAGGCATAAATGGGTCATTTTCTGGTTGGCAAGATGTAACAAGTGGTGTGCCACAGGGATCTGTGCTGGGGCCTCAACTTTTTACAATTTATATAAATGACTTAGATGAAGAGATCGAAGGTATGGTTGCTAAATTTGCTGATGACACAAAGATAGGTAGGAAAGTAGGTTGTGAAGAGGACATAAGGAGGCTACAAAGGGATATGGATAGGTTAAGGGAGTGGGAAAAAGTCTGGCAGATGGAGTATAATATTGGTAAATGCGAAGTTATCCGTTTTGGCAGGAAGAATGACAAAGAAGCATATTATCTAAATGGTGAGAGATTGTGGAGCTCTGAGATTCAGAGGGATCTGGGTGTCTTTGTGCATGAATCACAAAAGGTTAGTATGCAGGTACAGCACATAATTAGGAAAGCTAATAGAATGTTATCATTTATTGCAAGGGGAATTGAATACAAAAGTAGGGAGGTTATGCATCAGCTATACAGGGCATTGGTGAGACCACATCTGGAATATCGTGTACAGTATTGGTTGCCTTATTTGAGGAAGAATGTAAATGCGTTAAAAGCAGTTCAAAGGCGATTTACTAGACTGATAACTGGAATTGGCGGGCTATATTGTGAGGAAAGATTGGACAGGCTAGGCTTGTATCCGCTGAAATTTAGAAGAGTAAGAGGCGACTTGATTGAAACATATAAGATCCTGAGGGGTCTTGACAGGGTAGATGTGGAAAGGATGTTTTCCCTTGTGGAAAATCTAGAACCAAGGGTCACTGTTTAAAAATAAGGGGTTGCCCACTTAAGACAGAGATGAGGAGAAATCTTTTCTCTCAGAGGGTTGTGAGTCTTTGGAACTCTCTTCCTCAAAAGGCGGTGGAAGCAGAGTCTTTGAATATGTTTAAGGCAGAGGTAGATAGATTCTTTATAAGCAAGGAGGTGAAAAGTTATCAGGGGTAGGTTGTAATGTGGAGAAATCAGTTCAGCCATGAACATATTGCATGGCGGAGCAGGCTCGAGGGGCCGAGTGGCCTACTCCTGCTCCTAATTCATATGTTCATATGTTCATTGCTTTCAGTCCCCGCAAAAACTCCGTTCTCTACCTACTGACTCCATCCCACTCCCTGCAGCTGACTAAAGCTGAACCAGACTGTTGGTAACTATGGTGTTGTATTTGAGATGAATTTCCGACCACATATCAGCACCATCACCAAGACCGCCAATTTCCACCTCTGTAACATTACCTGGCTCCTCCTTGCCTCAGCTCACCTGCTGCTAAAACCCACAACCATGCCTTTGTTACCTCTATACTTGATTATTCTGATCCATTCCTGGCCAGCATCCTAACTTCCAAACTCTGTAAACTTGACACCATCCAAAACTCTGCAGCTTATGTACTAACTCGCACCAAATCCCATTCACCCATTATCCCTGACCTACATTGGCTCTCAGTTGAGCAATGCGCTGTTTTTAAAATGATCATTCTTGTTTTCTTCTATGGCCTCACCCCTCCTGAACTCAGTAACCATACTCTTGCTAAGCTGCCTGAGTGCGTGGCCCTGCAGCAGCCTGGAAAGTACTGCACAGGCCTTGTTCCATGATAAATACTGAATGCTTGCGGCTGCACATAAAAATTTAAAGGGACCCCGCACTGAAAAAAACTAGCACACACAACTAAATTTCAAAGAAAACATTGCTCTGTGATCTCCTCCAGCCCTACCCTCTGAGATATCTGCACTACTCCAATTCTGGTCTCTTGTGCATCCCCGATTTTAGTCACTCCACCATTGGCAGCTGTGCCTTCAGTTGCCATGGTCCTAAGCTTTGGAATTCTCTCCTTAAACCTCTCTGCTTCTATTTCCTCCTTTAAGGCACTCCTTAAAACTCTTGGCTAAGCTTTTGGCCATCTGTATTATTATCTCCTTATGTGGCTAGGTGTCAAATTATCTTTGATAACACTCCTGTGAAGTGGGACGTTTTATTATGCTAAAGGTGCTATATAAATACAAGTTGTTGTTCAACATGATTTTGTCGATACATCAGTTGAGGGAGGGTGGTAGGTGGTAATCAGCAGGACGTTTCCTTGCCCATGTTTGACCTGATGCCATGAGACACCATGGGCTTTGGAGTCAATATTGAGGATTCCCTGGGCCACTCTGTCCCGACTGTATAGCACTGTGCCGCCATCTCTAGTGGGTCAATCCTGCCAGTGAGACAGAACATATCCAGGGATGGTGATTGAGGAGTTTGAGACATTGGCTGATAGGTTTTTTGGGTATGACTATATCAGGCAAAACTATTCTGTGGGACAGCTCTGCCAATTTTGGTACTAGCCCCCAGCAGCAAAGGAGCTCTTTGCATGATCTGCTGGGGTGGGTGAGACTTTTTCATGTCCAAATCCAATGCCTAGTTCAATGCCAAGTGGTCTGTCAGAAAATTTGGTAAGTTTTTACCACCTTTAAGCCTTCCCCATCAGTGAGGTACATCCTGTTGTCTGAGAACCACCCAAAATCCTGAATTAGTTATTAAACTTCCCATTTTATTTTAATTCTCTGTAAATAAAGTTGAATACATGTGGGTTATACTCGGAAGACCATTTTCTGTATATGCACTGGCTTACTGGTGAATCTGACATGTGTGGAAAGTTTGGTGAGCTTCAGGTCCCTATTCCTCTTTCCAGCCATTATCATCTTTTAGCTTCACTTCCCTTGGATGCAGAAAATGTCCACATAAAAACAGGCAGATATTTCCACTAGCTGTAGGGATACCATATTAAATGAATTTGACAGTTTCAACCTAGTTTCCATTACTCATAGGCCCATAAGAGAACAAAATGTACAATTAAGCACTAATTAATTCAATGAAGTCACGTGGATAGCTTGTAGATGTTACGGCCAGGTGAGAAAGGCATCTAGGCTTCCTTCTCAGCCTTCGCCTGGTCTTGCTGTAATAGGTTCAATTTTAAACACACTTTTTTTTTAGCTCCCCCTTAGTGAATCCTTGTTCACTGCTTTCCAATTATAAGACAAAGAAACTAGCCAAACAGATTTTCTTAGGTTTAAAGAAGAAAGGTTGACCTGTATTAAACTTAAACTCTAATTCGGTTAACGCCTACAAATACGGAACGCGCCTACGCTAGCGTGCATACGCGATACGCACATGCAGATAGAGACAGAAAAGAGCAGAAGAAATAAAGTGGAAAAGTTTGAGGCAATATCTGAAGATGGTTGTGGTTATTGCTGTTCAAGCGTGCTGTAAAGTGCTTGATTGTAGGTAGGCTTTGCTTTTGGTTGGGGCCCAGTATTCTTCTTAAACCTTGTTTGATGTAGAGACTTTTCTCTCTTGAAGTTCATGTGTCTTCAGTGGGTCCAGAGGCTTGTGAGAAAGAGATAGGAGCAGACAGGAGAGGTCTTTTCACTCCAGGAGCAAAATGCATTTTGTTCAGTTCAAACTCTTTGTAGAATTCAGAAAAACCCAGCTTGCCAAGCAGGTTAGTCATGTGACTAGCTGGTCTGACCATGTCTGTTTGTGGATTCTCTCGTCTTAGCCGACCCTGGAATGTCTCTTCTTATACATAATACCTGGCGCTCAAGGTCCATTGTGGGTTAAATTGGAGCAGGGAATAACCCCTTTGTCCCTCCAAGCACTGTCTGTTAGTATGCAAATGTTTTTCCCAGCCACGGCTGATCTGCTTAACAAGTCATTTCCTCACTCCAGCAACAGATTAAAATCAATGTTCATATGACAAAATTAATCTGCCTCATTCTTGGCAGCTGTGGGGTCTGCGTGACATAGAACAAATGCAAAAATTTACACTGGTGCAGCAGGAAGTAGTTTTCTGAGAGGAAATTTAAAGAACTTTGTCAGGGAAGACTTGAAGGAGCTTTATTCAGGATGTAAATCTTGGTTGTACCTGATATATAAATGCCTGGTGCTGACACTGGGTGTCCAAGATGGAAAGCATTTAATTCTACACCACTGACATCCCTTACCTTGGAAAGCACAAAAATATAAGAAATTTTGTTAAAATGTTACCCAATTCTACCAGCGTACAAGTACTTGTGATGTAGGCACAACAGAAGGACTGACATCAGAATTTACATTTTCCATTGATTTAGATCATATCTGCAAAGCCGATATGTTTTTGATTTCAATTTCTTAGCTTCTGTAGACTGTGCTATTCGAATGTATTCCTCCTGCTAATGCACGGTCAATTCAGTCTGACTGGATTAGTAATAACAGGCATGGTGGAAGGGGAACGAGTGCTTGACTTTCCTCTTGGCAGACAACTGAGTCTCTTTGGCTATAAATCCACACATTTACTTTCTGGCTGCCAATTTGAAATCATATCCAAAGGTAAATAATGTAAATTAATTGCCAAAAGGAAAAGAGGACTAAGTAATTCCATGTTGTTTGGTTAGGCACTTTGGACAGTAAGTAACAAATACTTACCACATACAACAAGTCCGTGACTACTCCCCTCTGAGGAGAGGAAACAATATAGAAAAGAAATAATCAGTTAGTGGCCTTTCTCTCCCCTTCAACTGCATCTTATTATCTGGCTCCATTAGTTTGTTTTGTCATCTTGGTATACACTGCTTTGTGTGAATTTGATATTGTTTATGATAGGTTCTGTTGCCTTTGCTGCATACCTTATGTGACTGAAAAAACTCAATTTTTTCTACTTGTTTTGTCATCCTATGGGGATGGGGCTAAAAGCTACTATAATTGTTATTACAGATGTTATCCTGACAAAGTACCTTTATTGTAATTACCACAATAGCAATTTTTATGTAACCTTACCATTTGAATAATGCAGTTGACTAAACTATCAAATAAGTCAATTACTGGCTGGTAGGCCAATTGTTGTTAACTAGTTACAATTAAATGCAACACATGTACTATCAAAATCATGGCTCCAGTTTAATATCTCATACTGATACATAAATTTGTTTTGCACTAAGATTTATTTAAATATTCAAATGGGGATCCCATCACCACGAGGCCTCACCGCCTCCAGTAATATCAGGCCGGGCCCTCCTGGCGTCTGGGTGCTTGGCAACCCTCTCCTGGATGCATCTTCAGGACCTCCTCCCACCCCCCCCCCCCCCCCACCTCGCCACAGACCCCAAAGCCTTGGGGCCAACAAAATCCAGCCCATTGTTTCAGATAGAATACAGAGGAGCACTAACTAAGGCCACATAACTAGAACACAAACCCTATTCTTATTCTGACTTATCACAGTTGTTTTTATGCTTTAACAAATGACTATATTGTTGCGTATCTATCAGCATGCAAGGAAGCAGAAGTGCAGGCATGAGATGTAGAAAAAATGCATAATCCTCTTATGAGGAAATTTGTTTTTGACTTACCACTTAACTCCATTTGAGTTTAGAAACTACTGCTGATATACTATTTCAGAGTTAATTGTGGGTTACTAAATGTTTTGGGAGAATTCTTGTCTGCCTGTTAACCACTGATGTTGCCGTTTTTACATGTAGGTGCACAGTGCTTGATTTCCCACCTGCACAGTTCAAGGGAATGCAGATGTTAACCTGCATTTACAAATGGGTCAAATTCCTTGCTAAGGTAGCAGTGAATGAAATTACAGGTAAAGGTGTTTGTAGTCTACTTTTCTACAAGGTACCTTTAATATCATTATCATTGGAGTGTCTGACTAATGAATCCTATCTGATTGGGAAGTACGGGACAAAACATTCAGGCAAACATGCTTCAAAGACAAGATGTTTCATTAATAATTGTGCGCCTAAATTATCATTAATCAGCATAATCTAGGCAGGCGGGAGAGCAAAATAAGTCAAGAAACATTTCTGCTTGGAATCCAGTGTGACTGTGAAGCCATGGGTGGTAGGGGGTTAAATTTAGAAGACACATTTTACCCAGTCCATCGGCTGCATTAGGCAAAAAAGAATTGTAAAAATTGAAATTTTCTGCTAAAGGGCTGTTTTCATTCAGCACTGTCGGCCACACTATGCTGTGACAAGTGCCATATCAATTTCTGTTCCCTCCCCCTGTCTCATCTGAAGTGGGCGCTTGGTGGTGTCATGAACAGCCAAGTGCCTGTTCAGCTTCTGAGAATTATCCTAACTGTAGGAAATTGGTTGAGGGGAATAAAGGTCGAGTGGAAATTCCATCTGCCGGAGATCCACAGCCTCCGTGACTAGGAGCAAAAGTTGCCCCTCTATTTTTGCTGGTGTTGATCCAGATCCTTTATAGCATCAAGTTCAATAACTCTCAATCAATAATCCAAGTGAATTCAGCAGCATTGCTTATTTAAACCAAAGTATTCAGAAATGGACAGATCAAATTTTCAACCAAAATCCTTGGTATCGTTGGTATTAGTCCACACAAGATCGATTGCTCAAGGGAAAGCTGGATCAGTGTTTTATCTAATTGACAGCAACTGAGTGATTTTATGATTTTATGCTGAGCTACTGACAATTTGATTAAAGCAAGGATTAAAAGATGAGTGCTGATAGCCCTGACAGGAAGGGATAACTTTCAGTTTATCTCAGTCTCCACAATGGAACAGGAGAGCAAGGGAAGAAAAAGATTGGGATTGAAAACTGGGAAGCAATAACAGGAACAACAGGAAATAAAGGATTCTTTGATAAAAATGATATAAATTTGTTCAATAGTTACATATTTTTAAGAAAGTATGAAATAAGTCGAATCACAAAGGTATGTTTCTCTCTGCTGGCAGTGACTTATCCTGAAACTGGACAAAATGCTGCTGAAACTTGGAACAATGCAGTCACTGACAAATTAATGCATTGTACACTTGAAACAACTTTCTTCCATCTATTTAAATTGAATCACACAGATTGTGTTTATAATTAATTAAAATTAATTAAAGCTTTACTTCAGTGATATTTGGCTGGAAGTACCTAGTGAAAATTAGTTACAGGACACAGTTTTTTTGTTCTAACAAGAGTAATCAAACTTGAGATAATTGATTTCTTGGAAACGCTGATCAATACAATTAAGTAGAAGTAGAATTGAGGAGCCAGCATTTCTCTATTTGTGCCATTTTACGCAAAATAAGCATGCAAAAAGAATGGTGGAATGCTGGCAGTGACATTGCCTTAAAATCTAGGCCCTGAGCATTTATCTCCTCAAAAATCAGCTAGGATTGGAGGTTGTCACGATCAGCCAATCAGATCATTTGGACTGCTAGGCTGAGGCCATCAATCAAATAAATTGGAGGTAACCACAACCAGATAGCTTGTGGGTGTAGGACTGAATATTGGTTGGAGTGCAGGACTGGAATCAATCAATCAATCAAAACCTTTATTCCACTGTATGTTTTGTAGAATAAAAAAAGCTGATATTTAACTGGCTAAACTTATGTGGAGTACAATGTGGGAAAATGTGAAGTTATTCACTTTTGTAGGAAAAATAGACAAACGGAGTATTTTTAAGTAGTGTGAAGATAATAAATGTTTGGTGTTCCAAGAGATTTGGGTGTCCTTGTACAACAGCAGAAATTTAACATGTTAGTACAGCAAGCAATTTAGTTTAGTGATACAGCACTGAAACAGGCCCTTTGGCCCGCTGAGTCTGTGCTGGCCAACAACCACCCATTTATACTAATCCTACATTAATCCCATATTCCCTGCCACATCCCCACCATTCTCCTACCACCTACCTACACTAGGGGCAATTTACAATGGCCAATTTACCTATCAACCTGCAAGTCTTTGGCTGTGGGAGGAAACCAGAGCACCCAGCGGAAACCCACACAGTCACAGGGAGAACTTGCAAACTCCACACAGGTAGTACCCAGGTCGCTGGAGTTGTGAGGCTGCGGTGCTAACCACTGCCACAATATGTCAGCTTTTATTGCAAGGGGTTGGAGTACAAGAGTAAGGAAGTCTTGCTGCAATTGTACAGAGCTTTGGTGAGACCACACCTGGAATACTCTGTACAGCTTTGGTCTCCATACCTAAGAAAGGATATAAAAGCAAAATACTGCAGATGCTGGAAATCTGAAATAAAAACAAGAAATGCTGGAACCACTCAGCAGGTCTGGCAGCATCTGTGGAAAGAGAAGTAGAGTTAACGTTTCGGGTCAGTGACCCTTCTTCGGAACTGGCAAATATTAGAAATGTCAAAGGTTATAAGCAAGTGAAGCGGGGGTGGGGCAAGAGATAACAAAGGAGAAGGTGTAGATTGGACAAGGTGACATAGCTGAGTCATGGAGCAAAGGCAAACAATATGTTAATGGTGTGTTGAAAGACAAAGCATTAGTACAAATGGGGTGTCAACTGACTGAAGATTGAACAGCAGCAAGTACAAACATGAAAAAAAACAGTGGGTAAGCAAACTGAACAAACTAAGATGAAATGTAATAAACATAAAAAAAATTGTAAAAAATGTAAAAAAGAAAAAAAGAAAAAGTAACTAAAAATAAAAGTAAAATGGGGGGCCCGTCATGCTCTGAATTTATTGAACTCAATGTTTAGTCTGGCAGGCCGTAGTGTGCCTAATCGGTAAATGAGATGCTGTTCCTCGAGCTTGCGTTGATGTTCACTGGAACACTGCAGCAAGGATATATTTGCCTTAGAGGGGTGCAACAAAGGTTCACTAGATTGATTCCTAAGATGAAAAGGTTATTTTATGAGGAGAGATTGAGTAGATTGGGCCTATTTTCTCTGGTGTTTACAAGGTTGAGAGTTGATCTCATTGTAATGTATAAAATTTTGAGAGGGATGACAGGGTAGATGCTGAGAGGCTGTTTCCTTGGCTGGAGAGTCTAGAACTAAGAGACGTGGGACTGGACTTTAGGTCCTGTCAGGGGTGGGAATGGAGGCAGGTGGGTGATGAAAATACTGGCGCTAGCTGGTGTTCCAATTTCCCATTGTCGTTTTCCCTGCCGGCGGGTTTCAACAGGGTGGGGGGAGGCCAGCCCTGAGAACCTGCCCGATCTGCTAACAAGTGCAATTAAGATTGTTAAACAGCTCATTGAGAGCTTGTTGGGTCAGAGCCCACACATATGGAGATGGCAACACAGCAGGGACCCAGTCATGGCTGCTCCAAGAAATGAGGTGGCTGCATAAAAGGGAGAACTGCTCAGAGGGGGTTTCAGCCATTGGCAAACAGGTACCATTGGGTGTGCCCAGGTTGCGGAGAGAGTGTTCTGTATGCACTCAGGCAGGAGTTGTCACCCTCCTTGCATCACAGGAGAATAAGAGGAGGGGCATGGCTTCCAGACATAATTGGGAGGCCACCTGAGCTCAAGAAAGGCAGCAGCTGGCAATGGGAGCATGACTTTCAGATTTCTCGTTGAATGCGGTGAGGTGCAACATCCTCTGCAGGAAGGGCAGAGCCCTGGGCATTAGCAGGGCAGAGGAGAGGGACAAGGAGCAGGAAGGCAATGAAGGCCAAACCTTCAGGATAGGATCTACTGCCGAAGATGGAGCTATCTGGACATGTCAGAGAACCAGTGGTGCAGGATACTACAACTCTCCAGACAGATAGTCACAGAGATTTATGTCCTTGTTGCTGAAGACATCACACCTCGCAGAACTGCTTGTCATGCTCTGACAGTAACTGTCAAAGTCACTGTGGCCTTGAACTTCTTTCCTTCTGGTTCCTTCCAAGGATCAGCTGCAGACCTTGGTGACATCTCACAAATGGTTGCACACCACTACATCTCACAGGTTATTGATTCCCATTTTGTGAGAGCTGGACATTACATTCAATTCCAGATAGACGGGGCCTCACAGGCACAAAGGGCAGTGGGGTTTGCCTCCATCGCTGGATTCCCCCAGATGCAGGGCGTCATTGATTGTACCCATGTTTCCATCAAGATATTGAGTGACCGGCCAGTGAAATTCATCAACAGGAAGGGCTTCCACTTCCGCAACATTCAACTGCTCTGCAACTACAACAAGAGCTTCCTGCATGTGTGCACTTGCTTTGCTGGCAACTGCTGTGACTCCTTCATCCTCTGGCAGTCCAGGTTGCTGCTGCTCTTCATTCCATCTCCCAAACTATGTGGATGGATTCTAGGGGACAAGGGATATCCTTTGATGAGATGGCTACTCACCCTTTTATTGAGGATAGGGATATTTATGGAGCTTTCTCCTCCCATTAGTTGCTTATTGTCCACCACCATTCAGGACTGATGTGACGGGACTGCAGAGCTTTGATCTGATCCGTTGCTTGTAGGATCGCTTAGCTCTGCTGCTTCCGCTGTTTTGATATGCAAGTAGTCCTGTGTTGTAGCTTCACGAGGTTGACACTTCATTTTTTTTAGGTATGCCTGGTGCTGCTCCTGGACTCTTTATTGAACCAGGGTTGCTCCATTGGCTTGATGGTAATGGTAGAGTGAGGGATATGCCGGTCATGAGGTTGCAGACTGTGGTTGAATACAATCCTGCTGCTGCTGATGGTCCATAGAGCCTCGTGGATGCCCAGTTTTGAGTTGCTAGATCTGTTCTTAATCTATCCCATTTAGCACAATGATTGCCATTCAACATGATGGTGGGTATCCTTAGTGTGAAGATGGGTCTTCGTTTTCACAAGCATTGTGAAGGTCACTCCTACCAATGCTGTCATGGACAAATGCATCTGCAACAGGTAGATTGATGAGGACAATGTCTAGTAGATTTTTCCCTCTTGTAGGTTCCCTCACCACCTGCTGCAGGCTCAGTCTGGCAGATATGTCCTTCAGGACTTGGCTGGCTCGGTCAATAGTGGTGCTACCGAGCCACTGTTGGGGACGGACATTGAAGGCCCCCACCCAGAGTACATTCTGTGCCCTTGCCACCCCCAGTGCTTCTTCCAAGTGGTGTCCAACATGGAGGAGTACTGAATCTGTTCTCCCACCTCGACATTTGAAGTTGTGGGAGACACAAGAAGAGATTATAAAAACTAGCCTTCGAGAGCAGAAGCCTTTGCATTGCTGAGGCTACCCAATGCAGTTGAGTCTTTGGCATGCTGTCAGACAGGCTGGAGTGCAATGCACCCCCTTAATCTACGCATTCCAATTTCTATTGACCCTCTTCACCAGGGATACCCATCTCAGCTTCCCCGACTTGCTCATGGTCAGCCACCCTGGCGTTCTCCAGTGCTCCCTCTTCCATGGTGGTGACAGTGTGAAAGATGGGGACCCCTCCTCCTGTCTGAGCCCTTTCATGGGCATTGTGAGCCTGTATCTCCTGCAAGGACAAAGTTGAGATAAGGCACTGCTGGCCTCAATGGCCAATGCCAGCGGCTCCTTGACATAAGAAGTTGCATTCATCAGTGCGGAAAGGTGCTATGGATCTGAGCCATGCTGAGGGGTCATTAAGTATCTTGGGCAAACACTCCCCCCATGTTCAGGAGCAGCATGCACTGTCAGGCTCCTCAGCTGGAGTGTCTGTTGGAGGTTGAATACCTGTCATGAGGGTCTGGCATTGCAGTCAGTTTGCCAGATCGAGCAAATGGGATCATTGAACCTTTTCCTGCACTGCAGCCAGTTCCATCTGACCACACTCCGTCTACTCACGGTCTCCACCACCTCGATCCAGGCCTGCTTGGTCTTCTCCTCTCATCTCCTGGAAAGATGACCTCCCTCCTCTCCCTCACTGCCTCCAGGAGGACCTCCAGGTCTGCATCAGCAAAGCGAGGGCCAACCCTGCCCTGGGTTCCAGCCCTCTGCATTTTCTGCTCCATCAGTAATGCAGTGATTCTTTCATGAAACAGCAGCCACAATAATGGCTGCTGTGGTCAGTTTAAATCAGGACCACTCTATGTCTGGCCTCCATTCCTGCCCCTGTGGTGCTAATTGACTGGCCAACCCGCCCTGCAGCCAATTAGTAGCCTGCCCCTGTGACTGCTTCCTCCCCTGGGGTGGGATTGGGACCCGGAAGCAATGCTGACATCTGTTTCCCAGCCCTGGAAAGAAAATTAGGTCCATAGCCTCAGAATAAGGGGACGGCCATTTCGGACTGAAATTAGGAGAAACTTCGTCACTCAGAGGGTTGTGAATCTTTGACACTCTCTACCCCTGAGAGCTGTGGCTGCTCAGTCATTGAATATATTCAAATCTGAGATTGACGGATTTTTGGCCTCTAATGGAATCAAGGGATATGGGGATCCGGTGGGAAAGTTGAGTTGAGGTTGAGGATCAGCCATGATCTTAGAAAATGGCAGAGCAGGCTTGAGGAGTTGTATAGTCTATTCCTGCCACTATTATGCTCTTATACTCCTACTCCCTCAATATAATCTTTCCTACCCAAATTCACAGCCACCCCCTTGAACTTGCTATCTTTCATGGCCTTCCTACTCCCCTGGTCGCAATCACTGATAAAGTCATGTTCGACGACTCCATTATATTCCTTACTATTCACATTGTTCCTTTTGTGTCCATCTGTTAAAACAGCTCTCTCCAGGTCATTTACAATTGCACTCTTCAACTCCCAATTGACTATAGTTTCACCTCCCATTCACCACAATCATTCTGCAGCGATCAATTTTCTCAACTACAGACTCAGGCTTTTGATGCCTTTGTCCCCAGCAAAACCTTTACTCTCTCCCATTCCATTCATGCCTACTGGTATGGCACCATTTACACTTCCTTGACATCAGGGGGCACAAATGACCATATCTGGTGCACAACTAGGTTAGCCAATCATCACCAGAACAAGCTGGAGCACATCAAGCACTGTCAGGCCTCAATCTCCTCTGCCAAATTCATCTGTCACTCCAGGATCATCCTGGAGAGTAAAGATAACAGTGAGCTTTTTCCACCAACAACCATCTCCTCAAACTCCTCTCTCCTCCCCTCTCTGCCCTCACCTCCAATGTTGTATTCAACATTCGTGAATTGCAAAACAGAGCACTTGCTGAAGCACTGAGCAGGTGAGGAGGCAAAAGAGCTGGCCATATTACAGGAGCCAGAAATTTCTGGCTGCTGGGCCAGCATGAGGGCTCCTTCAATGCTATGCCTGGGAATTTGGACCTCACAGTGTCAATAACTCTGCATTTCAGAAAAGCATCAATGTTTTATGAAGTATCTAACAAGTTACATTTTCAAGAGTTACAGAAGCTAGCGATGAGCTCCATGAGTTTGCAGCCCAATCTAGACAGAGAGAGAGAGGGAGACAGAGCCATGTGCAAGACATGTGACAGTGATGCAGTTGTCACGCACATACTGCAAATGAGCACTGAGTCACAGCTTTCCCCTCACAGAAAAAAATACGCTGTCTAATTGTTTCTGAGTTAAAAAAAACATGGTGCAACTCTGAAATTTAGCCAAAACAAAACATACAATCACTAACAGGCACGAAGGAACACATAAGCTGAAAAATTCAGCTCTGTAGCACTGCTGGAGCCAGCGTGATATAAAAGCTGGAGGTCCTCCAAGTGGGGCATGCAGTTGGCTGGATTTTGTGCTTATTGCTGGGCTCCTGGCATCAGGCCAAAAAGGTGGGGGTAATCCTACCTCCGCCAGCCAGATCCCCCCTGCAGCGATTCTACGGCACCAGGCCAATTAACACACTGGTGCCGTGATCCCTGTCCCTTTAAAGATGAGGATCCCGCCTCCAAGAACTGCTGGCCTATCACAGGGCTGGCAGCTCAGCAGTATTAGCAGCATCACTGGGAGTGGTGGCCACTGCCGGTACTGCAAGAGGCCTTGGACCCAGGCCCAGCGCTGGAGACCCAGACCCAAGGTAACTGAGCTGGGGTCGCTAGGGCCAGTCTGGCAGGGGAAGGTGGGCATTTAGTGCAGGGGGAAGGAGGTCTGGGAAGGTGCAGGTTTTCCCAGTGGGGGCCCTCCATGGGCCACAGATTACCCACGGAGGAGGCCCCCCCCAAGCCCGCAGGGAGCTTGCTTTGTTTTACTGGGTGACCTCCCCGTGTGGCAGAGGCCCCCCCAGCCACTGGTTAAATCACAGTGGTGGCAGGATGAGGCCTTTAAGTGGCTGTTAATAGGCCACTTAAGGGCCTCAATTGGCCTCTGGGTGGGAAGGCTATCTTCGGCCTATCCTGCCCCTGAAAAAATTGCATTGCAATGAGTAAGTGACGGACTCTCTGCCCCCCGCCTCCCGTCGCAATTCAATGGGCGCCCACCCTCCCCCCCGCTTCCAAACCCGTCTCAGAGGGGCTCATAAATTTCAGCCCAGTGTGTCCGGCCACTTCTGCTGCAGTCTGTGTAGTGCCCCATGCTGGGAAGGGTGTTCGTACAGGAATTCCATAGATGTGCTGGAAGCTTCCCAACTGGCCAGATTGTGACATGAAACAGCCATTCCAACTGATCTAATGCACGTATTCCAAACTTGAACAGTGCCGGTCCACTGAATGCATTCGCTTGTCGCACAAAGCTGAATATGCATTCAGCTGCAAGAGGGCCCCCTCTACACCCCACTGGCACTATTTAAAGGACCAGCCATTCAACTTTCAGATAAGGTCATCTTGAGTAACTTCTGCATTTGGAAAGTTTGAGGAAGCTGTGGAGTGTTTTTGGAGGTGTTGCTGGATTCGGCATGGAGAGTTGCTGTTTGCTCACAGGGGCGGGGGGGGGGTGGGGGAGTGGGTGGTGGGAGGGGGCAGAGGATTTGTTGACTCATTCTGACAAAGGCTGCAACAGATATGGGGGCTGGAGTTGCAGAACGGGAGATGGAACACAGGCTGTGGAGAGGGATGTCTTCGTTCCGGACGGGCAGTCTGGGAGTGCGTACGAAGACTTTGGTTCCCTTAAGAGGACATCCCTTCACCACCATTGCTCCACTATACCCCACCTTTCCATTCATTTGCAACATCCCATCACAGTGTCCTTTCGGTCAGAATCCTGCAATAAAAGCCACCAACAAAATTCTTTCCATAACATCTTTATCAACCAACACAATGAATGATACAAGCAAAAATGAACTATTCATTCTTGTACATTCCTGGAGTACCCATCTTGTCTTTGCCTCTCCTACTTCTCCTACTCAGTGCTATCCCAGTTGTTACAGAATGGGTAGTGGAAGGCTGCCTGACTTTCACTGGGACAGACTGCAGATGGCCTTGCAAGATGCCCTCAAGCAGTTCTGGGCCTTGAGGGCCTGCCGTTGGACTGCACCACCTCAGCATGGGCGGCAGCAGTCTGGGCTGGCTGGTTGAAAAACACCAGCAAGCGCCCTGACAGAGTGGCATTGGTGGGAGCATGAATGCTGTCATCCTGAGAAGGGACAGAAGGTTCTTGCTCCACTGTACCACTGCCATTACCCCAAGGTAGCACCTCAGCAATCCTAGTAAACGGTCGGACAGATTTCTGGTCTGCTGTGAGAGATTGGATGGCCCTTTGAGCACTGAGTGGTGCAGTGGGTAGGAGATGCATGTGAAGTTGCATTCACTGACCTTGACCACTCCTGTGAGGTCATTGAACTTCTTGTGGCATTGCTGGCAGATCTTTGGGGCTAGACTCCAGACAGTGACCTCCCTGGCCACCCGCTCCCATTCCTTTCAGAGGGTGTTCCTTTTCTTCTGGTGATATACAGTGGAGGTTGCACCCTTCAGTGAGTTTTCACAATGCTGTAAGTTACTGGCCATGTGTTTCACCAGTTTCTTGCATTCTCCTGTTGAACATATATCTCTCAAAGGGAATGGTTTTGTGTGGCTGGTCATAATGAGAGAACTTGGTCAGCACCAGTTGCATCTTGTCTCTGTCTCCAGCTTCGACCCAATCCGACCTGGCAAAGTAGACCTTGGGCGCTTCTTCACCTATCACTATAAGAAACCTACCTGCACCAGTTCCATCTCCTGGTCGTAGTTTCATCACAAGTGCATAGCTTGTCCAGGCTTTTTCGAATCTCTTTCTTCAGCATTTGTATCGTGAATGTTGAGAGCCGGAGATGGTGATAGAACATACCCTAATGCCATCTGACCATGCTTTAATCATCATCAAATGACTGTTTATTAAGTCATGCAGGGCATCAGTACATCTACCAAAAATGAAAGTTGTTTTATACAATCACTACCACCATGTGTCAAGACCTTTGAAGAGGGCAGTCGAAGCCATATATTTCAGAAAAGTGACCTTTTATTAAGTATCTAACAAGGAGTTGCAGGAGCCATTGCTGAGCTCCATGAGTCTGCAGCCCAACACACAGGAGAGGGAGTGAGCCACATGCAAGAAAAGTGACCATGATGCAGATGCCACGCAAATGCAGCAAACGTGTGCTCTGCATCACACAGGGCATCCTATAAATGTTACTAGGTGGGAGTGTGCCACACAGCCTGTACAGTTTGGAGGTAGCTATGCAAGTCCACACCCACATTTCAGTCGTACTGCATGACTGCTTGTGTGATATGCAGGACACTTTAGGGAGAGGGTGGCAGAGCAGCTGTTATTGAAGTTTTAAGCACAGGCTTCATCTCTCTCAGAAATGTTTAGACTGGCACTTTGGAATTGTTGAGCTCCAGGCTGCAAAAGCCTGTGTCCTCTGTATTTATCACAATGGAGAATCAAATAGCGAGCGTCATTACAAAGGGCATTAACTCCCCCTTTGCTGCCCAGAGATCTGTTTCACAGCAATCTCTGGCCATGCTGAGGGACTGTCCAGAAACAGGGGAATGTCAGGAGTTGGAACAGATGATACAGTTGTCGGTAAGGTTAAAAACGCATCCATAAGTCCTGCCACACAAATGAGTACTGGACTGATGCTCAATGTTCAGGCCCAAGCAGCCACTTCCCTAGCAGCTATGGCACCAACTTATGCCACAGCAGAAGGAATGACTAGGCCACCTCCATCCCTTGTGGAAAACAATGACATCCAGCAACCATTTCTTATTTATTTCCTCTTTCCACTGCAGAATTACTTAGAATGAGTACAAGATGAGTGAGTACATGGCACATTTCATACTCTTTCATTAAGGAGAAGCGCTGGGGAAAAAACATTCAACACATGTACAGCGCACAGAGAAAGGCTGTCACTAACTGACAGCAGAAAGTGTCCTCACCTGACGTATGTTCCAGAGTTTCAAACATGCATTCCAACATAAGGTAAAGATAATCTATGTACTCCTAACTGACTATCACAAAAAAGAGAAACAACTGTTGTATACCTAAGAGGAGTAAGGATTTAGTGGAATTATACAGGAACTGAATGTTTTCCCTTTTTCTCTAATAACATCAGATAAATAGAACGTGCATTTCATACAGTTTGTACTAATTGAAGAGTAAACATCCACAAATCATTTGTTCCAGAAGTAGATGAGATTGTTTGAATTGTCATTGCATGTTAGTTCCCCTGATAGCTCAATTGGTAATGACCATGTGTGACTGAAACATACAGGACAGAGGCTCCCCGGCGCAGTTAGAATTAGAACATTACAGCGCAGTACAGGCCCTTTGGCCCTCGATGTTGCGCCGAACTGTGAAACCATCTGACCTACACTATTCCATTTTCATCCATATGTCTATCCAATGACCACTTAAATGCCCTTCAAGTTGGCGAGTCTACTACTGTTGCAGGCAGTTCCACGCCCCTACTACTCTCTGAGTAAAGAAACTACCTCTGACATCTGTCCTATATCTATCACCCCTCAACTTAAAGCTATGTCCCCTTGTGTTTGCCATCACCATCCGAGGAAAAAGACTCTCACTATCCACCCTATCTAACCCTCTGATTATCTTATATGTCTCTATTAAGTCACCTCTCCTCCTCCTTCTCTCCAATGAAAACAACCTCAAGTCCCTCAGCCTTTCCTCGTAAGACCTTCCCTCCATACCAGGCAACATCCTAGTAAATCTCCTCTGCACCCTTTCCAAAGCTTCCACATCCTTCCTATAATGCGGTGACCAGAACTGCACGCAATACTCCAGGTGCGGTCTCACCAGAGTTTTGTACAGCTGCAGCATGACCTCGTGGCTCCGAAACTCGATCCCCCTACTAATAAAAGCTAACACACCATATGCCTTCTTAACAGCCCTATTAACCTGGGTAGCAACCTTCAGGGATTTATGTACCTGGACACCAAGATCTAGATCTCTCTGTTCATCTACAATACCAAGAATCTTCCCATTAGCCCAGTACTCTGCATTCCTGTTACTCCTTCCAAAGTGAATCACCTCACACTTTTCCGCATTAAACTCCATTTGCCATCTCTCAGCCCAGCTCTGCAGCCTATCTATGTCCCTCTGTACCCTACAACATCCTTCGGCACTATCCACAACTCCACCGACCTTCGTGTCATCCGCAAATTTATTAACCCACCCTTCTACACCCTCTTCCAGGTCATTTATAAAAATGACAAACAGCAATGGCCCCAAAACAGATCCTTGCGGTACACCACTAGTAACTAAACTCCAGGATGAACATTTGCCATCAACCACCACCCTTTGTCTTCCTTCAGCTAGCCAATTTCTGATCCAAAGCTCTAAATCACCTTCAACCCCATACTTCCGTATTTTCTGCAATAGCCTACCATGGGGAACCTTATCAAACGCCTTACTGAAATCCATATACACCACATCCACTGCTTTACCCTCATCCACCTGTTTGGTCACCTTCTCGAAAAACTCAATAAGGTTTGTGAGGCACGACCTACCCTTCACAAAACCGTGCTGACTATCGCTAATGAACTTATTCTTTTCAAGATGATTATAAATCCTGTCTCTTATAACCTTTTCCAACATTTTACCCACAACCGAAGTAAGGCTCACAGGTCTATAATTACCAGGGCTGTCTCGACTCCCCTTCTTGAACAAGGGGACAACATTTGCTATCCTCCAGTCTTCCGGCACTATTCCTGTCGACAATGATGACATAAAGATCAAGGACAAAAGCTCTGCAATCTCCTCCCTGGCTTCCCAGAGAATCCTAGGATAAATCCCATCTGGCCCAGGGGACTTATCTATTTTCACACTTTCCAAAATTGCTAACACCTCCTCCTTGTGAAACTCACAGTGGTGCAGTAGGGCGGCACAGTGGTGCAGTGGTTAGCACCGCAGCCTCACAGCTCCAGCGACCCAGGTTCAATTCTGGGTACTGCCTGTGTGGAGTTTGCAAGTTCTCCCTGTGTCTGCGTGGGTTTTCTCCGGGTGCTCCGGTTTCCTCCCACATACCAAAGACTTGCAGGTTGATAGGTAAATTGGCCATTATAAATTGCCCGTAGTATAGGTAGGTGGTAGGGAAATATAGGGACAGGTGGGGATGTGATAGGAATATGGAATTAGTGTAGGATTAGTATAAATGGGTGGTTGATGGTCAGCACAGACTCGGTGGGCCGAAGGGCCTGTTTCAGTGCTGTATATCTAAATCTAAATCTAAAAATCTGAATCCCATCTAGCCTAGTGGTCTGAATCTCAGTATTCTCCTCGACAACATTTTCTTTCTCTACTGTAAATACTGACGAAAAATATTCATTTAACGCTTCCCCTATCTCCTCTGATTCCACACACAACTTCCCACTACTATCCTTGATTGGCCCTAATCTAACTCTAGTCATTCTTTTATTCCTGATATACCTATAGAAAGCCTTAGGGTTTTCCTTGATCCTATCCGCCAATGACTTCTCGTGTCCTCTCCTTGCTCTTCTTAGCTCTCCCTTTAGATCCTTCCTGGCTAGCTTGTAACTCTCAAGCGCCCTAACTGAGCCTTCACGTCTCATCCTAACATAAGCCTTCTTCTTCCTCTTGACAAGCGCTTCAACTTCTTTAGTAAACCACGGCTCCCTCGCTCGACAACTTCCTCCCTGCCTGACAGGTACATACTTATCAAGGACACGCAGTAGCTGCTCCTTGAATAAGCTCCACATTTCGATTGTGCCCATCCCCTGCAGTTTCCTTCCCCATCCTACGCATCCTAAATCTTGCCTAATCGCATCATAATTTCCTTTCCCCCAGCTATAATTCTTGCCCTGCGGTATATACCTGTCCCTGCCTATCGCTAAGGTAAACCTAACCGAATTGTGATCACTATCACCAAAGTGCTCACCTACATCTAAATCTAACACCTGGCCGGGTTCATTACCCAGTACCAAATCCAATGTGGCATCGCCCCTGGTTGGCCTGTCTACATACTGTGTCAGAAAACCCTCCTGCACACACTGGACAAAAACTGACCCATCTAAAGTACTCGAACTATGGTATTTCCAGACAATATTTGGAAAGTTAAAGTCCCCCATAACAACTACCCTGTTACTCTCGCTCCTGTCGAGAATCATCTTCGCTATCCTTTCCTCTACATCTCTGGAACTATTCGGAGGTCTATAGAAGACTCCCAACAGGGTGACCTCTCCTCTCCTGTTTCTAACCTCGGCCCATACTACCTCAGTAGACGAGTCCTCAAACGTCCTTTCTGCCGCTGTAATACTCTCCTTGATTAACAATGCCACACTCCCCCCTCTTTTACCATCTTCTCTGTTCTTACTGAAACATCTAAATCCCGGAACCTGCAACATCCATTCCTGCCCCTGCTCTACCCATGTCTCCGAAATGGCCACAACATCGAGATCCCAGGTACCAACCCATGCTGCAAGCTCACCCACCTTATTCCGGATGCTCCTGGCATTGAAGTAGACACACTTTAAACCAAGTTCTTGCTTGCCAGTGCCCTCTTGCGTCCTTGTAACCTTATCTCTGACCTCACTACTCTCAACATCCTGTACACTGGAACTACAATTTAGGTTCCCATTCCCCTGCTGAATTAGTTTAAACCCCCCCAAAGAGCACTAGCAAATCTCCCCCCAGGATATTGGTACCCCTCTGGTTCAGGTGAAGACCATCCTGTTTGTAGAGGTCCCACCTACCCCAGAAAGAGCCCCAATTATCCAGGAAACCAAACCAGTTCTCAATCTGTGTTGAATTAGCTGATCTTGTTAGGAGTACTAATAAGGAGACTATAATTGGCTTCTCTAGCCTTGGATTAGGGAGGGCAAAAATTAGCTGATATTCCTGTTCCTAGTGCTACCAGTGACCCACACTGGTTAATGTGAGTGAGAGCATTCATTGAGGGCAGGGTCATGTTCAGCTGTAATGCCTCCCAAGATTCAATAACCTATCAACACTGACTGACTAGGCTGACAAATAAAAAACATATCTAATTGTTTAATGCCATTTTTAGGATGCTAGTTTGATAGGGTTAATATGGGCCTCAATTTATTTATTATTATTATTGAAATCTGAAAGAATAAATTATTCATAATTTATTATAAACCATTTATTTCATTTTTCGGTGGAAAATAGAAAACAAGCCAGTTGAAATAAAAAAAAGCAAACCTTTGAGTTCAATTACTGCTCGCATGTTAGTCACGCATGTATTTGATATTTGAGTACATGTGAGAGGGTGCCGCTTACTGGCCTGACTCTCATACACTAGGGTGTCTGTTCCTGGAAAATCGCTTGGAATAAAAAAGGTCACAAGTATAAAGCATATGACCCTTTGTTGTCTGTCTGGTCCACTTTGCCAGTCAGCACCCACTGTACCACAGCTGCTTGATCTCCTTCCACAGGGAAGCAGCTTGTTTTCTGTTTCTTTCAGCACATCAAGAGGGCTCACTAAAATATATTATTCATCTGTGTCTGTGTGCGATGGAGAATGAGAATATCTCACTAATATGGGGACAATTTGAGAAAAGATAGTGCATCTAATACCTAGCATGCCAGTCTGTAGCCTCTGATGACTTTGAGAAACTACATTAGTATTTTTTTGTATGAAAATCGATGATAAACAGACAAACAGATGGTTTGTGATCACTTTCTTGTGCCTTGTTTTGATCTAGTTCTAACCATAGCAGCCTCACATAGACTTTATTCCAAAGCTGTAGATGGTAAATTAAAGATGTAAACAACATGAAAAATTATTTCAACTCCAAACTTGTTGAATGAATTAAGTGATAGCTGTTAATAATTCACTTTGTAACAGTATCCATCATTACCAAAGATGTTAGACACTAGAAAGAAAATGATTACATTTGCAGAGGATTTTATAATTTGAAATAAATATATTGATCCATGTTAAGAATAAAATATTGGAATGAGAAAAGGGTGTTTTATCCTATAATTCAGAGCCTAATGATACTAAAATTCATCTCCTTCTTGCTTTGTATAACCCTTCTCCTAGATGTTATGAGGGATTAATTACTGATAGAAGTATTTTAAAATGCTTTTATGTGAGCTAATGATAATGATACTGCCCATTATGTGGAGAAAGCTGGGGAGTAGGACTAATTGGATAGCTCTTTCAAAGAGTGGCACAGACATGATGGGATGAATGGCCTTCCTCTGGGCTGTAAGATTCAATGATTCTAGAATGTGTGACTGGTTTAGAAACATAGGCCGGAATTTTACATCGGGGTGGAGGCCCTGCCCACCAGCCAAAAGGTCGGGGGCAAGCCCGCCTGCGCTGTGCCTGGAAGCCACGGCATGATTTTATATGGCCCAGGCCCTTAATTGGCCTCAGGGTGGGACTTCCACTCCTCTGAGGCAGAAGGTCCTGCCTCCAAGAACTGCCAGCCAATCATTGGGCCAGCAGCTCTTCAGTTGCAGCAGTGTCACTGGGAGCGGTGGCCACTGCTGGAATTGCACCCAGAGGGAGTCGCGGAATTGAGGTAAGTGTGTGGGGCCTTGCCGTGGACAATTGACTGTGCCCCGGCGAGGTGGGAGTGTGCGGTGGGCGTGCTGGTTGGTTGAAGAAGGGGGGGAGGTGATTGTTCCATGGGGGGAGGCCCTCTGTGGGGCACAGGGAGCCAGATGAGGAGGGCAACCCTCCAAGCCCACAAGGAGCCCAGCAGGTTTAACTGGATGGCCTCTCCAGCTGGCGAGGTGCCTGGCTGCCATTGGTAATTTACCAGCAGCGGCGGGAGGAGGCTCTTAAGTGGCAATTAATTGGCCACTTAAGGGCTTTAATTGGCCTGGGGTGGACCGGCCGTGTGTCACCTCCCACGCCTGTTGTAAAATTGCAGCAGGGATGAGAAGGTGATGGGAATGGAACTCCCCACTTTCCACTCAATTTACAACCCCCCGCCTCCAACCCGCTGCCATGGTGGTGTGGTGGGGGGGGGGGGCGTAAAATAGTGGCCATAGCTGTATATAACTGTGCTGGTTCTTTGCTAGAGTAATCTAAAACTACTCCCATTGTCTTGCTCTCTCCCTGTTGTCTTGTATCTTCCATGATTTCAAATGTTTATCTATTCTTTTGTTAAAAGTTACAATGATCTCTTCCATAACTATTCCTTACGGCAAAGCACTCTTTGCTTTAACAACTCTCGAGTAAAGAAATTCGTCCTTACCACTCCTTATTTTCTTAGTGACACTTTTAAATTGTTAACCCCTCAGCACTGATTCCTCAACCAGAGGAAATATTCCTTCCTTATTCATACAATATAATACATAATATAGTACACATACAATAAGGAAAGACAGGAAAAGACAAACTGGCTTATCAAGCCTGACTTATCTGAAGATGGTGCAACCATCCACTGATATCACCTTCCTTACCCCCCCCTCCCCTCCCAGTCATTCTGGGAGAGGAAAAAAAAGACAAGGGGAAAAGCTTTGGCCAGTTTAGAAAAAGTTCTGGGAGATCCTTCTCTGACCCCCAAATGCAAGCTCCAGGGGACCAAGGTGACTGATCTCACTCATTCCAGTAATAACTATTTTCTAGAACTTGAGACGTCTCCTGCTAGCAGGAACATGACCAGTTCCCTTTTGAATGTCTGCAGTGAATGCTTACTCATTGCTTATATTGGCAACATATATGAATAGAAGTATTTCTTGCATCTAACCTAATTCTATGTCTTGTAATTGGTACTGATGCCACCTGATCCTCCCCTGCCCATCCACTCGGACAAAACCTAATTATTTTAATTACTAAAAAGACCTCAAACATATACTTTTTAAGTCTACACTTTGCTAATTTTAATAACATTTATTAAATATCCTCCTAGCCTTCTCTGCTCCGATGGAAGTGGTCCCAGTAATACCACATTTTTGGTTTCATCCTGTTTCCACCAGGGCCACTTAGCTCCAGACCTCATTACAGCCTTGGTCCAAACAAAAGAGACAAAAGAGCTGAATTCTAGAGGTGAGGTGAAAGTCACTGCCCTTGACATTAAGGCAGAATTTGACCGTGTGGCATCAAGGAGCCCAAGCAAAATTAAAGTCAATGGGAATCGGGGGAAAATTCTCCATTGGTTGGAGTCATACCTAGCACAAAGGGTGATGATTATGGTTGTTGGAGGCCAATCATCTCAGCTCCAGAACATGATTGCGAGAGTTCCTCAGGGTCGTGTCCTAGGCACAACCATCTTCAGCTGCTTCATCAATGAGCTTCCCTCTATCGTAAGGACAGAAGTGGGGATGTTCGCTGATGATTGTATGATGTTCAGCACCATTCACAATTCCTCAGACACTGAAGTAATCTGTGCCCATATGCAGGAAGTCCTGGACAACATTCAGACTTGGGCTGATAAGTGGCAAGTAATATTCGCACCACACAAGTGCCAGGCAATGACCATCTCCAACAAAAGAAAATTTAACCATCTCCCCTTGACGTTCAACAGCATTACCATTGCTGAATCCCCCACCAACAATATCTCTGGGGATTACCCAGAAACCTAACCAGACCAGCCACATAAATACTGTAGGTTCTGGAACAGGGCAGAGGCTGGGAATTCTGTGTTGAGTAACTCACCTCCTGACTCCCGAGAGCCTGTCCACTATTCCCTCGAAGAATATTCTCCACTTGCCTGGATGAGTGCAGCTCCAATGGCATTCAATAAGCTTGACACCATTCAGGACAAAGCAACCCACTTGATCGGCACCCCATCCATCAACTAAAACATTCACTCCCTCCACCACTAGCCCACTGTGGCAGCAGTGTGTACCATATACAAAGCGCACTGCAGCAATTCTCCAAGCCTCCTTTGACAGCACCTTCTAAATCCATGACCTCTACCACCGAGAAGAACAAGAGCAGCAGGCGTATGGGAACACCACCATCTGCAAGTTCCCCTCCAAGTCACACACCATCCTGACTTGGAACTATATCGCCATTCATTCACTGTAGCTGGGTCAAAATCCTGGAACTCCCTCCCTAACAGCACTGTGTCTGTAGCTTCACAAGACAAAGAAAAAACAAAGAACAAAGAACAGTACAGCATAGGAACAGGCCATTCGGCCCTCCAAGCCTGCGCCGATTTTGATGCCTGCCTAAACTAAAACCTTCTGCACTTCCGGGGTCCGTATCCCTCTATTCCCATCCTATTCATGTATTTGTCAAGATGCCTCTTAAACATCTCTATGGTACCTGCTTCCCCCACCTCCCCTGGCAACAAGTTCCAGGCACTCACCACCCTCTGTGTAAAGAACTTGCCTCGCACATCCCCTCCAAACTTTGCCCCGCTCACCTTAAACCTATGTCCCCTAGTAACTGACTCTTCCACCCTAGGAAAAAGCTTCTGACTATCCACTCTGTCCATGCCGCTTATAACTTTGTAAACCTCTATCATGTCGCCCCTCCACCTCCGTCGTTCCAATGAAAACAATCTGAGTTTATCCACCCTCTCCTCATAGCTAATGCCCTCCAGACCAGGCAACATCCTGGTAAACCTCTTCTGTACCCTCTCCAAAGCCTCCACGTCCTTCTGGTAGTGTGGCGACCAGAATTGCACGCAATATTCTAAGTGTGGCCTAACTAAAGTCATGCTGCAGCATGACTTGCCTATTTTTATACTCTATGCCCCGACCGATGAAGGCAAGCATGCCGTATGCCTTCTTGACTACCTTATCCACCTGCGTTGCCACTTTCAGTGACCTGTGGACCTGTACGCCCAGATCTCTCTGCCTGTCAATACTCCTAAGGGTTCTGCCATTTACTGTATACTTCCCACCTGCATTAGACCTTCCAAAATGCATTACCTCACATTTGTCGGGATTAAACTCCATCTGCCATTTCTCCGCCCAAGTCTCCAACCGATCTATATCCTGCTGTATCCTCTGACAATCCTCATCACTGTCCGCAACTCCACCAACCTTTGTGTCGTCGCAAACTTACCAATCAGACCAACTACATTTTCCTCCAAATCATTTATATATACTACAAACAGCAAAGGTCCCAGCACTGATCCCTGCGGAACACCACTAGTCACATCCCTCCATTCAGAAAAGCACCCTTCCACTGCTACCCTCTGTCTTCTATGACCGAGCCAGTTCTGTATCCATCTTGCCAGCTCACCTCTGATCCCATGTGACTTCACCTTTTGTACCAGTCTGGCATGAGGGACCTTGTCAAAGGCTTTACTGAAGTCCATATAGATAACATTCACTGCCCTTCCTTCATCAATCATCTTTGTCACTTCCTCAAAAAACTCAATCAAATTAGTGAGACATGACCTCCCCTTCACAAAACCATGCTGCCTCTCGCTAATAAGTCCATTTGTTTCCAAATGGGAGTAAATCCTGTCCCAAGGAATCCTCTAATAATTTCCCTACCACTGATGTAAGGCTCACAGGCCTATAATTTCCTGGATTATCCTTGCTACCCTTCTTAAACAAAGGAACAACATTGGCTATTCTCCAGTCCGCTGGGACCTCACCTGTAGCCAATGAGGATGCAAAGATTTCTGTCAATGCCCCAGCAATTTCTTCCCTTGCCTCCCTCAGTATTCTGGGGTAGATCCCATCAGGCCCTGGGGACTTATCTACCTTAATGCTTTGCAAGACACCCAACACCTCCTCCTTTTTGATAATGAGATGACTGAGACTATCTACACTCCCTTCCCTATGCTCATCATCCACCAAGTCCTCCTCCTTGGTGAATACTGATGCAAAGTACTCATTTAGTACTTCGCCCATTTCCTCTGGCTCCACACATAGATTCCCTTCTCTGTCCTTGAGTGGGCCAACCCTTTCCCTGGTTACCCTCTTGCTCTTTATATACGTATAAAAAGTCTTGGGATTTTCCTTAATCCTGTTTGCCAATGACTTCTCATAACCCCTTTTATCCCTCCTGACTCCTTGCTTAAGTTCCTTCCTACAGTCTTTATATTCCTCAAGGGATTTGTCTGTTTCTCGCCTTCCAGCCCTTACGAATGCTTCCTTTTACTTTTTGACGAGGCTCACAATATCCCGCGTTATCCAAGGTTCCCGAAACTTGCCAAACTTGTCTTTCTTCCTCCCAGGAACATGCTGGTCCTGGATGCTAATCAACTGACATTTGAAAGACTCCCACATGTCAGATGTTGATATACCCTCAAACAGCCGTCCCCAGTCTAAATTCTTCAGTTCCTGCCTAATATTGTTATAATTAGCCTTCCCCCAATTTAGCACCTTCACCCGAGGACTACTCTTATCCTTATCCACAAGTACCTTAAAACTTATGGAATTATGGTCACTGTTCCTGAAATGCTCCCCTACTGAAACTTCAACCACCTGGCCGGGCACATTCCCCAATACCAGGTCCAGTACAGCCCCATCCCTAGTTGGACTATCTACGTATTGTTTCAAGAAGCCCTCCTGGATGCTCCTTACAAATTCTGCCCCATCTAAGCCCCGAGCATTAAGTGAGTCCCAGTCAATATAGGGGAAGTTAAAATCACCCACCACTACAACCCTGTTACCTTTACATCGTGCCAAAATCTGTCTACATATCTGCTCCTCTACCTCCTGCTGGCTGTTGGGAGGCCTGTAGTAAACCCCCAACATCGTGACTGCACCCTTCCTATTCCTGAGCTCCACCCATATTGCCTCGCTGCATGACCCCTCCGAGGTGTCCTCCCGCAGCACAGATGTGATATTCTCCTTAACCAGTAATGCAACTCTCCCACCCGTTTTACATCCCCCTCTATCCCGCCTGAAGCTTCTAAATCCTGGAACATTTAGTTGCCAATCCTGTCCTTCCCTCAACCAAGTCTCTGTAATAGCAACAACATCATAGTTCCAAGTACTAATCCAAGCTCTAAGTTCATCTGCCTTACCTGTTATACTTCTTGCATTGAAACAAATGCACTTCAGACCACCAGTCCCGCTGTTCTCCGCAACATCTCCCTGCCTGCTCTTCCTCTTAGTCTTACTGGCCTTATTTACTAGTTCCCCCTCATTTATTTCACTTGCTGTCCTACTGCTCTGGTTCCCACCCCCCCCTGCCACACTAGTTTAAACCCTCCCGAGTGACGCTAGCAAACCTCGCAGCCAGGATATTTGTGCCCCTCCAGTTTAGATGCAACCCGTCCTTCTTGTACAGGTCCCATCTGTCCCTGAGGAGATCCCAATGGTCCAGATATCTGAAACCCTCCCTTCTACACCAGCTGTTCAGCCACGTGTTTAGCTGCACTATCTTCCTTTTTCCAGCCTCACTGGCACGTGGCACAGGGAGTAATCCCGAGATTACAACCCCAGAGGTCCTGCAGCGGCTCTAGAAGGTGGATTACCGCTATTTTCTCAAGGGCAATTAGGGATGGGCAATAAATGCTGGCCTAGCCAGTGCTGTCCACATCTCATGAACAAATATAAATAAGAAATGTATACACTCTCTAGCAATAATTTGCTTTAACTATCTATACAGGTTAAAGAGCTGGATTTTTTACTCTAGAAAAGTGCAGGCAGACTTTGAGGAGGATTTAAAATGATGAAGGGCCTGGAGTGCACATGTGTGGACAGATTATTTGAAATAGATAATTTAAGAAGAATGAAGGGACATGCATACAAGCTATATAAGTATAAAAATAGGATAAATGTCAAGAGGTTTTTCTTTTCCCAGAGGAATACAGACCTCTCAAATGGGTTGCTGGCTCATGCAATGGCATCCACTGCTAATTATTCTTTCAGAAAATATACTTTATTCGCAAAATTTGTAAAAGTACAATACATAGCAGTTCAAATTTGACATTACATAAAGTGCAATACAGTTCAATTTCTTTCAGTTCAGTATGTGGTACTTTGAGGTGCCTCACTATCCTTACAATTACATTCTATTTCATGTCAAACATTTTCTGGTCCATCCAGCCTGAAGGGTTCCAGCCTCTCAGTTTTACTAAGATGGAAGGGTATTGGACCGTGGCCTTTCCCCACTGAGCCTTTGCAGTGGTTGTCCCAAGCTTTAGTTTGTCCCTCAGCATGTAGTCCTGGACATTGGAATGTGCCAGTCTATTCTTCAACACTCGTTGTTGTCAGCTCTTTGCATTGGCAGATCAACAAATTTCAGGCAGACCAAAAAGCATTTTTCACCCAGTTGATGGTCCTCCAGCAGCAGTTGATGTTTGTCTTGGTGAGCATCTCTGGGAACAGCCATAGGGCACTGAGTCCTCCACTTGGGAGCTGCTTGGAATGAACCACAACAAAAACCACTGCATTTCATTGTAGACCATCTTTGCAAATGCTCATTACCGTAGGAGGTGGGAAACGGTTGCTTCCCCACTGCAGCCATCTGAAGGGCAGTGTGCAGTGGCACTGAGACTTTAGGTGTGCATAACGGATCTGTTGACAAAGGCTCTTTTCACCACCAGCCAAGTTACATCGAGGTGCTTGTTTGAAAGCTCTGGTGATGATGTATTCTGCCAAATGACTTTGACAGTCTTCTCAGGGAATCAACTGACAGGATCCACCATCTCCTTTTCCCACAGGTCCTCGAAGATGTTACGTGTGAACCACAACTTGTGGTCAAATGTGTTTTTCTGCACAAACTTTCCCATGAGGGACAGGTGGTATGGCACGGTCCTGCTGAATGGAGTGTTCTGCAGCAATGTGGCCGGACCCATCATTCGCGACTCTGGGGACAGATAGAACCTCAGCATGTAGTGACACTTGGTGTTTGCGTACTGAGGGTCTACACACAGCTTGATACAGCTGCAGACAAAGGTGGCAATTAGGAGGCGAAGGACATGTAATCTCCTGAAGATGCAGAGGAGGAATGAGTTGAAGCATGTCTGTTGGCTCTTCGAGATGAGGTGCCGGAACTTTCCAAGAATGACAAGGCCTCAAAAGTTATCACCTTGAGAAAAATAGCAGAGTATATATTAGCAGGCTGAAGACAGAGCCACAGAAACTGAATGCAGAGAGGGAGAAATCTCAGAAAAAACAGCAACAGCTAAGATGCAAATTTTCTGAGCAAGAGTCATCAAACCACCAAAGCGATATATGAACTTTTAAGCCTTTCCACTTTTAAATTTCACAATCCCTATTCTTGTACCTGTAAATTTTATAGTCTCTATCCTGCATAACCAATTTTGATGTCATCTAATTTTATAGGTTTTTACTAATAGCATACGAGACTTATGTTTGGAAAGAAAGGGGATGTTGTATGATGGCCTTAAGAGTGATGTCCCTTTAGGATCTCAGTATGCTAATGAGCTAAATACCAGGATGCAGTCATCTGACTACAAGCCATAGTCACTCTGCAACTGTAACACCTAGAGGAAGGTTCTGTAAATAGTTTGCTCTGTACTGTACATACTAGTTTAGCTGTTAATTTATTTATTTATTTAGAGATACAGCACTGAAACAGGTCCTTCAGCCCACCGAGTCTGTGCCGACCAACAACCACCCATTTATACTAACCCTACAGTAATCCCAAATTTCCTACCACCTACCTTTACTAGGGGCAATTTACAATGGCCAATTTACCTACCACCTGCAAGTCTTTGGCGGCGGGAGGAAACCGGAGCACCCGGTGAAAACCCACGCGGTCACAGGGAGAACTTGCAAACTCCGCACAGGCAGTATCCAGAATTGAACCCGGGTCCCTGGAGCTGTGAGGCTGCGGTGCTAACCACTGCGCCACTGTGCCGCCCTAATGAACCTTAATAAACCTATTAAAGATCTTCAGCAAACTGGACTCCACGCATCTCATTTATGTTGCATCAGACAACATAAAGAACCATGTCCCTGCGAACACAGCCCATTTTCGATTGCCAGATAAAGTGGAAAATGGTTTGGGTGACCACAGCAGTGCAGGAGTTGGTTATGGGCCAGATCTGCGCCATGTACAGCGTTACTGAGAGCACCTTGCATCTGATGACCAGGTTCTTACCCACAATGGAGAGGGAGTGTCGCTCCCATGTGCCTAGTTTCTATTTTACCTTGACTATGCGCTCCTCTCAGTTTTTAGCGCACGCCCTGGCGTCCGAACCATATCCCCAGCACCTTCAGGTCGTCTGACCTGGTGATGAAGGGGTCAAAGGATTGGTTGGCCCAGTTTCCAAAGAACTTGGCCTCGTTTTTGCCACAATTTACTTTGGCTCCCGAGGCTATTTCAAACTCTTCCCACATGCTCATCAGTCTGCAAATTACAGTGGATCTGAACCCAAGATGGCTATGTTGTCCATGCAGAGGGAGGCTTTGACCTGAGTGCTTCTGCTGCCTGGGATTGTCACCCCTCTTATGCCTGCATCCTTCCTGAAGGACTCGGCAAAAGGTTCAATGCAGCACACGAACAAGACAGAGGACAGCCTTGCCTGATTCCAGATTTGATCAGAAATCTTTCTGATTCGCCATTGATTGAAACTGCATTACTGATGTTTGTGTAGAGCAGTTGGATCCAAATGAGGATTATCTCCCCAAACTTCATTTTGGAGAGGATGCACATCATGTAAGTGCGTGATATTCTCTCAAAGGCCTTCTCCTGGTCCAAGCTGATGATGTTGGTATCCACCCTCCTGTCCTGCTTGTAGGCGATGGTCTCGCACAACTCAGGGATACAATCAGAGATCTACTTGCCGGGTACAGCACAGGCCTGATCAGTGTGGATCATCAACTCCAGAGCAGACTTGACCTGATTGGCAATGACCTTTGGACAGAATTTTGTAGTCCACATTTAGCAGAGAAATGGACTACCGATTTCTGATCTTCTCCCTCTCTCCTTCTGCTTGTAGATGAGGGTGATGACATCTTTCCTCATGGATTCTGACATGCTGCTGGCTAAAAGCATATTCTCATACATTTCCAGCAGGTCTGGGCTGATCCAGTCCCACAGAGTCAAATACAACTCAGCTAGCAAGCCGTCCCTTCCGGGAGTTTTACTTGTCTCGAAGGAGCTGACGGCCTTTGTCAGCTCGTCTGGAGTTAGTGGTTTGTCCAGATAATTCCATTTGCTGTCATCCAAGACCTCTGTGCAGGATAGGAAGGACTGGGAAGCCATGCTGTTTGTGGGCTTCATGTTATACAGCCCGGCATAAAAGGATTTGCTGATCCTTAGTATGCTTGACTGCGATAACATTTCCAAGCCGTCCTCTTCCTTCAAGCTGCTGTTCACAGAGTTCTCTCAGTTTACCTTTTGGAAGAAGACACGTGAGCACATCTCATTCTGCTCCATGGAGTGGACTCTGGACCAGAAGATTATCTTGGAGGCCTCCGTGGCAAAGAGTGAAGCCTGTTGGCTCTTTACCTCTTGGAGATCTTCCTTGACATTGACCCACAACGACTGCAGCAGGAGCAGATTATGGAGCATGCTTTTCTGGAACACGGTGACTCCTGACAACACAGAGCATGAGCAGAGCAATCGCGGACGTCATCAGTGTGTGCGAACATTTGCAAGCTTGCCAGTATGAATGACATCACCATGCAATGAAGTCCTCACAACTCAATAGCCACCTCCATTTCCCCAAACAGTACCCTGCTCCCTCCCACCATCCCTGCTTCAATCGCCACTTCCCCACCCTTGGTCACTCGTTCCCCCTCCTCCCCCAGCTGCTCACTCCTGGCCTCGCAGCCGCTATGCCTCTCCCCTCGGCCCATCATTCTCCACCACGCCACCTGAAGAAGCGATGGGGAACGAGCTGCTGAAGTGCAAGACGGGGAGTGAGGGTAGACGGGGCGACACGGGAGCGAGTGGCCAAGATGAGGGAAGCGGCATGGCCTAGAGCGATCGGCCAGAGTGAGTGGGG
This sequence comes from Heterodontus francisci, assembly GCF_036365525.1. Lineage (NCBI taxonomy): Eukaryota > Metazoa > Chordata > Chondrichthyes > Heterodontiformes > Heterodontidae > Heterodontus > Heterodontus francisci. The sequence goes on from NC_090385.1 coordinate 60,416,177, forward strand.
GGAAGAGGCAGCGAGCGGCTGAGGGAGGGAAGCGGCGAGTCCGGGAGCGAGTATCTGAGGGAAGGCAATAGCGAGGCAGGGAGCAAGTGGCGAGCAGATGGGCGCAGGAGGGAGCCGCGAAGAGAAGCGCGATGGCAGGAGGGAGCAGGGTACTATTGGGGGTGGGATGGGCATAGTGATCACAACCATTGAGGGGATTTAGGTTTAATTTGTTTTTTGTGATAAATTGAGCAGCGCCATCTTTATTACTGGCAGCTGCCTGAGGCGTTACAGACAGTGATGTTTCAGTGGTCAAGGCTGCATTTGCACATGTGCTAGTACTGTCCCTCTGACTCTCTCTTGCCTTCTGAATACCTATGATGATGAAGAACCTCTTGATGTTCACCTTGATCACTTCCTACCACTGCGTCAGGGATTCAAAGAGCAGTTTCATGGTTGTCCAACATTTGTAATCCCTTAAGAGTTCCTCGATATTTTCAGGGATCAACTGTTTCACATTCAGCTTCCATGTCCCCCTGCCAACCCTCTGGACTTCCTGTAAGTGACAATCAGCCAGTAGGAGGCAGTGGTTAGAGAAAAACTCTGGCTTGCTGTGGCTGGGTTGCACGCCGGAGCCATGAGCCAGGTGGTCAGCGGATAACCCTTGTTGCCCAGCAGACACCCTCTGGTTTGAGGTGATGGCTCAAGTACTGATGGTACAGTAGACTGGCACAGAATAAAGACATCACGACTGCTGCCAGGATATCATGTATTAAACTTCAGGGAGTGGATTCCTTTGCAGTTGCGGTACTTCTCTGCATTTAAATATGGTGGCTGCAAAGCCGCATGTGTGCAGTAGCTGGCACCCTGGACAATGAGGACGCTCGTTATCCTGGCGAAGTCACATGCATGATCTACCTGCTTCTCTCCAGCCAAAGAAAATGCTATGTATTCACCTCGCCTGGCATAAAGAGTATCAGTGACCTCCCTTACACAGCAGTGCATGGTGAATTGCAAGATGCTACAGATGTTGTCTGCTCCAGCATGGAAGGATCCCGCCACGAAGAAGCTCATGGCCATGGCCACCTTCACAGGTAAGAGGAATGTTCCCTGAAGACCCTGGGTGGATAGGGCCTCCTGCTAAGAGACCTTCTCCCCCTCCTCCTCCTCCCCCTTTGTGAGCAATTAGTCCTCCACTGTGTTGCCTGTGCTTAATCTCCCTGACATGCTGCAGGCCAAGGACGATGGTCAGGGCAGCACCAATGGCTGGGAGCAAGTGCTCTTGCAAGAACGCTTGAAATCAGAACCAAGGCCTTCAGCACTTGCAGCACTGCTCTCTGTCAACTTCACTAACTTTAAACTGCAGTAGAAAACTCACAGCCCCCCTACAAACTCAGGCAGAACCAGGAGAAATCAATCAGCAACTAACTTAAAAGTAGTTGATAATTCCTTTAAATAATGCTAGTGGGGGGGATCCTTTCTGCTGCTGAACGCATATTCAGCTGTGTGTGTTTTAAGGCTTGGAACTATATCGCTGTTCCTTCACTGTTGCTGAGTCAAAATCCTGGAACTCCCTTCCTAACAGCACTGTGGGTGTACCTACCCCAAATGGACTGTAGTGGTTCAAGAAGGCAGCTCACCACCACCTTCTCAAGGGCAATTAGGGGTGGGCAATAAATGCTGGCATAGCCAGTGATGCCCACATCCCATGAATGAATAAAAAAAAAAGAGAGGGTGTTAGCTGGAAGGTTGAGATCAAAAATGGCAGCATTGGCGTCAAATCAGCATTATACACTGATGGACTTAATGATTTTCCTACCCTGCATATTCCGGTGTATGTTCCTAATGGTTTCAGGCTGAAAGTGTGTACATGCAAGTGGATGCCACTTTGGAACCAAAACAGCACCTGTAGCACCAAAAATATGGGTGCTATGAACGACCTTTGTGGCCAATGTGTCACAGTTACTATTTACCTTTTTCTTTTACTTTGTAATTAATTTTATTCCTGCTCAAAGCCTAGGTCACAGCCTTGAAAAGTGTTATTCTGCTGCTTTCCAAAGTTAAGGATGATCATGTGAGGGCACATGATAAAGTCAGTTAGCTAAAATAAAATGAAGAGTATTGTTTGTTTGTTCCATGGGCAAACTTCGTATTTACCTCAATATCTGGGCAAGTGAAAGCACATCCTAGGAATGAGGGAATGCCTAATGACAGGTCTAAGCTGTTGAATGAAAAGAAAGTGAGTAAAATAGAGGAAAAAAATATCAAAAAATGTTAGAATTACATTGACTGCTAAAAGATGCAGATCATGCCTATGTTAGTCTGGAAGGCAGTGGGGCTGAAAGAGTTGAGTGTGTTGATAACCTTGCCTGCTACTAATGGTACCAACCATCTGATGCTGCTGGGCTGCAGGTGTCCTAGCAACATATCACACATTTCTGTACTTGACTCCTTGCTGACCACAGTCTGTAGAGCTGGTTCTCCACTGTCATTTCAAAGTCGGCGTGCAATGGTTCTGGTTTAATAGCTTCTTGTACACTGATATGTAACACATCCAGACACAATGTACACACTGAAATTAAAGCCTTCAGAATTTGAGAATGCAATGCACATCAATCAGCATGTACCTGGAAGAATCCCCACTTCAAGGTTCTAGCCAGCTTGCATATATTGAACATCTGGATCACATACCCCTGCATACTGTAGAGCATGGAGCTGAGTGACTTTTCTTAGTTCATATGTTCTAGTAGTCTTTGTTCCTTGGGATATGTCTAGCAGCCTTTACTCCTGGGGGAGACATGCATAGAGGATTCCATGCCTAGGCAGCAGACCAGTGCTTGCAGGAAATATGGATCTTAACAAAGAGCCTGTTGTCCTCCTTGATAATTGCTTTGAATATATCCATTGACCTTATGTTGTGCTATTATCATCAGATGTAATGAACATTGCTGAGAAGCAGAGAGGATTTCACCTAGGATTATGGAAAGTGCCTATGAAAGTGATATTGGGAATGACTGGTTGTGTCTATCTGTTTCTTCACTCCCAACCTGCTGAGGTAGGAGTTGTCATTCATCTGCTCATGCTCACTCTGCTCTGTACCCAGTCACACAGTGCACTCAGGATCAATATGAGCTGATATAAAAGCAAGAAATGCTGGAATCACTCAGCAGGTCTGGCAGCATCTGTGGAAAGAGAAGCAGAGTTAACGTTTCGGGTCAGTGACCCTTCATCGGAACTGATGCTTGGGCAGAATAGAGTGAGCGATATAATGTGTCGTGAAGTGCTGATATGTTTTTATTGTACTGTGCCTTGACTTGACTGAAAAGGAAGAGAGGTTAGAATGGTACTCTTATGAGTGGTTTTCAGATATAGTTTTTAGTAGTTGTAGTAAAATTGTCCAGCATATGCTTTAATGCCAGAGAGTGAATGAAAGAATAGGATAATAAATTAGAATTGGAGAACATATGCCTCTATTTCAGTCCCACCATTGCTCTTTCTTACCTGTATTTGTAAGATTTCCTTTTTTAATGGGGTTATCGGGTGACAGTGTTTCACTGTTGTTACATGCTGTTTTCTCCTGAAAGCTGAGTAGCTGAAGTGAGGAGTTCCAGTTGTCTCAATGACAGGTTGTCAGGGTAGTGTCCTAAGCCTAACTATTTTCAGCTGCTTCATCAATGGCCTTCCCTCCAACATAAGTTCAGATGTGGAGATGTTGGCTAATTATTGCACAGCGTTCAGATAGTGAAGTAGTGTGTATTTATATGCAGCAAGACCTGGACAACATTCAGACTCCAGCCACACAAGTGCCAGGCAGTGACCATCTCAAACTGATGTTCAATGGCATTACCATTGCTGAATCCCCTACTATCAACATCCTGGGAATCATCATTGACCAGAAAATTAACTGGACCTGCAGCACTGTCCTGGGGCTGAGATGATTGGCCTCCAACAGCCACAACCATCTGCCTTTGTGGTAGGTATGATTCCAACCAGTGGAGAGCTTTCCCCCAATTCCCATTGACATTAATTTTACTCGGGCTCCTTGATGCCACACTTAGTCAAATGTAGCCTTGATGTCCAGGACAGTAACTCTCACCTCACCTCAGGAATTCAGCTCTTTTGCCAATGTTTGGATCAAGGCTGTAATGAGGTCAAGAGCCAAGTACCCCAGCGGGACCCAAACTGAGCATCGGTGAGCAGGTTATTGCTGTGTAAGTGCCGCTTGATAGTACTGTCAATAACGCCTTCCATCACTCTGCTGATGATTGAAACTGGACTGATGGGGTGGTAATTGTTGTGAACAGGACATACCTGAGCAAATTTCCACATTGTCAGGCAGATGCCAGTGTTGTTCCTGTACTGGAACAGCTTGGCTAGGGTCGTGGCTAGTTCTGAAGCACAAGTCTCAGTCTCACAGCCGAGTTTTGTCAGAGCCCATAGCCTTTGCAGTATCCAGTGCCTTGGGTTGTTTCTTGATATAGCTTAAAGTGAATCAATTTGGCTGAAAACTGGCATCTGTGACACTGGGGACCTCAGCAGGGGGCCAATATAGATCATCGTCTCAGCAATTCTGGTTGAAGATGGTTGCAAATGCTTCAGCCTTGTCTTTTGCACTGATGTGCTGGGCTTTCCCATCATTGAGAATGGTGATATTTGTGAAGCCTCCTCCTCTCATTAGTAGTTTAATTGTCCACTGCTATTCACGACTGGATGTGGCAGGACTGCAGAGCTTTGATCCGATTCATTGTTTGTGGGATCGCTTAGCTCTGTCTATTGCATGCTGCTTCTGCTGTTTGGTATGCATCTAGTCCTGTGTTGTAGCTTCACCAGGTTGGCATTCCATTTTTAGGTATGCCTGGTGCTGCTCCTGGCATGCCCTCCTGCACTCCTTGTTGAACCTGGGTCATCCCCTGGATTGATGGTAATGGTAGAGTGGGGGATATGCCGAGCCATGAGGTTACAGATTGTGGCTGAATACAATTCTGCTGCTGCTGATAGCCTACAGCACTTCATGGATGCCCAGTTTTGAGCTGCTAGATCTGATCTGAATCTATCCCAATTAGCCTGGTGGTAGTGCCATACAACACGATGGAGGGTATCCTTAGTGTGAAGATGGGACTTCATCTCCAAAGGATTGTGCAGTGGTCACTCCTACCAATATTGTCATGGACAGATGCATCTCTGACATTTTTGTAAAGGTTTGATACAACTAAATGGCTTGCTCGGCCATTTCAGAGGGCAGTTAAGAGTCAACCACATTGCTGTGGGTCTGGAGTCATATATAGGTCTGACCAGGTAAGGACAGCAGATTTCCTTCCCTAAAGGTCATTAGTGAACCAGATGGGTTTTTAACGACAATCTGGTAGCTTCATGGGGCTGGATTTTATGCAGGAGGTGGGGCTCCTGGCGCCGGGCCGAAAAGGTGGGGGAAATCCTGCCTCTGCATTTTTTCTGACCCCTGGAGCGATCCTCTGGTCTTTTGGGGTCAAAGTTTAAGGAGGGATGTGAGGCAAGGTCACAGGGGCTGGTCCGGAAGTGGGGGTGGGGCTGGGGAGGTGGGTGTTTGGTCCATGGTGGGGCGGAGGGGGCTCCTGGGGGTGTACAGTGGTTCCCGGGGGAACCTCCATGGGAAATAAATTTCCTATGAATGAGGGACAGCCCCCGCCAAGGACGGCACCTCATTTTCCAAGGCGTCCTACCTGCATGGCAGAGGAATTCCTCCCGCCCCCCACCCCCTTGCCACTGGGAAGATCCCAGCAGCGGCGGGAAGAGGCCCTTAATTGGCTGTCAATAGGCCACATAAGGGCCTCAATTGGCCTAACCCGCCCTCGGGAAGATCTGGTTCAGCAATCCTGGCGTCGGGTTCCGTTGCGGCCGCCGCTCCAATTCTCTGGCCCCCCGCCACGGAACCCGACATTGGACTGAGAATAAAATCCAGCCCATGGTCACCATTATTGAGACTAGCTTTTAATTCCAAATGTATTAATTAGTTAAATTTAAATTCCCCCAGCTGCCGTGGCGGGATTTGAACACATGCCTCCGAAGCATTAGTCCAGGCCCCTGGGTTACTTATCCAGTAACATAACCACTACACTACCATTCCCGACCTTAGTTAACTTGATAAGGGGATTAAAACTTCTTCAGGTACTGCTTCCACGTGTGAGACATAGTCTACACTTTAGCCCAAGCTGCCTGTGCTGCTCTTCTTAGGGCCCTGTGGCACGCACTGCGAAAATGACTTTTTTTTATTGGTAAAGAGTTTGATTAACACTGATAAGGGTCACAATGTGAGGAAATGATCTGCAGGTGGGTTGGAATGGGTTACAATCCCGGAATGTGAAGAAGCCAGTAAGACTGCCAAGCGTAACCTAAACTGAATGCTGCTGGCAGAGTTGACTGCAATGTGATTGCAGAGGAACTGCAGGAACAGAATGAAAACTATCAATTTGTTTGAAGCACATGTTTGTGGTACTTGTTATCCACAGAGGGGTGTAGGGCAGGGCTTCAAAGGCTACTTCAAAGCAGTTAAGGAGGTCATGCTCTTAAATGCCACTATTTGGCACTGAATACAGTAATATTTGAATAGACGGTGTCACACATTAAACACCTAAGCATTAATATTCTGCACAATAATCCAAATCTATTTCACCTGAACTTAATGACTTATTCCAGAATCAAGTGGACTTATCTGACTTAAGACGTACACTGTTCAACAAACATACTTCAGATGGGGCCCTACAGTGCTGTTTCATAAAAACTTCTTAGATAAGTATCTCACTGGAGGCAGATCTAGTCACAAGGGAATAAGCCACTACACTGTACCACCACTGTTTGAATACAAGCACAGTTTCAGACTTCAAGAATGAACAGTAGTTGGATGGATTACTTTAGAAATCAAAACCGATATTAAGAACAAATAGGATATTGAGAGCAAACAGTGGGAGGACAATCTGGGCTTGAAGGGTTAAATTATGAAGAAAGTTTGCAAAAACATGGATTGTATTCCCTTGAGTTTAGAAAGTTAAAAGAGTCCCCTAATTGAGGTGTTTAGAATGATAAATGGATTTGTGAGATATAGAGAAGCTATTTCCTCTGGTGGGGAATCCAGACAAAGGGGCACAATTTCAAAATTAGAGCTAGGCCATTCAGGAGTGAAATCAGGAAGCACTTATTCAAACAAAGGACAGTGGAAGAGTGGAATGCCAAACATCTGTGAATGCTGGGTCAACTTTAATTTTCAAGACTGACATCGACAGATTTTTATTAGGTAAAGATATGGATCAAAGATGGGTAACTTGAGTTGAAGTACACATTGTCACAAGTTTCTTTGTGTTATCTTAAGCAACACAATGAGGTACGTGGATTCCAGTTCCTTGGGAATCTCTGGAAGGTTTATTTATAGCTAAACTAATACACACATTACGGAGCAAACTATATACAGAACCTTTGTCCAGGGCGTTACAGTTGCAGAGTGACTATGGTTTCTAGTCACATGACTACATCCTGGTATTTAGCTCATTCACATACTGAGTTCTTAAAGGGATATCACTCTTAAAGTGATCATACAACATCCCCTTTCTTTCCAAAGATAAGTCGCGTATGCTGCAACTAAAAACACACAAAACTGGACAATATCAAAATTTGGAAAAATAATTGGTAACTAAAATAAAGCTGTCTCCATTCACAGTAAATAGATCAGTGGTGATTTTGGACAAAGGGACTGACGGAATCTCGTGAGGGTGTCGAGGTTCTTTGCATTGTTGTGGTTGGTGGCTCTGGCATGTCCCGCACATCCTCACTAACCTTTCGCTGTCATCGCTGATCCCTGGCCAATAAACAGTGTCTCGTGCCAGTCATATCATTCGCTCTAAACCCATATGGCCTTGGTGAAGTTGTGACAAGATCTCCTGTCAGAGAGCTCTGGGCACTATCATTGTTTTCCTTTGAAGGTGACGCCTCTTTAGATACCGAGATCATCTCTATAAGGTCAAAAGCATTTGATAGGCTCTGGCACCTCTTTTATCATATCAGACCATCCTTCTATGATGACTCTCCACAATGCCTTTAGTTGTGGGTCATTGGCTATTTCTGATTGCAGTTGGTCACATTAGTGCTGACCAAAGTGCAATAAATCACTTTTGACCACATCTTCCACCTCAACGTCCATGCTGTCAATTTGTAGATCCAGTGGAACTTCTTCATTCTTGTTTGGATTTGGAATCTGCTCAGCGTATCCAAGGTGACCATTTTGGTACCCGGTTGGTAGCAGATGTTGAAGTCGTACCCCTGTACTTTCACTAAGAGCCGCTGTAGTTGAGGTGCTGCACCTGTCAATGGTTTGCACCAGATCATCTCCAGCGGTTTGTGGTCAGTTCCACAGTTAACTGCTTACCGAACAGGTAGGTGTGGAACCTTGTGATCTCAAACAACAGAGCAAGTGTTTCACGCTCTATATTCGAGTAATTTGATGGTGCTGAGGATAAACTTTTGGATCCAAATGCATTTGCTTTGCCATCCTGCAGGATGCATGCTCCTAGCCCTTTCTGTGAGTCGTCAACTTCCAGGATTCTCTGCTTCCTTGGATCATAGTACTTCAGTGTACAGGTTTTTTGCTGATAATGCTTTTTGAGAGTCTCAAACATATGCCGATGGTTCTCCTACCATACAGATGGTATGTCTTTCTTTAACAGCTCTCTCAGTGATGATGCTTTGTCAGAAAAATTTGGAATGTATGGTGCCAAGAAGTTGAAAAATCCAAGGCAACTATATAGATCTTCTTTGTCTTGTGGAGGAGGCATCTGTCTTACATCTTCGATTTTGCCTGGGTCAGGACGGATTCTGCAACCGGAATAAATGGAGAAAAAGAAATTGATCTGACTTACATTCATCTGGCACTTCTTGCTGTTAAAATTGAGCCCTTCACAACGAGATACTGCCATCAATGAGTGAAGATTTTAATCATGCCCATCTTTGGTTTTGCCCATTATCACAATATTATCGGCAATGTATAGACATCCAGGCACGTTTTCTATAATTCTGTCCATATCTGCCAAAACTGATATTGACTGATAGATAAGCCGAAGGGTAGTCTCTGGAAGCAATATCTTCCAAATGGTGTTCTGAAGGTGGTGACTTTGTCATCTAACTTGCACTTAAGCTTCTCTTGTATGTGCACACTGCACTTTCTGGGATAGTCAATTGACAGAATTCCATCCTGTCTGAGGTGCAGTACGGCATCGTCTTTGAAATCTCCTATGGTGTCAAACCTGTCTGGGTTCTTTTGTTGTAGGTCCTGGACTGACTCAATGTTGGTACCCTTGGTCTCTTCTGGGGTGATGGGTACATTGGTGATCTCGTGGATAGTCATGATGTTGAGGTCCTTACACGCTGGTATTCCTGCCATTACTGGTCCACTCATGTCTACCAGGTAAAATATTTCTAGTTTCCATGTCGACTTGCCATAGCTGCATTGCATTTATTGTGCCACTGCAAGGGATGGGTGACCCATTGTATGCAGTTAACTTTGCAGTTGTTGGTTATATCATTAATTTCTAATGATCCTGCTACATATCCTTCAGCATTCAGACTGGTAAGATATTTGCACTAGCTCCGATGTCAATTGTAGTCCTGAGTGTGTGTTTGTCAACTTTCTTTGGACACATGATATTAATAGTAGCCAAAGCTTCCAGTTGTTTGACTTCACCAACACAATGTGTCAGGTTCACAATGTGAAATGCCTGTTCGTCTTCTGGTGGAGAATCGCTCTACTCTGATTCTTGTCTCAGGTCTATTTCGCTATGGACTTAGTGTATCAGCTTGCATTTATGCAGGCCTCTGGGGCTCTCCTTGCTGCTGTTGCCATGCTGCTGCACCTGTCTTCTGTTTGTTTGTGTCTTATTGTGACTTCTGGCTGTGTCTTTGGAGCCATATTTCCTGCATAGATGGGCCCAGTGTCCTTTTGCACCGCTTGCCTTGCACAGATCTTGAAATATGGGACAACTTCATGGTGAGTGGGACAAACCACACTTACCAAACAGCTTGCTTGCTTTTTGTGACCTGGTTACTTTGCCAATACTGTTGGCTTCCCCTAGTGCTTGCAGATGCTGTTGTCCGGCTACAACGGCTTCATATTTCCTGCCATCTTCTAGCAATGCATCAATGCTGCGACCTTTCTTTTTTCCTAAGAGATCTTTTTGAAATGCTTCAATAGGTGTTGAGACAATCACCAGCTCCATTATTCGTTCTGACTGCTCAGTTTCTGAAAAATCCCATTCATTGCCCTTACTACGCTATCTATTGACGAATTGATCTATTGATTCCTGATCTGTGGCCTCTAGGACATCAATTCCAGGTGATGAATTCTAAAATACATCTTAATCGGAGCTGATCTTCTAGCACTTTCCATATCTTTGCAGGATCTTTCTGGTCCTCTTCAGATAAGCCAGAGGTATTGATTCTGTATAATCCCTACTTCCAACTCTATCAGTATTGTCACAGCCTGCTTCTCTGGTTCTGCAACCGCTTGGCCTATGAAGCATAGCTGCATTGTTTGTTTTAAAAGTTTGAATTCAGATAGGTTACCAATGGCCTTCCAGTTCGTGCTGGGAAATTTGATAAACATCCTTCTGCTGTTCTTTTGCTTTATGCTCTATATTATACTTTGTTCAGCTCTGTGTGTGCCTTCAGTGCACTGTTTTCTATTTGTGGCTCAAAACCTGTTTAAAATTTGTTCTATTAACTCTGTGTTGTTCCCCCTTTAAGAATTTTTTTACGCTAGCTGCTTTGAAGGAGTGTAACAGGTGCCTGACAGTTTTCTCTGTTTTTTTTCTCTTTCAGCACTTGGCTTATGTGTTTAGACAACTGTTCAATAGGCAGTTCCAGGGGTTTCTCCTTTGTTTTTGCTAGAGTTTATTTATCTTCTTCATGTTTGACTGGTTTAATGATTTTTATCAGCTTGACGACTTTAATGGAGACTTAGGGGTTTCCAAGCTTTTTTTCCCACTATTGGACTTGTTTTTTACCCCAGTTCGCATGCTTTTCAGGGTTCCCTATTTTTATTTCTCTCCCTCACATGGAGCCTTTAGAAAATGAATTTTATTTTAAACTCTTCAAAGGCTTTTTTTTAACCGGGCTTGCTCGATTGTCGGCACAATGACAATGACTCATCCGATCGCTTACTTTTCAGCCACCCTTCTGTTCTATGAAGCTGTTCTCAGCCTTCTTATGTATGTAGCTTTCTTTTACTCTTTTCAGGAACTTGTTTTAAAGTTTCTTCACTTGTTGCTTCAAATTTTCTCTTCTGTTTTCTGTATTGCTTTTAAATTTTGTTTGTTGTTTTACCCATGGTCTTCAAGCTTTTATTTTGTCTTTTCATCACTACTGCCACCAGTTCATGAGTTTCTTTGTTATCTTAAGCAACAGAGTGAGGTATGTGGATTCCTGTTCCTTGAAGATCTCTAGAAGGTTTATTTACAGCTAAACTAATACACACAATACAGAGCAAACTATATACAGAACCTTTGTCCAGGGTGTTTCAGGGCAGGGTGACTTTGGCTTTTAGTCACATGACTACTTCCTGCTATTTAGCTCATTCGCATACTGAGTTCTTAAAGGGAAATCACTCTGAAAGCAATCATACAACACATATCAGCCAAGATTGAACTCAGTAACAAATATGTTTTAACTCCATATCAAAGAGCTTTCAATACTAATGTTCTAGAATTCAAGAAATGCTTACAAATAAATCCCGAAGCAAAGAGCCACTGTTGAACATTTTCAGTTGATTTTTCTCTAGCAATTGGTGGAACAGGCTCGAGGGGCTGAATGGCCTATTCCTGTTCCTCTGGCAGTGTGGCCATTGGTCAATGGAGTAATTCATTCTCTTTTATCTAACTCTGCCTGCAGTAGGTCTGTATGGATTAAGGTATCTTTAACAACAATGGGACACCACGCCACTGGAACACTAACAGTCCATACATTGTGATACTTGAATGCTGACAACTGCAATGCAGCATATTGGACACAAATTAATCACAGGAAAGAAATTTGCTGTTAAAAACAAGTTATAGGGTACTTCAGTCATAGCAGCGAATGATAGTATTCAAATGGAACTAGAGGAATTAAGCGGATGAGCTGAAGAACGACAATGAATTTTAATGTTAATATGAATATGAGATTACACACATTGAATCAGGAAATGTTAGGGTTATAGACAACATGTAAACATATCAAAAATGACGGAGAGGGAAATGCCTACTGGTCCATCCAGCCTCGCCCACACAATTGTGATGTCTCACAATTTATACACGCCCCACCGCACCCAGACGTTGTATAATCTCCTGGAAGAGGTGAAAAACCAGAATAAAAACCCAGGCCAACTAGGGAAAAAAGCTGTAAAAGTCCTCTCCAGCTCGCTTAGGCATTTGAAAACTAGTCCAGGAGACCATTCTGGTCTTGATTAACGTCCTTGAGTAGCTACATCTTGTATGAAATGCAGAGCTTAGTAAAGAGTAACAGCAAAAAGATGTTAACATCTTTAAGTGATTCAGGAAGTTTTACTATGTTAAAAGCACTATATAATTGCACGTTGTTGTTGTTGTGAGAAAGTTTTTCCCTTCTCCCCAAAATATAAATTGAGCAAACTTCCAGAATACCTTACTACATCCTGCATTAGTCATCCTCAACTTTGGCAAGACCTTCACGTGTTCCCAGAAATTTAGGGGCAATCAGTGTAAATTTTCCAGGCCTAATAGAATTCACTTCACAATTGCTAGGAACTAGTGCAAAGCCAACCGGAAATACACTGAGCTGATTGCATCCAGTTTCCTGTAGTCTGCTTATTGTTCAAAGCTGAATGTGCAGCTTTAGCCTTGTGCAGGGAATTAACCTATGGGAGGACCAGAAAATTGCACTTTTATGCTAAATGTAAAGTGTTGAAAATGCAATTGGCTGCAAGGGGGTATGGGAAGGGGACAATAATTCTCAGAGCCTTTGAAAAAGCTCAAAAGATATTCCCAAGAGAGGAAAGAAGTGGCAGGCAAAAGTGATTGAAAGGAGACCCAATGAGCAAGCACAAAATGTAACTTATGGACAAGTGACAGCAGCTCAGCACTTGACCCATTGTTACATGACTGGCAAAATGGATGTTACAAAATAATGTGGTGGGTATTCACTAACTGTCACAAATTATAAATCATAATTTTTTCAAACAGGTTGGTTTCTACTTGACACGTTTTTCAGGTCTCAAAATGTTTTCATTAGGAGCTCTATGTTGCACCAGTTAATGTTCTGATGATGACAGAGCATCATTGCCATTGGCCATTATCTAGGAAGAAGCCTCACTGTTGCCATTGTGTGGCATTCTTTGGTACCCATATTATTTGAATGAGAAAAAATACAGGTTGAATGGCCCTTAGGGGCCAAGATTATCTACATTATTGGCTACTGGTATCACAGAGTAACTCCTTTACAGCAGAGGAGTACCTCAATCTGCATGTCTCAGCATCTGTTTGCTGTTCAGTGGCTACCATCTCCACCTTCAAGAAAGTGTGCCATGCAGCTCAAGCACATTAAAAGGCTCTGTGATGTCCTCGGGCCTTGAATGAGGTTTAGCTGACGTTGGTGTAAGGTATGAGGCAAAAGATTGAGAGACAAAGACTGCAGCAGCTGAACACAAAGGCTTCTCCATTTATTCTGTCTGTCTTAGTTTCACTTTCCCTTTGCTAGCATGTGTAGTCTACAGCAACCTGTAGAGTACACAACTCACAATGCAATTGCAATTTCAAAACACTACAACACTACAGACTCCATGTAAGAGGGCAACTATGTGCTTAATGCTGGAAAAGGTACTTTCAAGATCATAACCTAGGTTTGTGCAAAGCTTGATGGGCCTCACAAAAATGTGTGAAAACATGAGGAACAGGCTCGCTGTTGCTGAGCTCTTGGTATCAATGCATTTGTCCTCATTTGCAGCCAGGTACAAATGACCTGGTTGACTGCAGTGACTGGGATGCTGATTGCTTTCTCTTGGCAGCTGGCACTTAGGCTTTTACTTGAGGGTGGCCCATAGCCTCCTTAAGAAACCTCTTGCATCAGGATCTCCAACGCTTCAGCAGCTAGGGAAATACATTTCTGATTCTGCCATTGTGAGCAATAATCCAGATGTCTGCCACCACTACAGCTTCCCCTTTTATGGTAAACTACTGATTATTAAGAGCTTCTGCCTCACTAGATTTTGTAGTCCCATATACTTTAATATAGTCATATAATTTTCTGTTCTAGTATCAGCTAATATTAGCAATGACAAAAAATTAAACTGAATTTTAAGACATTTGTAAGCAAAGATGAATTTAAATACTGATTTGTAAATTTAACTTTTTCTCAAGTAAAGCAATTAACCATATGGCCAACAGAATAAGAAAACCACACACTAAAAAGTTTTCAAAAATATTACAGCCTGACCTTTAATATTTTGTTAACAAAAGGTTCATTTTCTCAGGCAGAATCGAACAAGCATCTTGATAGGGTTCCAAGTTCAACAAAGTCCAAGTGTATTCCTGTCCTGAATGTTTGTGAACATGGAGCAGATACTGGCAAGGAATCTCTTTATTCTTTCAGGGAAACAGCTACGCCTGTGAAATAACAGAATTTTGTCGGCAAAAGGAAATGGGTTCAAAAACCTTAGGGTTTTCAAACAGCTGAGGGACCTCACCATCAACATCCCTCTGTCACCATGAACATCTCACTTTAACCTTCAACACCGTGGAAGTCACATGAAGACCATTTCTGCTAAATATATTTTTTTGCAACATCCTATGATGCATTAACAAACTTTGACACACCATTGATATTTATAAGAACAAAAGAGTTAACCCGTTCAATTCAATCCATTATCAAGATCATACTTCAGGATTTGGATTTGCACGTTCATCTTTTCTCTGCTATTTTCCTGTATACCTCTACTCCCTGCTGAACTGGGAAAGAACCCAATTTCCTTTTCAAAGTCCCAGCTGGACCAGTGCTCACAACGATGATAGACTGTTTAATTAAAGAATAGCATCCCATCTGAATGGTGCCTTTTCTGTCTGAACTGTCAAATGCCATACTTATGTTGCAAAAAGAGATTTGGCGCTCAGGACTGATAGACATCACATTAGTGTTAAACACTAATGTGATACATGTGATAATTTACTAGTCTAGATAGCATTAGGAAATGGGTAGCCCATCTAGTTTTGTGGCGCAATTTCTGACTGGTTGCCCGAAGCCTATTTAAAGTGGAAATGCACCTCTTAAAGGAAGTTGCATTCCCTGATGCCAGATTTGCTTGTCACATTAATGGAAGAAGGATCATTAGCAGAATGAGTCGGAGGGTTGCCCTAGGTTTTCTGATGCATCCTTGGAGCTTCTGGTGAAGGAGGGCAGGGTAAGGGGAGAAAGTCATTTTCCCAGTACTTATAGGATGAAACCCAAGATCAATGTTCAGCGGGCCTGGATAGAGATGATGCCAGAAGCATCACGATCACATTGGCACCCCAACCCCCCAGCTCCACTCACCAGGACCTGGCAGAGCTTCAATAACCTCACAAGAACACCAAGAGTGAATACACTAATTTTTTCAATCGCTTTCAATAACACCTGGCCAATGTCCTTACATTGTACGAAATGAGCTCACAGTACCACAAGATTGTAAACCACTGCGATTATATTTATCTTTAATTTAGTTATTAGTTATCAATCTATAACATTAGTTATCGTTATTATTATTGCATTATTGCATATAGACTGGGTCTATTTTCCATGGAGCGAAGGAGGCTGAGAGGGGACATGATAGAGGTATATAAAATTATGAGAGGCATAGATAGGGTAGATAGCCAGAGTCTGTTTCCCATGGGAGGGGTGACTAAAACTAGAGGGCATAGATTTAAGGTGAGAGGGAAGAGGTTTAAAGGGGATCAAAGGGGTAAAGAATAGTGGGTATCTGGAATGAGCTGCCAGAGGAGGTGGTGGAGGCAGGAACAGTAGCAACATTTAAGAGGCATCTGGACAGGTACTTGAATGAGCAAGGCATAGAGGGATATGGAATTAATGCAGGCAGGTGGGATTAGCATAGCTAGGCATTATGGTTGGCATGGACGCGGTGGGCCGAAGGGCCTGCTTCTATGCTGTACGACTCTATGACTCTATGACTATTAAGAGGTATCAATTTTTGCTAAAACCTGCTTTAATTTGAACCCCTGTTCCAGACCAAAGAAAAATGATTGACATTTTAAGCTATTAGTAAATTGAGGTCCTAATTTTCTCACATAGTTAATACATATAAACATAGTATTACACAGTATTTACAACACAGAAATAAGCCATTCAGCCCAACAAGTCTATACTGGCGTTTTTCTCCACGCAAGTCTGCTGCCACTCAAATATAAAAGCAAAATACTGCAGATGCTGGAAATCTGAAATAAAAACAAGAAATGCTGGAACTACTCAGCAGGTCAGGCAGCATCTCTGGAGAGAGAAACAGAGTTAATGTTTTAGGTTGATGACCTTTCCATTAACTCTGCTTCTCTCTCCACAGATGCTGCCAGACCTGCTGAGTAGTTCCAGCATTTCTTGTTTTTATTTCTGCTCCCACTCTACTTCATCTAACCTCATGAACATATCCTTATATTCCTTTCTCCCTCATGTGTTTATTGAGCTTCCCCTCAAATGTATCACTGCTTGTTGCCTCAACTACTCCTTGTAGTAGCAAGTTCCATATTCTAACTACTCTCTTGGTACAGAAGTTGCTTGTGAATTTCCTATTGGATTTATCAGTGACTTATATTTATGGTGCTGGTTATTTTGTCCCCCACGAGTGGAAACATCTACCCTATCAAACCCATTCAAAATCTTAAAGACCTCTATCAGGTCATCTCTCAGTCTTACCTTTTCTACATAAAAGAGCCCCAGCCTGTTCAATCTTTCCTCATAGGTATAACTTCTCAATTTTGGTATCATTTCAGTAAATCATTTTTGCAATTTCTCCAGTAATACATATCCTTTTTATAATATAGAGACCAGACTGTTCACTATACTCCAAGTGTAGTCTAACCAAGGTTCAATACAAGTTGACATCATTTCTCTACTTTTCAGCTCTATCCTTTTGGAACTGAACCCCAGAGCTTGATTTGCTTTTTTTTTAATGGCCTTAATAACCTGCATTACAACTTCTAGTGCTTTGTGTATCCATATGGCGGGCAGCCATAAAGGCGGGGCTAAAGTGTGGCGAGTCGAAGAGACTTAGCAGTTGGCAGGAAAAAAGACAGAGGCGCAAGGGGAGAGCCAACTGTGTAACAGCCCCGACAAACAAATTTTTCTGCAGCACCTGTGGAAGAGCCTGTCACTCTAGAATTGGCCTTTATAGCCACTCCAGGCGCTGCTCCACACACCACTGACCACCTCCAGGCGCTTATCCATTGTCTCTCGAGATAAGGAGGCCAAAGAAGAACCTTCAGATTCCTCTACTTCTCTACTCCATTTAGATACATTTTTCAAGGAGCATGTGGGCTCCTTATTCTTTCTATCAAATACACCACCTCACAATTATCTATATTGAAGCTAATTTGCCAATTACATGCCCATTCTACAAGTTTATTAATATGTTACTGGATTTTGCCACAGTCTTCCTCAGTATTAACTACACCCCCAGTTAGGCATTATCTGCAAATTTTGAAGTTACAATTATGTTTCCCAAGTCCAAATTGTTTATGTAAATGGTGAACAGCAGTGGTCCCACCACTTATCCCTGTGGAACACCACTTCCCACCTTTTTTCCAGTTTGTGTACCTTTAACCCCCACTTTCTGTTTTCTCTTTTGTAGCCAGTTTGCTATCCATTCTTCTACTTGTTCCCTAACGCCACATGCTTTCTCCTTAGTCATTGATCCACTATGTGGTACCTTATCAAAGGCCTTTTGAAAATCCAAATATATTACATCTACTGAATTGCCCTTATCCAGTCTTTGTATTACTTCTTCAAAGAATTCAAAAGGTTAGTCAAGCATGACATTTCCTTGTGAAATCCATGCTGATTACTCTATTAAAAATAAAATACTGCGGATGCTGGAAATCTGAAATAAAAACAAGAAATGCTGGAAATACTCAGCAGGTCAGGCAGCATCTGTGGAGAGAAAAGCAGAGTTAACGGAAAGGTCGTCTTGTTTCTCTCTCCACAGATACTCCCTGACCTGCTGACTATTTCCAGCAGTTTCTGCTTTACTCCAAATTTCAGCATGTGTGGATTGAATGGAGACAAATTAGTGTTAATGCATTCTCAAGAGAGAGTAAAATGTCACTGGCTAGTTCTGCATTGTGTTATCAGTTTGGTAAAGAAAGCCTGAGGATTGAGATACAGACAGCGGGCTGGCTTTTCTCCTGTTAGTGGTATATTGCGGGGTGGGGTTTCCACCCCATCCTGCTGTAATTCCAACTCATTTTTCTAGGATGGGTGCCTTCAAATATGTCAGGTGGGCACCTGGTGTGACCTGGAAATATTAGAACATTGTGGATACAGATGTTGATCAGTTTACAACTGGACATGCAATCATGTGGTAGAATCAGTATTAACTTTCAAATGAATATAAGCAATAGAGAACAACTCACTACCTTTCAGATCCTGTGAGGGTATTAATGCAAACAACATGAAATCTCTCATGCTTTACATGTTGTATAACTGGTAAATAATCCACTGTCTCCCAGATACCAAGGGCTGGATTTTGTGCTGGAGCCGGGGCTCCTGGCGCCAGGCCGAAAAGGTGGGGGAGCCCCACCTCGGTATTTTTGCGTCCCCCACCCCCACCCCCATACGATCCTTTTAACTTCTAAGTTTTACGAGCCGGGATCCCCACCCCTTTAAAGACGGGGATCCTGCCTCCAAGAGCTGCCAGCCAATCAGAGGGCCAGCACCCCGGCAGTTTCGGCAGCGCCACCGGGAGCAGTGGCCACTGCCAGTACTGCAGAGGCCTCGGACCCAGGCCCAGCGATAGAATGCCGGACCAGTGGTAGGTCAAGCGGTGTTGCGGGGCCAGTCTGGAAGGCCCTGGTGATGGGTGGCAGGGGGGTAGTCTTGCGGTCCAGCGGGAAGGAGGTCCCGGTGTGTGAATTGGTTCCCAGTGGGGGTCCTCCATGGGCCAGTGGCGGCATGAAGAGGCTCTTAATTGACCGTTAATAGGCGATGTTAGTATGGGCCTCTGCCCACCCCCCCCCCCCCCCCCCACCACCTGTCACGATACTTGGTGTCCCCCCACCTCCAACCCCGCCTCAAGGGGTCACACAAGATCCCGGCCCATGAGTGGTATAACCGAGTCCTGATGAATGGTTATCAACCTGAGACATTAACTCTATCTCTCCCCACAGATGTTTCCTGACTTGCTGAGTATTTATAGTATTTTCTGTTCTTATTTCAGATTTCCAGCATGTGCGTAGAAGGAAATAATTCCTTGATTCTCAGACCCAGCATGTGATATCAAGCGATTTTCATTCCAAATAGGATAAAACTGTTTCTTTTAGGAAATCTGTTCTCCCAACATGTTAGGACAAATAAAACAAATGTAGAATGTAAACTTACTTATGCACTTTTTTTAGTTTTACTTTAGATTGTTTAGATTGTACTTTAATGCAGTTGGTTATATTTGTGAATTTATGCCAGGAAAAGCTGCCCATCCTCTTGAAAATCCTCTGGGTGGCACAGTGGTTAGCACCGCAGCCTCACAGCTCCAGGAACCCGGGTTCGATTCTGCGTACTGCCTGTGCGGAGTTTGCAAGTTCTCCCTGTGTCTGCGTGGGTTTTCACCAGGTGCTCCGGTTTCCTCCCACATCCAAAAGACTTGCAGCTGATAGGTAAATTGGCTGTTGTAAATTACCCCTAGTGTAGGGAGGTGATAGGGAATATGGGATTACTGTAGGGTTAGTATAAATGGGTGGTTGTTGGTTGGCACAGACTCGGTGGGCCGAAGGGCCTGTTTCAGTGCTGTATCTCTAAATAAAATAAAATAAAATCTCCTGCACAGGCAAGAATTATTGAATTCACAGGGCTGTTTACATCCTGAACTATTTGCATGTGCAATTCACACACCAAGTATGAATATTTTGCTCTCTGACTTTAAGACATGCAAGGGGCATTTTGGCCACTGTTTGGAAAAAAACATTACTCTGTTTCAAGAGTCTGCTGGAACCACTTTATACATTATATGTCATCTGGGATGATCACAGATCAATTTGAATGCCCAACCTTTATGTTGCCAACGTACCTCTTGGTTTTTATCAGGCCAGTGGAGCAATCTAGTCCAGAGGTGTAGCTGTAGCATCAGGGATCAAGGCTGACAGAGGTGATCCACAATCTCTGACAAATTGGGAGACTTGTATGCACATCATAGAATCACAAAATCACAGAACTGTTACAGCACAGAAGGAGGCCATTCGGCTCATCTTGTCTGCACTGGCTCTCCGAAAGAGCAATTTACCTAGCACCACTCCCCCGCCTTCTCCCTGTAGCCCTGCACGTTCTTCCTTTTTAGATAACAGTTCAATTCCCTCTTGAATGGCTCGATTGAACCTACTTCCACCACACTCTCAGGCAGTGCAATCCAGATCCTTACCACTGGCTGCATAAAAAGGTTTTTCCTCATGTTGCTATTACTTCTTTTGCCAATTACCTTAAATCTGTGCCCTCTTGTTCTTGATCGTTCCACCAATGGTAACTGTTTTTCCCTATCGACTCTGTCTAGACCCCTCATGATCTTGAACACCTCTATCAAATCTCCTCTCAACCTTCTCTTCTCCAAGGATAACAGTCCCAATTCTCCAAAATATCTATGTAACTAAAGTTCCTCATTCCTGCAACTATTTTTGTGAATCTTTTCTGCACTCTCTCTGATACCTTCACATTTTTCCTAAAGTGTGACACCCAGAACTGGACACAATGCTCCAGTTGATGCCAAACCAGTGTTCTATACAAGTTTAACATAACTTCCTTTCTTTTGTACTCTATGCCCCTATTAGTGAAGCCTAGGATGCTGTATGCTCGATTAACTGCGCTCTCAACCTGTCCTGCCACCTTTAATGATTTATGCACATATACACCCATGTCCTTCTGCTCCTGCACCCCCTTTAGAATTTCAGCCTTTATTTTATATTGTCACTCCGCATTCTTCCTACCAAAATGAATCACTTCACACTTCTCTGAATCAAATTTCATCAGCCACTTGTCCACCCATTCCACCGATCTGTCTAAGTCCATTTGAAATTGTACACTATCCTCCTGACTTTTCATAATGTTTCCAAGTTTCGTATCATCCGCAGATTTTGAAATTGTGCCCTGTACATTGTTACGACCAGGTGAGGAGGGGGTCTCAGGCTCCCCTTTTCGCCCCAGCTCTGGTTTGACCTCAACAGGGTTTATCTTTTTTAACACAGTGAGTTAATTTACCACCTCAGTGAGCACTTGCTCCTATTGCTTTAATATAATTGCAAATGAACTAATCAGACAGGTTTTCTTGAGTTTAAACAAGAAAGATGCATGTTTATTAACCTTATCACTCTACATCGGTTAAAATTACATAAATACGCTATGCGTCCATGTCCCACATTCACACAAGAGCCACACAGCCACACACACAAATAGATTACAGAAGGAAAAATAGAGTTGGGAGGTTTGAGTAGAGTCTGTAATAAATTGAATTTAAATACTAAATCTCAGTTCCAGAGTTCTTAGTTGAAATTGTAGTCCTGAAGTCCTCACTGGGCCATGTGCATGGTTCAAGCTTGCTTCTCAGATTCTGGAAGGCAGAAGAGGGGCTTTATCCATGTCCCCTAGTTGCTGGCTGTGCTGGCTGTAGGTTTAAGGTTTAGTAGTTGCAGCCGAGGCTTCTCTGGGACTTTGCTAGACAGAGGAGAGAAATGTTCCCTTGCTGGATTTCAGTTGTAGTCTGTCTTCGGAGTCACCACTCACAAATCTCCAGTGTGGCCCAAGCAGTCACATGATATGACCACCTCTTTGTGTTTGAATGAGAATCTTCTGGAATGGTCTCTGATATTCAAGGCTCTCCCCGCAGGCTGCCCAGACATACTTGGTGGGGAGGTTGGCTCTTTCAAAATCAGTGGGTGTCGATGGCTTTTGACTATCAACATTGATAAGGCTATCTCAGATAAATGAATCAGAGAGCACCCCATTGTTCTAGCTAGGCTGAATTAATCACATCTATCTCTAGCCTAATTCTTCATTTTTTTTCATATGCAAATTGTGCGTGACCATCTTGGCTGCTTGCTGTTCTGTTTTAAAAGTTATTTGTAACAATTTACAGTAAAAGATTCAGGCAAAGCTCCACGCCATGAAATTAATATTTCCATTTGGCATGTGGGGTTTTCATCACAGCGCTGTACCATGCAGAATGAAATGTGACAATGGGAGCATTTCATTACAGGAGTTAAAAAGAAAATGCAGGAGAACACACATGCATTTTTTCATTCACTTCATTCACTCAGAAACCTTTAAAATTGTTGCAGCTTGTCTTTTTTTTTCCTGTAGCAGCAGTGCTGATTTAAACTGCCCTTTTCCCTTAATGTTGGTCTGGAATGGCTAGGTGTTGTCCAATAGGTTTGAAGTTTCTTCAGTATCAGTTTGGAAGAAGCTGGGGATGGGCATCTCAATAAACACGTTGTTGTTGGACAAGCTTGGTGTCTGCATATTTCCATAATTATCTAGGGTGAGTTCTTCTTTGTACACAAGCTTTAACACCTCAGCTGCATTTCTGCAACACGTGATTCTAACCATTCAGATTCCAATACCTTGATAATTTCCCTCCCTATGGTGGAATTGGGTGATAAATTGGTTTGAAGCCCCTGTGCGGTGTCTGAAATTTCCTCTGGACCTTTGTTCTTGCTGGAGTCTGAAGTAAGATTGTTGGATTTGATTAGTTCTGAACTTGAACCCTGTTCATAGGACTCTGTAGTGGGTAGATTTTCCCTGGCCTCACTTTCAGTGTTCTGGTGAGTCATACCAGCGTTGCTCACTTTAGGGTATTTTTGTTCCCCTTTTCTCTTTACTGCTAATCTCTCCTATGTCCTCTGGGACATTCCTGCTCGCAGGTATCTGTTCAGCTTCCACTGCACTCCCCTGCGGCACTTCGACTAGGTGAGGCATCACCCTCACTGTTGGTTGGCCCTTTTGGGCGCTTTCCTTGTGCCTGCAGGTTTCTGTAAATGTTGTTAGCAGCCGTGGTTGGGTGCTTCCTTGGACTGCATTTACATAAGAGGGTGTGGAGTCCAATTTTCCCAACTTTTCGGGGTTGGCTGACCAGGCAGTAGGAGGTTCCATTTAGGCATCCTCCTTTAACCTGTCCTCACTGTCCTTTTCGTCCCCTTCCTCCCTAACCCTCTGCCAGATCTATGCTTCTCTTCCCCCTTTTGTTCTCGGCAGGGATCTCTCACAATTTGCCAGCCTTCTGCTGGAGGGTTCCCCAAAAGCTCGTACAGGAATTAGGGGTGCAGATTTTACTGTGGGTTGGGGCTTCCCCTTAACCTGACACATGTGGCAAGTTTTGCAGAACTCCACTGCATCTTTATGGAGTTTTGGCCAGTCAAACTGCTGTCTTATGCGGGCTTTGGTTTCTCATACACCGACATGTACAGCCATTGTAACCTCATGGGCCATTCTTAATATTTCTTTATGGTACCTCGGCGGCACCACTATCTGGAGAACCACTGTCCACTCTTTGTCCTTAGGTCTGTGAGGAGAACTCCACTTCCTCCTCAGCACCTCATTCTTTACATAGTAGCAATCAGAGACTCTGCTTCATTT
Source organism: Heterodontus francisci (assembly GCF_036365525.1). Lineage (NCBI taxonomy): Eukaryota > Metazoa > Chordata > Chondrichthyes > Heterodontiformes > Heterodontidae > Heterodontus > Heterodontus francisci. Next base: position 60,439,985 of record NC_090385.1, read on the forward strand.
TCAGTTTGGGCAGCCTGCACTAACTTCCTTAGTAGCGGGTCGGCTTGTTGAGCCTCAACTAGGGAAGATCGTTTCACCCATTCCCTGGGTTCTCTAACTTCCCAAAGAAAGTTTCAGACAACCAGACAGCATGATCATCCATCTGCAGCTTTCAGTCCCCTCTGGGGGAGCTAGTTTGGCCATGGCCCAAGTCACTACACATTCAGAGGAAATGCAAGGGACCATCTCCTGCCACTGCCCTGCCTCTCTGACCTCCTTCAGTCTCTGTAGCACTACTGGGGAAGCTACCACCTTTGCCCCCACCAGACCATTAGCTAGGAACAGGTCAACCCTTTCCACAGGCAAACTAGGGACAATCCCTATGGTCACTGATCCCGAAACTAGGTTGCACTCCAAGGGCACCCAATATAAAGATACGGGCGTACACCACCCTCTGATACCATCAATTATCATCCTTGCATTCACTGCACTCACTGGGGGAGTGCAGAAGGGATCTGGTGGCCCCTGTATCCCTGAGTATGATGATGGGCTTGCTTGTCCCACTTGAGGGGTATGGGGCACTCTCCCTACGGATACAAAATCCTGATAATCTTCAGGGGTCTTGTTATATTTTCCTGTATCCACAGCAGTATTTTTCCTGAGTCGTACTGCTGTTGCCATTAAAGCCACAGCCTGCTCTGCTGTGCTTTCCATCAGGGTCCCTTCTTCTGCACTGTGCGGGTGTGCCCTGATTAATCCGACAGGTTTCCTCGTAGTTTCCAGCACTCAGCTCTGAGGTGACCTGCCTTGTTACAATGAGGTCTTCAGGTCTCACTCCTGCTTTCAGCACTATCTGTTTTGGCTTGAGGAGGGCCCCTTGTATGTCCCGCTTTTCTTTCTCTCCCATGTTTGTTTGGGCTGCTATCACCCGCCCACCTCTTATCCTTTTCAGGGTTTTGGGGGTGACTAAGGAAAGGTTTTTCTTGGGATACGGACTTGTATATGAGAGCAAACTCATCACCCAGAACTGCGGCTTGCCTCACTCTTTGAACTTTCTGTTCCTCCATATGGGTTTTTATAGAAAGAGGGAGAGAGTTTTTAAATTCCTTGAGAAGAATCACCTCTCTGAGGTTTTCATACGTGGGCTGCATTTTGAGTGCCCTTAATCACTGGTCAAAATCCAGCTGCTTACTTCTTTCAAACTCAAGGTAAGTTTGATCAGCCTGTTTCCGGAAGGTTCAGAATTTCTGGCGGTACGCTTCCGGTACTAGCTCATATGCCCCGAAGATAGCATTTTGGTCAATTCATAATTTAATGAATTTTCATCGGGCAACAGTGAATAAACCTCATGGGCTTTTCCTGTGAGCTTGCTTTGTAGCAATAGTGTCCAGCTCTCAGCCAGTCATTTTAACTGTCTAGCAAGCTTTCCAAACATGATAAAAAATGCTTCCACATCTCCCTCATTGAACTTTGGGATCAATTGAGAGAATTTTAAGAGCTCAGCACACGGCCCTGAGTTAAGTGTAGCTACCCAATTGGCCATGCTTTCATTGGGGTTGCCATGTTTCCCCCTAGCTAATTCAAGCTGCCTCAACTCCCTTTCCTCCTGCTCCTTCTGGAAAATTCTCTCTTTCCCTCTCCTTTTTCTCTCTTTCTTTCTCTTCTCTCTCTCATTCCCTGTCTTCCAATTCAAGTCTCCTCTGTTTGAATTGTATTTTAGCTAACATTACCCTGTCTGAGTCTGACTCCAACCCTGTCTCTGACTCTTCAGGTTCGAGTGAAAAATGGTTGGCCACAAGTCTTAGGAGTTTGGATTTCCTAGCTTTTGCATGGGAAGTGATCCACACTTCCCAGCTACATTTCTCAACTCTTCCATAGATAGGACCTTTAACTTATCCCAAGTTACTTCACCCTGGCTTGGGAAGGTACTGGCCTTGGATGTGGATATGTTAGTATTCGACCAACACAAACCAAAAGAAATTGAAGTTTATTTTGATTGGGATCAATTTGGTTTCCCACTTCCAATTTCTCATTTGTCTGTGAGTACAATGCAGACTAGAGCCCCCAAATTTCTGTTACAACAGGTGTGGAGGGGTCTCAGGCTCCCCTTTTTGCCCCTTCTCTGTTTTGACTGCAAAAGGGTTTATCTTTTTTAACACAGTGATTTAATTTACCACCTGAGTGAGCACTTGCTGCTGTTGCTCTAATATAATTACAAATGAACCAATCAGACAGGCTTCCTTGAGTTTAAACAAGAAAGATGCAAGTTTATTAGCCTTATCACTCTAAACCTGTTAAAATTACTAAAATACACTATGCACCCATGCCCCAAACATTCACACAAGAGCCACACACAAACACACAAATAGATTACAGAAGGAAAAATAGAGTTGGGAGGTTGAAGTAAAGTCCGTAATGAATGGAATTTAAATACTGAATCTCAGTTCCAGAGTTCTTAATTGAAATTGTAGTCCTGAAGTCCTTGCTGGGCCATGTGTACAGTTCAGGCTTGCTTCTCAGGTCCCGGAAGGCAGAAGAGGGGTATTATCCATGCCCCCTAGTTGCCGGCTGTGCTGGCTGTAGGTTTAAGTCTTAATAGTTGCAGCCGAGGCTTCTCTGAGACTTTACTAGACTGAGGGAAAGAGGTGAGAAATGTTCCCTTGCTGGATTTCAGTTACAGTCTGTCTTCGGAGTCACCACTCACAAATCTCCAATGTGGCCCAAGCAGTCACATGATATGACCACCTCTTTGTGTTTAAATGAGAATCTTCTGGAATGGTCTCTGATATTCAAGGCTCTCCCTGCAGGCTGCCCAGACATACTTGGTAGGGGGGGTGGGGGGGGGGCGGGGTTTGGCTTTTTCAAAGTCAATGGGTGTCAATGGCTTTTGGCAATCAACATTGACGAGGCTGTCTCAGATAAATGAATCAGAGAGCACCCCATTGTTCTGGCTAGGCTGAATTAATCACATCTATCTCCTGCCTAATCCTTTGGTTTTTTTCATATGCAAATTGTGCATGGCCATCTTGGCTGCTAGCTGTTCTGTTTTAAAAGTTATTTGTAACAATTTCCAGGAAAAATTTCAGGCAAAGTTTCAGATGATGAAATTAACTTTGGCATATGGGGTTTTCATCACAACACCAATGTCTCTGTCATTAATATATATCAGGAACAGCAAGGGTCCTAACACCGACCATTGGGGAATTCCACTACAAACCTTCCTCCAGTCTGAAAAACATCCATTAACCACTATTCGCCATTTCCTGTCACTCAGCTAATTTCATATCTCTGTTGCTACTGTCCCTTTTATTCCATGAGCTATAACTTTGGTCACAAATCTGTTGTGCGGCACAGTATCAAAAGTTTTTTTGAAGTCCATGTACACCACATCAACAGCATTACCCTGATCAATCTTCTCTGTTAATTCATCAAAAAACTCCAGCAAGTTAATAAAACACAATTTGTCCTTCACAAATCTGTGCTAGCTTTCCCTAATTAACTTGCATTTGCGCAAGTGACTATTAATTTTATCCCGAATTATTAAAAAAAAACCTCATGGGATCCAGGGAAATGCAGCAAGGTGGATACAAAATTGCCTCAGTAGCAGGAAACAAAGGGTAATTGTTGACGACTGTTTTAGCGACTGGAGGGCTATTTTCAGTGGCATTCCGTAGGGCTCAGTACTGAGTCCCCTGCTTTTTGATTTGGATTTGGATATTAACGATTTGGATTAAATGTAGGGGGCAAGATCAAGATGTTTGCAGATGACACAAAGATTGGCCGTGTGGTAGATAGCGAGGAGGATAGCTGTAGGCTGCAGGAAGATATTGATGATCTGGTCAGATCGGCAGAAAAGTGGCAAATAGAATTAAACCCAGAGAAGTGTGAGGTGATGCATTTGGGGAGGTCAAACAAGGCAAAGGAATACACGACTAATGGGAAAATACTGAGAAGTGTAGAGGAAGTGAGGGACCTTGGAGTGAATGTCCACAAATCCCTGAAGGTAGCCGGACAGGTCGATAAGTTGGTTAAGAAGGCATATGGAATCCTTTCCTTTATTACCCAAGGCATGGAATATAAGAGCAAGGAGGTTATGCTGGAACTGTATAACTCATTGGTTAGGCCACAACTTATTGTGCGCAGTTCTGGTCACCTCATTACAGAAAGGATGTAATTGCACTAGAGAGGGTACAGAGGAGATTTACGAGGATGTTGCTGGGACTGGAAAAATGCAGTTATGAGGAAAGATTGGATAGGCTGGGGTTGTTCTCCTTGGAACAGAGAAGGATGAGGTGAGATCTGATTGAAATGTACAAAATTTTGAGAGGCCTGGATAGAGTGGAGGTGAAGGACCTATTTACCTTAGCAGAAAGATCAGTGACTAGTGGGCATAGATTTAAAGTGATTAGTAGAAAGATTAGAGCGGAGATGAGGAAATTCTTTTTTCACCCAGCAGGTGGTGGGCGCCTGGAACTCTCTGCCTGAAAGGCAGACACCCTCAACTCATTCAAAAGGAGTCTGTATATGCACCTCAAGTGTCATACTCTGCAGGGCCATGGACCAAATGCTGAAAGGTGGGATTAGAATGGGTGGATCGTTTCTCAGCCGGCACAGACATGATGGGCCAAGTGGCCTCTTTCTTTGCCGTAAAATCTCTATGATTCTCGGATTATCATTTCTAGAAGCTTGCCCACTGCCGAGGTTAAACTGACTTGACTGTAGTTGCTAGGTTTATCTTTACTCCCTTTTTTGAACAAGGGTGTAAAATTTGTAAATCTCCAATCCTCTGGCACCACCCCTGAATCTAAGGAAGACTGGAAAATTATGGCCAGTACCTCCACAATTTCCATCTCATGTCCCTCAGTATCCTTGATGCATCTCATCTGGTCTTGGTGCCTGATCAACTTTAAGTACAGTTAACCTTTCCAATACCACCTCCTTGTCAATTTTCAACCCTTCACGAGTCTGAATTACCTCCTCATTCACCATGACCTGTGCAGCATCTTCTTCTTGGTAAAGCCAGATGCAAAGTATTAATTTAATTTAATACCTCAGCCATGCCTCCATGTGTAAATCCTCTTTTTGGTCCCTAATTGCTCCCACTCCTTCTTTTGCCACCCTTTTACTATTAATATGCCTTTGAAGACGTTTGGAGCTGCCAGTCTCTTTTCATATTGTCTCTTTGCTTCTCTTATTTGCTTTTTTACTTCCCCTCTGAACCTTCTATATTCCACCTGGTTCTCGGTTGTATTATCCACCTGACATTTATCATAAGCACACTTTTTTTCTTCATCGCAATCTCCATCTCTTACATCATCCAGGGAGCTCTGGATTTGTTTTCCTTTTGTGGGACTTGACTGTGCATGAACTATCTCGGTCAGAATTTTATGTGCCCCCCACATGCTCCCCCCCCCCCACACCGTGAGCGGACTGGGGGCGGTGTGGGGGTGGGTGCTGGCGGAGCAGAAAATCAAGTGGGATGTGGGACATGCGATACACACATGCAAATAGGGACAGTAAAGAGCAAAAGAAAAATAAAATGGAAAGGTTTGAGGCAATCTCTGAAGATGGTTTTTTTTTTACTGTGCTTCGAGCTCGCTGTAGGTTCCTTGATTGTAGGTAGTCTTGCTTTTTGTTGGGGCCCAGTATTCTTCTTAAACCTTGTTCACTGTAGGGGACTTTTCTCTCTTGGGGTTCCTATGTCTTCAATGGTTTCTGAAGCTGGTGAGAGCGAGATGAAAGCAGACAGGAGAGAGGTGTTCTCAGTCCAGGAGAAAACAGCTTTCTGATTTCAAATTCCTTGTTGGAAGTTCAAACTCAAAAAACTCCAACAGTCAGCTAGTCATGTGACCCAAACTGGTGCCCATGTCTGTTTGTGTATTCGGTCATCTTAGCAGTTAACCTGGAATGCCGGTTTTCCACCTTCAATGTCTGGTAATCAAAAGACCATTGTGGATTAAATTGGAGCAGGGAACAGCCTCTTTGACCTTGAAGTACTGTCTGTTGATAGGCTAACGTCTCTCTCCAGCCAAAGTCTCCAATTGTTTTTTAAAGTAAGTTTTTTCTTCAACAACAGTTTAAAAATCAATGTTCATGTGGTAAAATTAATTTTCCTCATTCTTGACAGTTGTGGAGCTTGCCTGACAGGCCCTTAAGTGACCAATTACTTGCCACTTAAGGGCCTCCTCCCACCACCATTGGTATCTTACCAGCAGTGGCCGGGCACTTTGCCACCTGCGGAGGCTGCCCGGTAAAACCTGGGGCCTCCTTGCGGACGAGAGGTGGGGGACCCTTCTGATCAGGCACCATGTGCTCCACAAAGAGCCCACCCATGGCACAAGTTGCACCCGCTGAAGCAACTCCCCCTGCCCTCCTAATCGACAGTCAGCCCCCTCGCCGGGGCCCAGCAGATTTTCCCGGTGAGGCCTGAAACCTCACTCACCTTTTGGTGCTGGCGTCCATGGTCCTCTTCTGGCTGGGTGCAGTCCCAGCAGTGGCCACTGCGCCCAGTGGTGTCACTGGGAGTGAGGAAGGCTGGCAGCTCCTGGAGGCAGGACCTCTTGCCTCAGAGGGGAGGAAGTCTTGCCCGGGGCCAATTAACGGCCTGGGCCATGTAAAATCGCTGTGTGGCTTCCAGGCCAGGTGGAGGCGGGCTCGTCCCCAACTTTTCAGCTGGTGGGTGGAGTCAACGTCACCAGGTAAAATTCTGGCCCTCTTGTTTAAAGGCAGCCCATTGTTAAGTTACCATTTTTCCTGCCACCTTTTTTATTGGACTGCAAACATACTGCTGTAGAAAATTCTCCTGAACATATTCTAGGAACTCTTGCCCCTCTCTGTCTTGTACACTACCACTATCTATGTCTATATTCGGATAATTAAAGTCACCCATTATAACTACTCTATAATTCCTGCATCTTTTCCTTGCAAATTTGTTCCTCTACATCTTTCCGACTATTTGGTGGCCTATAGACTACGCCGAGTACCGTAATTGCACCTTTTTTGTTCCTCAGCTCTAGCCAAATAGATTCTGTCCTTGACCCCTCTGGGACATCTGCTCTCTCCAGCACTCCTTATTCAAAAGTGCCACAGCTTCCCTTTTCCTTCCTTCCCTATCTTTCCTGAACATCTTGTATCCAGGAATATTTAGTACCCAGTCCTATGCTTCTTTGAGCTAGGTCTCCATTATCACCACAACATCATATTTCCAAGTGGCTATCTGCGCATTCACATACATGCACAGTAACCCTAAATAACCCTCATTGCTGTAGAGCATCAGTAGGTATATGGTCCAAATGAGCACCTCTGGTTGCATTGCTATGGCTCTAATTTTAACCAATATTGGATTAAAATCATCTATTAATCAAGTGCATCATTTTTCTTTACAGTGGTGCCATCTCCTGGCACTTAATGGAACATCGTTTGTCAAGTGAAATGAGAGCTCAGCGGCAGTCCATCAGACAGATCAAACAGCACCCCACGGACCCCCTCACTGACGCCCCGCCCCCCCCCCCCCCCACCCCGGCAATCTGGACATCTGCAACTACATAGACCATTGATCCTGCCAAACATGCAATCTACTGGGAGAGTCAAAAAAACCAGAAGAATAAACCTGCAGCCAATTCAGGACAAATTCTGAGAAATTTCTCTGACTCCCGTTGGCTTTGATTGCCTAGTGGTTATGGTACTGGAGTAGCAATCCAAAGGTCATGAGTTCTCTGGGTTGCTAGTCCAGTTTCATTTGACAAGTTGTGAAATTGAAATCTGGTAATTTGTGGTTTAGCACCAGAAAAATGTCCATGCAAATGGCTGGATTGTCATCGAAACCCAACTGGCTCACTAATGTCCTGCAAGAAAGGGTACCTGCTGTCGCTACTCATTCTGTCTTATATATGACACCAGTCCCACAATATGTGATTGGCTCTTAGTGCTGTCTGAAGTGGCCTTACAAACCACTCCAAAATGGATAACAGCAAAGACCCAGGCTTCGGAACAAGGCAAGAAATCCCAGACCAGTCAATCCTACAAAGTCCTTCTTTCTGGGGGTTGGTGAGCAAGCAGTCTAGAGTGGAGCGGGTGAGTGACATAGTAGAGAGATACAGCTATTTGTTGTCAGCATACATTTGGAAGCTGACACCATGGGCTGGATTTTTAGGCCCCGCCAGGGCGGCAAGGGGGTGGGGTGGTGGTGGGTGGTGGTGGTGGGGAAATGGAGGTGGTCAGATGATGAAAATAGCAGTGTCATGTTGGTGTACCAGTTTGCCATTGCCGTTCCCACCGCTGGCGAGTTTTATCATAGTGGGGGGATTCTAGCCCCAAGAACCGACCCGATTCTCAAATTAGTCCAATTAAGATATTTAAAGAGCTCATTGAGAATTTGTTAAGGGATATGTTGCAATTTTGGTGAGGGCACACGGGCTGCACGCTGGGTCAGGAGCAGACCAGGTGCATGGAGGCGGCAACACAGCGGGGGTCCAGTCATGGACACCCCAAGAAATTAGTTGGGCGCATAAAAGAGAGAATGGCTGTAAGAGGGAACCGGCCATTGGCACACAGATGCCATCGGGTGTGCAAAGGTTGCGGGGACAGTGTTTGGGCAATGTGGGGCGGTGGGGTGGGGGGGGGAGGTGGTTGTCACCCTTCTGGCATTGAGAGGGTATAAAGGGAGGGGCAAGGCTTCCAGACAGAATTGGGAGGCCACCTGAGCGCAAGGAAGAAAACAGCTGGCAATGGGAGCACAATTCTCAGATTTTGGGTCCAATGGCGATGAGGAGCAATGTCCTCTGCAGGAAGGGCAGAGCCCCAGCCATGAGGAGGGCAGCAGAGGGGGATGAGGGGCAGGAAGGCAACGGAGGCCATAGCCTCAGCACAGGCAGTATTGCCAAAGACGGAGCTATCTTGAGATGTCGGAGAACCAGTGCTGCAGGAGACTGCGACTCTCCAGGCAGATAGTCACAGAGATTTGTGCCATCATTGCAGAAGACCTCACAGCTTGCAAAACTGCTCGCCATGCCCTGCCAGTAGCTGTCAGATTCACTGTGGCCTTGAATCTCTTGGCCTCTGGCTCCTTCCAAGGATCAGCTGTGGGCCATAGTGGCATCTTGCAAACACCACTACATCTCACAGGTTATCGATTCCCTATTTGTGATAGCTGAACAGTACATTCACTTCCAGACAGATGGGGCCTCACAGGCACAGAGGACAGAGGGTTTCACCTCCATCACTGATTCCTTCAGGTACAGGGCATCATTGATTGCATCCATGTGGCCATCAAGGAACCCAGTGACCAACTAGTGAGATTCATCAACAGGAGAGGCTTTCACTCCCTCAGCATTCAACTGGTCTGCAACACAAGAGCTTCCTGCATGTGTCTGCTTGCTTTCCTGGCAGCTGCCATAATTCCTTCATCCTCTGGCAGTCCAAGCTGCCACAGCTCTTCATTCCACCCCACCCACCCCCCCCCCCCCCCCCCCAAACTATGTGGTTGGATTCTAAGGGACAAGGGTTATCCCTTGAAGAGATGGCTACTCACTCTGAAACAGAGCCACAGAGGTTTTACAACCAAAGCTATCTGTTCACAAGAACCATCATCCAGCAGGTGCCTGGACCAGTCGGGTGGTGCCCTGCAGTACACTCCTGCAAGGGATCGTGCAATGTGGTGCCCTCCATAACATGGCCTTCCAGAGAGATCTGGACTTCGAAGAGGGTGAGGCCCTGGAACGACACAGCTCATCACAAGGGGGGAAGCCAGACATAGAAGAGGATTAAGAGGAAGATACAGTGCAGAGAGGTGCCCTGGCTGCACAGGTAGGTGCCCGGGCCTGGCACGGGACTCAAAGCTCTCAGCAGGATGCCGTCAACATCAGTGATCATCTGATCCAGGCATGTTTCAGCTGAGCCCTTCTAACCCAGGAGGACACCATGCTCTGAAATTCACTTTGAGATGCCTGTGAGAATACTTTCATTGAAGATGCAACCTGGAATAGATCCCCTTTCACTGTCAATGAAGGATGCACATCTATCCAGGGGTTTCACTGTCCCTGTTCAAGGACCCTTGCTCCCCTTCACCACTTCATTCTTCTTTTCATGTCCCACTATTCACAAATCTGGTGTATTGTACCAAGAGACATGATGTTGAAAAATAGGAAAAGTGCACAGTTACAGGTGCAACGAACCCCAGTGACCCACAGAGTGCTCTTCCCAGTGCAGTAGCCTCCGCTTTTGCCCATTTCTAAGTGTTCTCCTTGTGGCCTCGAATGAGATGGTGACAGCTTGCTCACATGCCTCTGATTGCAACTGAGATGCACGTCCTCATCATGGAGGTGCTGAAGGGTGGGGCGGGGTACCTCGAGAGGCTCTGCACCAGCATCAGTTCAGGGACAGGCTCCATCACCGGGCTCTGCTGACACATGGTCTCATTCAGAGGAGCCAAGCAGGCTGATGATAATGATGGGGCCCAGTGAGGGGTGGCACCCTCATCCTCCTTGGTGACTGCCTCAGCCCTTGTCTGGTGCTCTGGATGACCAGAACGGAGCACCAGCTGGGCGCAACTGGCATCCCCTCCAGACATCCCTGTGCTATCAGTGCCACTGACTGATCAAGGCTTATAGTGTGGCAAGTATTCTGTGAACATCAGTTCCTGCATGCATTCTGAGTGTTGCCACATATGGTTTTCCATGAGGTTGGCCACTCTTTCAGTGGGGGAGTTCATGCGCTCCAAGCCCTGAGCCATGGTGGCAGACATGAGCTGAATGGACTCCTCCATTCTCAGCCCATGATCCCGCACTGCCTCAGGGAACTCTGACATGTGGAACACATCTGCTGCTGCTGGTCTAAGTAGAGCCTCCTTTCTTGTGACTGCCGAGGCCCTGTATCTGTGCCCACCTGAACAGGGCTGTGTCTGTCCTCCATCCTCCGAGGGGGACTGCTCATAACTGCATTTGCCGATCTCACCTCCTCCTGCACACTGATGATGTGCTCATCACCCAGTGCACTCTATCTCTGCGCACGCGAGGACCCACTGAGGTGACTGTTTCTGAGCTGGTGGAGGGTGCGATTGTAAGATGTGATGGTGATTGCTCTGAGGTTTCTTCTGGCAGCACTTGGCCTGGTGCAGGTACAGGAATCTGTCCTTCCACCTCGATGTTTGAAGCTGTGGGAGACATAAGAACAGATCATGAGAACTAGCCTTGGAGAGCAGAAGCAGTGCTGAGGCTTCCCAATGCAGCTGAGTCTTTGGCATGCTGTTAGATGGGCTGGAGTGCAATGCATCCCCTTTAATCTACGCATCACTCTTTCTATTCATCCTCTCCACTAGGGATGCCCATCTCACCTTCCCTGAGATGTTTGTGGTCAGCCTCCCTGGTAATCCCCAGGGCTCACCCCTCCATGGTGGTGATGATGCGTAGGATGGAAACCCCTTCTCTGGTCTGGGCCCTTTATTGGACATTAAGTGCCCTTTTCTCCTGCAAGGACAATAGAGAGAAAGAGAGATAAGGGACTACTGACCTCTTTGGCCAATGCCAACAGCTGATTGATATAAGAAGCTGCCTGTATCAGTGCTGGCATGACCTCAGCAGCAATAGGGCTCTAAGCCTTGCTAAGGGGTCAGTAAGTACTCTGGGCACACATTTCTCCCATGTTCAGGAGCAGCATGTCTGCTGTTCAGCTGGTGTGTCTGCTGGAGGTTGAATACCCAGAGGCCTGCCAGAGCGGATAAGGTCATTGAACCTTTTCTGGCACCGGACCCAGTTCCTCCTGATCACACCCTTTCTGCTTGCAGTCTTCGCCACCTCAATCCAGGCCTGCTTAGTCTGGGAGGATAAAATTCTCCTGCCACCCTCTGGAAAGAAGACGTCCCTCCTCTTCCTCACTGCCTCAAGGAGGACCTCCAGGTCAGTATCTGCAAAGCAAGGGACAGCCCTGCCCTAGGTTCCAACCCTCTGCTTTTCCTGCTCCATGAGTAATACAGTGATTGAATGAATGAAACAGTCTGTTTAAATCAGGCCCGCACTCTTTCAGTCCCACCTCCATTCCTGGCCCCGCAGCCGCTAATTGGCAGCCCAACCTATCCTCCAGCCAATTAACAGGCAGCCCCCGTGAAAATCGGGGCCTGTAACTGCTCTTCCCCAGGGGTGGGATTGGGAACCAGAAACAGTCCCAGTGTCCATATCCCGATCCCAGAAGGAAAATCAAGCCCAATGTGTGCAGAATGTGAGAAAGAGGAGGGAGCTATGGATACATCCTTGGAAGTCACTACAGGTATTGATGCAGTATAGGAAGGGAAACCATTGGTTGAAATGCTCTAACAATGATTAGATAGGTAAGAGTGGAACCAAGGAAGGACAGCCCAACCAAACTGAACACAGAGAAGCATTAGAGGAATAAAAGCAAAAGAGGAGGCTACCAAGAGAACAAAGAGGATGAGGCAGAATAATACAACATGATTATAATTACAGAGAATTTTATCTGTGACCATTGGTTAAGGTTATATAATGCTCTAGCAGGGGCAGAAATTTGATTAAAGAGATTCAAATAGGAAGTTGCTGGAAAGATGGGCATAGATTTTATGGTAAAATTATGTTCAAGGATCTTGGAGACGATACACAGAAAATATAAAAGATTGATACTTGTAAAATTAGTCAGTCAGAACAATCAACAACTCTATTTCATTAAAACTAATCTTACTAATCAATTTAGCAGGGGTCACTGATCAGGAGCAGGAACCCTGGTTGATTTTGCCTTGTTAGCCCTGGGACTCTATGGCCTACTCCTTTACTGGCTGAGATCAGAGAATCCTTGCCCTGTGTAACTCAATTCCACATTATACAGTGCACTTATCAACCAAGCTATCAAAGAGTTAGCAATGTCAATAAGTCACGAAAATATGAACTCTTGGGGCTAGATTTTAAGAGCCCGCTGGTGGCGCGCTCAAAAAATGGCCCAATCTCCTGCACAGCAACTCATTTAAATAGCTGGGGCAGCCGGCACCCCCGATCACGTGGAGGGAGCGGGCTGTCCATCGCCAGCAATGGCATCAGCTGCCTGTGTGCAGATGCTGGGGCCATTTTTAAAGGGCAGCCAGCCCTGCCAGTATATTTACATTTTTAAAGATACACCCCCCCAAAATTTATCAGATAAAATTCTAATGCCCCTTTCCCACCCCCAAATAACAAGTACATTAACTATTTGCCCTCCCCCCGAAAACACCTTTTAAATCTGACCTTACCCCCCACCCACCCCCCGCTGCCCCAGACTGCACAGTTTAAAGTTCACCCTTCCCACCATCCCCGACACCCATTACATTTATTTGGCCCTGTCCCCCACCACACTAAAAATCTTAACTCCTCCCGCTCCCCACCAGTGTCATGCCTGCTTCCCTCAGACAAAGAATTGAAGGCGCAGGAGTTCCGGCCACCGCGATCCCAGAAGATTGCCGGTGAGTATATTAAATGAATTCATTTTATTGACTTAAATATTGAAATGCTGTTCCCATCGCCCAGTGGTGGTAGGCGGGGGGAGGGTGGGCCACGGAGCCTCGCCGCCGCCAGGAGTATCGGGCCGGGCCCTCCCGGCATCAACCTCTGTGGTGGGCCTCTGCCGGAATGACCTTCCAACCCCCATGCCATGGAGCCTGATGTCAGGGTCTTGGTAAAATCCAGCCCTTGGTGTGCAAGGAACTATTGCTTTGACCTATACTTATTCTGATATTGTATGGATTATACTGATGTGGACCACTGTAGTACAGTGCATATGGGAATGCATTTGTTAAGTAATGCCATTTGTGGCTGTTTGAAATATTGCACTTTGATAGGACATGTGCTGTTGGACACAGTTTGTTTAGTGAAGTGAGGTTGGTTCCACAGCTCTGCAAAGATTAAACAGAGTGAGAATGCTATGAGCCAATAGGTGGCGGCATCAGGTAAGATACGAGCTCAGCATGTCTGTAACGCACACCAGTTGAAACAACATTGGAATGCAACATTTCCTTCTGTCCAAAAAGCATTTGCATTTGTAGGTAGAGGGGTGTGAAATACATATAATATGCTATATACCTGCATTTTGATATTATTGGCCTGGTGACTGGTATGGGCATAAAGATACTGGCACCCGGTTGTGTGGTTCTTATCAGTACTAATCTGTGTCTACGCAGTCTACCATAGTATTTCTTTGCCTGATGAGAGAAAAATGCAAATAAAAATTAGCTACTCTCTGGCTCACTAGGTCTTCTTTCTTCTAATCTTCTCTTCTCCACTCCAGAAGGTGGTAACTCATGCGGATGCACAGTTCCACAGGTGGCAGCAACATGCAATATGTTGTAGAGGTGACCATTCTTTGTTTCAGACTAGGTAGTGTTAGCAGACCATGGAAAAAAGGGGAGTGACATCATAGTTGATCCTGTCTTCACTGTACATCCATTCGTGTACATTTTCTAGCAGGATTTATTTGATAGCAATATATTCATGACCCTGTTGGTCGAGTACAATGGACAGAGAAAGATATTTTTGGATCCAAGAAAACAATTTTTGGTAAGAGTGCAAAATGGATTGTGGAAGGAGAAAGTACTTGCCCTTATATGCAACCGCTCTATCCCCACACATTGATAGAAGTCCTAATACTCTTGTCACACAGGAATGTATGTGTGCACATATACATATTTGTATATTCCTGTAAGTAGATGTAAGATAACACTAACACTTGTCATCTCCCACATTGGGAGCAGCTTCATTCCAAAGTCTAAGTACAGTTTAATCTAAATTGCTGAGAATTCTACAACAAAACAACAACTTGTATTTATATAGCACCTGTAATGTAGTAACATATCCCAAGGTGCTTCACAGCAGCATTTTCAAACAAAATTTGACACTGAACCATACAAGACAGTACTAGGACAGGTGACCAGAAAGTTGGTCAAAGAGGTATGTTTAAAGGAGCATCTTAAAGGAGAGAAACTTAAGAGTGACGGAGAGGCTCAGGGAGGGAAGTTCAGACCCAGTATGTAAGTAACTTCGAGTGTAATTGAGAATAGGGACAAAATTAAAAAGTGAATACAGGGGAAGCCCCATTGTATTGGAAACAAGCCAACATGATGCCTGTTTTCAAGAAAAGGCAACAAGATAACCCAAATAACTACAGACTCATTGTTAAATAAATAATTGGCCAAATAATAAGATTGCGTCAATCTTAAAGATTGCCTGTATGTAAATAATGTATTAAACAGCCAGCATCATGGTTTCAGAAGCGGAAGATGCTGATCAACCGATCTCCTTGACTTTGGTGAAATAATGGCACCCTAAATGGATATTGGAATGCGCTATGTTGCAGTCTACCTCCATTTTCAGAAAATCTTTAATATTACAGTCCTGCATCAAAGGATGCTGTAGAGGCTTAAATCAGTGGGTGTTATGGGCAAAATTTACAGTTGGATAAGAAATTGTTTGAAAGAAAGGAAGTACACGAAGCAAAACTTTGGACTTTCCCAGCTCAGCTGGGGTCCAGTGTAGGAATGGAGGCCAGAACAGCAGGTGAGTTGAGGTGTACTGGCCTCGAGTTTGGTGTAAATGGGCTCCTCCTTGAGAGTGGGTGCAGGCAAGGATAGTACTACAGAGTCAGCTGAGGGGAGGCCTGAGCAGCCTCCACTAAATGGTGAGAAAATTGGATTTTCTGACTGCACAGGTAGACAGGTGGTGGAAATGCATGTCTGATAGTGCGGGTACCCACTGTGCCCTATTTAAATTAGGTATCTGCCACTGAACATACTAAATTCTGCTCAGTGGTGAATGGAGAATCCCAGCAGAAGAACAGAAAACTGAACCTGCAGAAGCTAGTAGAAGCTGACCAGATGGTGGAATGGAAGCAGCCAGCATCAAATGCCATCTCGGCTAGTAACATAGTAGTGAGGAACAGGCATTGTAATCTGGAGCAAATTACTTTGACGTTTTGGAAGTATTAAGTGGCACAGCAGAGTCATGGCAGCCAAGTTGTCTCATGCAGTCCAGTGCAGCAGCACAATCCTGATGGCAGGAGAGTTCAAAGAGTACAGGAAACCAGACCTGAATGAAATGTGTCCCCTTTATCATAACATTATACTGAATACAGTACAAAATAAGGGGCTGTTCTCTCCAGAACATGACATTGCTTTTGATATCTGTGCCCATTGCCTGTAGAGATGTGCCTGATGCCTGAGGTGTACTCTGCTGCCTGTGGCATTTTGCACTGAATTTCAACTTTCATAATACAGTGGAAAGGTAAATAAAACAGCAGTTATTGAGTAATGTATAATGTACAATAATAAGTTGATGTGACAGTGTGGAGGATAAGTGCAACAATTGTGTGACTGCATGAGCATTGTGTTGAAATACAGTTTGAATGCATGACTACTCTAACAAAGAGTCATCACAGATGCAATGAGCCTCCCATTCAATGTGAACTTCCATGTTTCTATGGTTCTAACTATATGGGATGACCATGTGACTGTACACAGCTCTATGGAATGACTGCATATCTGACCCATAGAATCAATAGAATGGAGTTGATTCTGGTGGGAACTGTAATAAAGATGATCACATTCTCTCTGGTACTTTGTCCAATGTATGGGATTTACTTTATATTGGAACTGATTTGGAGGGAATGCTTAGTTCAACACACTTACATTGTCTATATAAAGTTAAATTTATTTACAGACCCAGACTCAATCCAAGATTTGGGCTGAGTTAATTGATTTCAGCAGGGTGAAGTCTGAGCATGACAGTTGGCCTTTGCACAATTGGGCTGAGGTGTGTTTCTACTACTGATCACCCTCCAGTGACTCTTACTAGAAACTGCTCATGAGAATATTGGGTGATAATGGGTTTGGACTTAATTCACATCTAAAGAATGGTCACCTGAAATGAGGTACCGACAGACTGAAGGCATCGATGGAATTGTATCCCTATGTGACTCACTGTCTTTAAGGGAGGAAGAAGTAACAAAGCATTGCCAGTTATTGAGCTTCAATAGACAGTAGGAGGATGCAGTGTTTTCTCATTAGTTTGTCCACACTCTGCCCTCTGTTGCAAAAGTGTGATTCAGCCAATGGTCAGCTATTTTCTTACCAAGTTGAAAGTTTGAGATGTGATGAAATCACACATTTTACACAGACAGTAGCAGGATCTTAAAGAAACTAACACATCTCTAAGGATTATTAGAGATTTTATGTAATGATGATAAAATATTAAAGGCATGTGTTTTGGTTTTTGAACCGCTTTGAAGTGCAGTGTTGGGATCATACTGCTGATCATTCAGAGACAGTGTTACTGTAAAACCTCTACTAGGAGCTCATTCCCTTGACTAGATCAAACCTGTTCATTACGTTAATCTAGTGAAACTCAGCTACTACACTAATTAACTGTGTTTTAGAATTTCATAAATTCATAGAATCATAGAATGGTTACAGCACAGAAGGAGGCCATTTGCCCCGTCTTGTCCGTGCAGGGTCTCTGCAAGAGCAACTGAACTAGTCCCACTCGCCTGCATATTCCCCGTAGCCCCACAAATGTTTTCTCTTCGGGTAATTATCCAATTCCTTTTTGAAAGCCACGATTGAATTTACCTCCACCACACCCTCAGGCAGTGCACTCCAAACCCTAACCACTTGCTGTGCAAAAAATGTTTTCATCATGTCGCCTTTGGTTCTCTTGTCATGCGCCTTAAATTGGTGTCCTCTGGCTCTCGTCCCTTCCGCCAGTGGAACAGTTTCTCCCTATCTACTTTGTCCAGACCCCTCATGATTTTGAAATCCTTTATCCTCCTTGTCAACAGATTTCCTAATCTTGGTGATGATTAGATCATCTCCTATCTCAAAGATGTAAAAATTAGTATAAAAACTGATAGGAAATTTGACTACGTTAAGGTTCTTGGAATTAGGGTTAAATGTTAAGCTAAGCAAACATGTACAGAAGATGTCACAGAACATACATGGGAGACCATAGATCAATATGTGTAGGGAAAGCTTATTTTGCATATATGAAGTCTATGTTCCATATTAACAAAAGAAAGAGCTGATTAGTGAGTGGCATGAAAGCCTTCATTTGTTTTTTCTGCTCTCGGAATGTTCTGTGTTAAGTATCACCACCTGCAGAGTGGGACTAGCAATGTGTTCTTGGTTACTTAGTCAAGGATCTGAAATGTACATGCAGCACATCTGCTGAGAACACCACCATCTTTAAAATATATCAGTAGTTTCTACAAACATAGTGAAGAATATATGAAGGACAAATAGACTAATAGGGTAAATCCAGGAATAGCTGCCAGTCACCCAATCAAGAACCTCATAGTCGAGCCTCGTTACAAAATGGCTGGTTAAATAGACGGTTCAGGAAAGGCATATCACACACTGAAAATGGAGATACACAGGGACAATATTCAATGGGTGCGCTATTATGCTAAAACAAACAGGAAAGTAATACAAGATACCACTGCACTGCATCCAGGCAAGTGAAGAGTCTTCCATCACATTCCTGACTTGTACCTTGTAGATGGTGGACAGGCTTTGGGGAGTCAGGAGGTGAGTTACTTGCAACAGAATTCCCAGCCACTGACTTGCTCTAATAAGGGTGAGGAACTTAAGTAATTTATATCAGCAGAGAAAAGTGTCAGAGAAACTTAAGGGACTAAAGGCTGACAAGTCTGCAGGACCTGATGGCCTATATCCTAAGTTTCCAAAAGAGGCACCTGCAAAGATAGTGGATGAACAGGTTATGATTTTCTAAAATAAAAGCAAAATGCTGCGGATGCTGGAAATCTGAAACAAAAACAAGAAATGCTGGATTCACTCAGCAGGTCTGGCAGCATCTGTGGAAAGAGAAGCAGAGTTAACGTTTCGGGTCAGTGACCCTTCTTCGGAACTGACAAATATTAGAAAAGTCACAGATTATAAACAAGTGAGGTGGGGGTTGGGCAAGAGATAACAAAGGAGAAGGTGCAGATTGGACTAGGCCACATAGCTGACCAAAAGGTCACGGAGCAAAGGCAAACAATATGTTAATGGTGTGT
The DNA here is from genome assembly GCF_036365525.1 of Heterodontus francisci. Taxonomy (NCBI): domain Eukaryota; kingdom Metazoa; phylum Chordata; class Chondrichthyes; order Heterodontiformes; family Heterodontidae; genus Heterodontus; species Heterodontus francisci. The sequence goes on from NC_090385.1 coordinate 60,458,993, forward strand.
TGAAAGACAAAGCATTAGTACAGATTAGGTGTGAATATACTGAATATTGAACATCAGCAAGTGCAAACCTGAAGAAAAACAACCTGAAAAAAACAGTGGGTAAGCAAACTGAACAAACTAAGATGAAATGAAATAAATGCAAAAAAAGATTGTAAAAAATGTAAAAAGGAATGCAAAAAAAAAAGGGAAGAAAAAATAACTAAAAATGACTAAAAATGAAAGTAAAGTGGGGGGCTGTCATGCTCTGAAATTATTGAACTCAATGTTCAGTCCGGCAGGCTGTAGTGTGCCTAATCGGTAGATGAGATGCTGTTCCTCGAGCTTGCGTTGATGTTCACTGGAACACTGCAGCAATCCCAGGACAGAGATGTGAGCATGAGAGCAGGGGGGAGTGTTGAAATGGCAAGCAACCGGAAGCTCAGGGTCCTGCTTGCGGACTGAGCGGAGATGTTCCGCAAAGCGGTCACCCAGTCTGCGCTTGGTCTCCCCAATGTAGAGGAGACCACACTGTGAGCAGCGAATACAGTATACTACATTGAAAGAAGTACAAGTAAATCGCCGCTTCATCTGAAAGGAGTGTTTGGGGCCTGGGATAGTGAGGAGAGAGGAGGTAAATGGGCAGGTATTACACCTCCTGCGATTGCAGGGGAAGGTGTCCTGGGACGGGGGACGAGGTGGTGGGGGTAATGGAGGAGTGGACCAGGATGTCGCGGAGGGAACGATCCCTTCGGAATGCTGACAGGGGAAGGGAGGGGAAGATGTGACTGGTAGTGGCATCACGCTGAAGGTGGCGAAAATGACGGAGGATGATCCTTTGGATATTGAGGCTGGTGGGATGAAAAGTGAGGACAAGGGGAACCCTGTCACGGTTCTGGGAGGGAGGGGAAGGGGTGAGGGTAGAGGTGCGGGGAATGGGTCGGACACGGTTGAGGGCCCTGTCAACCACAGTGGGGGGAAATCCTCGGTTGAGGAAAAAGGAGGTCATATCAGAAGCACCGTCATGGAAGGTAGCATCATCAGAGCAGATGCGTCGGAGACGGAGAAACTGGGAGAATGGAATGGAGTCCTTACAGGAGGTAGGGTGTGAAGAAGTGTAGTTGAGGTAGCTGTGGGAGTCAGTGGGCTTATAATGGATATTGGTAGACAACCTATCCCCAGAGATGGAGACAGAGAAGTCGAGGAAGGGAAGGTAAGTGTCAGAGATGGACCATGTAAAGGTGAGAGAAGGGTGGAAATTGGAAGCAAAGTTGATAAAATTTTCTAGTTCGGGGCGGGAGCAGGAAACGGCACCGATACAGTCATCAATGTACCGGAAAAAGAGTTGGGGGAGGGGGCCTGAGTAGGACTGGAACAAAGAATGCTCGACATATCCCACAAAAAGACAGGCATAACTAGGACCCATGCGGGTACCCATAGCGACACCTTTTACTTGAAGGAAATGCATGGAGTTGAAGGAGAAGTTGTTCAATGTGAGAACAAGTTCAGCCAGGCGGAGGAGGGTGTTGGTGGATGGGGACTGGTTGGGCCTCTGTTCCAGGAAGAAGCGGAGAGCCCTCAAACCATCCTGGTGGGGGATGGAGGTGTAGAGCGATTGGACGTCCATTTTTTACAATCTTTTTTTGCATTTATTTCATTTCATCTTAGTTTGTTCAGTTTGCTTACCCACTGTTTTTTTCAGGTTGTTTTTCTTCAGGTTTGCACTTGCTGATGTTCAATATTCAGTATATTCACACCTAATCTGTACTAATGCTTTGTCTTTCAACACACCATTAACATATTGTTTGCCTTTGCTCCGTGACCTTTTGGTCAGCTATGTGGCCTAGTCCAATCTGCACCTTCTCCTTTGTTATCTCTTGCCCAACCCCCACCTCACTTGTTTATAATCTGTGACTTTTCTAATATTTGTCAGTTCCGAAGAAGGGTCACTGACCCGAAACGTTAACTCTGCTTCTCTTTCCACAGATGCTGCCAGACCTGCTGAGTGAATCCAGCATTTCTTGTTTTTGTTATGATTTTCTAAAATGTCCTAGATTCTAGAATGGTCCCAGTGGATTGGAAATTAGCAAATATAACACGGTTAATCAAGAAAGAAGGGAAGGAGAAAACAGGGAACTACAGGCCAGTTAGCCTGACATCAGTCATTGGGAAATTGCTGGAATCTATTATAAGGAAGTCTTAACAATGCACTTAGAAAATCATAGTATGATCAGACAAAATCAACATGGTTTTACAAAAGGGATATTGTGTTTGACAAATTTATTACAGTTTTTTGAGGGTGTAACTAATAGGATACATAACAGGGAACCATTAGATGTAGTATACGTGGATTTCCAAAAGGCATTTGATAAGGTGCCACACAAAAGGCTAATATGCAAGTTAAGGGCTCATGGAGTTGGGAGTAGAGGATTGGTTAATGGACAGGAAGCAGAGAATTGGGCTAAACGGGGCATTTTCAAGTTGGCAGGCTGTAACTAGTGGTGTGCTGCAAGGATCAGTGCTGACACCTCAGCTATTTACAATCTATATTAATGACTTAGGCGAAGAGACTGAGAGTAATGTATGTCAGTTTGTTGATGCTATAAAGTTAAGTGGGAAGGTAAGCTGTGAGGAGGACATAGAAAGGCTGCAATGAAATATAGACAGGTTAAGTGAATGGGCAACAAGGTGGCAGATGGAGTATAATGGGGGAAGTGTGAGGTTATTCATTTTGGTAGTAAGAACAGAAAAGCAGAATATTTTTAAAAAGATGTGAAACTGGTAAGTGTTGATGTTTGGAGAGACTTGGGAGTACTCATACGAGGAATGCACAAAGTTAACATGCAGGTGCAGCAGGAAGGCAAATGGCATATTGGCCTGTATTGCAAGGGGATTGTACAGGAATAAAGAAGTCTTACTAAAATTGTACAGGGCTTTCATGAGACGGTACCTGGAATACTGTGTGCAGTTTTGGTCTCCATATTTAAGAAAGGATATACTTGCACTAGAGGTGGTGCAGCGAAGAGTTACTAAATTGATCCCTGGGATGAGAGGCTGAGTAAATTGGGCCTATATTCTCTGGAGTTTAGAAGAATGAGAGGCAAACTAATTGCAACATACAAGATTCTGAAAGGGCTTGATAGGGTAGAAGCTGAGAGATTGTTTCTGCTGCATTACTGGGAGTGTACTATAGACCCCCAGATAGTGAGAGGGAGATTGAAGAACAAACATTTAGGCAGATTTCTGAATGCAAAAACTTTAGGGCAATAATAGTTGGGGATTTCAACTACCCCAATATCAACTGGGATACAAACAGTGTGAAGGGCACAGAGGGGACAAAATTCTTGAACTGCGTTCAAGAGAACTTTTTTAGCCAGCATGTAGCAGGCCCAATGAGAGGGGGGCGCAATTTTAGATTTAGTCTTCGGTAATGAAGCTGGGCAAGTTGATGAAGTAACAGTGGGGAACACCATTTTGAAGATGGTGACCATAATACAATTAGTTTTAGCATAATCATGGAAAAGGACAAAGATAAAACAGAAGCAAAGGTTCAATTGGGGGAAGGCAAATTTTACGGAACTGGGAGGTGACCTGGCGAAAGTGGACTGGACACAGCTACTTGAAGGAAAATCAGTGGTAAACCAGTGGGAGGCATTCAAGAGTGAGATACTACGATCATAGTGTAGGCATGTCCCTACAAAGATTAAGATTGGTACTGCCAAATCTAGAGCCCCCTGGTTATCTAAAAGCTTACAGGTTAAGTTAAAGCAAGAAAAGAAAGCTTATGACTATCACAAATATCTTAATACTTTAGAAAGCCTAGAGGAGCATAAAAAGTGCAGGGGTGAAGTAAAAAAAGAAATTAGAAAAGCAAAAAGAGGACATGAAAAATTATTGGCAGGTAAAATCAAGGAAAATCCTAAGATGTTTTATTAATACTGTCATGATCCTGTCTTTTTTTTCTCTCCGGGAAATATGTGGTGTGTCTTTAAGACAGCAAAGGATCAGTACTGCTTTAAGAACAAGCAGGCCTCAGGAGTTACTGAGAAGGTGCATTCTCATTGCCTTGGCTACAGCCATTCGGAGACTGTGATTCAAAGGGTGCATTCTCGTTGCCTTGGATATAGCCACTTGGACTGATCATCGAGAGATACATTTGTTACAATTTAATGTTGAACTGGCTTTTAGTGCAAACAGCCTGTTTTAACAGAGGACACAGACTGACAGCTATGTGTTAGCACCTGAAAAAAGAGCTCTCAACCCATTTAAACTGAAGGAAGAGAATTTAGTCTGTTTATTTATTATCTCTCAAAATTGTAAAATAGTCAAGCCAAAACAGAGATCTCTGATAACTTAAACTGAAGGGAGGGAAGTTAGACTGTGACAATCATTTATCCCTCAAAAATTCTAAAGCCAAATTGATTCATTTAAAAGTGTTTGCAAGTCGTTAATTGTTGAAATTCATCGCTGGAGAAGGAAAGCATCATTTATGGCTAGAATTAGACTATGGACTGTTCTACTGTTGAAGAACCTTTTATCCCCATCGGATGCTGTGAGGACTTCAAGCAACATTGGACTGTAAATTTTCAAGGACTCTAATTTTTTCTATTTTAAATATTTATGTCTTAGTAGTGTTTAAGAATTTAGTTTTTCTAATTAAAAAGTTAATTTGTTGATTTAAAGACACCTGGCTTGGTTAGCCTCATTCGGGGGTTAATAGATGGTACAATTTGGCTGGGTCTTTCTTTAATTTGGAAAGTTAAAAAATTATATGTTAGGTGATTTGTGGAGGGACGGGATTGAATTAACAGTGCGTTTCTGCCACCAGAATCAGAATCGTATCTTTTTATTGGGGATTTGACCGGAGAGGTCGGTCGTAACAGTACATTAAGAGCAAGAGGATAACTACGGAAAGGGTAGGGCCTATCAGAGATGTACAGGGGAACTTATGAGTGGATGCAGAAGATGTGGGCAGGGTTATTAATGAGTTTTTTGTCTCTGTCTTCACGAAGGAGAGGGTTGATGCAGACATTGTAGTTCGAGAGGAGGAGTGTGAAATATTAGATACGATAAGCATATTGAGAGAGGAAGTGCTTGAGGGTCAGACATCCCTGAAAGTGGATAAATCTCCAGGACCAGATGGATTGCATCCCAGGTTGTTAAAGGAAGCCAGAGAGGAAATAGTGGATACTCTGAGGATCATCTTCAAATCCTCACTAGATACAAGTGAGGTACCAGATGATTGGAGGTCTGCAACATGGTGCCATTGTTTAAAAAGGGTGCGAGGGATAAGCCAGGTAATTATAGGCCAGTCAGTCTGACCTCGGTGGTGGGTAAATTGTTAGAATCTATTCAGAGGGACAGGATAAACTGTCACTTAGAAAGGCATGAATTAATCAGGGATAGTCAGCATGGATTTGTTAGGGGAAGGTCATGTCTTATTAACTTGAGTGAGTTTTTTGAGGAAGTAACAGAGGATTGATGAGGGTAGTGCAGTGGATGTGATTTACATGGATTTTAGTAAGGCATTTGACAAGGTCCTGCATGGCAGACGGGTCAGTAAAATGAAAGCTCATGGGATACAGGGGAAGGTGGCAGGTTGGATCCAGGGCGGCACAGTGGCGCAGTGGTTAGCACCGCAGCCTCACAGCTCCAGGGACCTGGGTTCGATTCCGGGTACTGCCTGTGTGGAGTTTGCAAGTTCTCCCTGTGTCTGCGTGGGTTTTCTCCGGGTGCTCCGGTTTCCTCCCACAAGCCAAAAGACTTGCAGGTTGATAGGTAAATTGGCCATTATAAATTGTCACTAGTATAGGTAGGTGGTAGGGAAATATAGGGACAGGTGGGGATGTTTGGTGGGAATATGGGATTAGTGTAGGATTAGTCTAAATGGGTGGTTGATGTTCGGCACAGACTCGGTGGGCCGAAGGGCCTGTTTCAGTGCTGTATCTCTAATCTAATCAAAATTGGATCAGGGACAGAAAACAAAGGGTAGTAGTCAACGGATGGTTTTGTGAATGGAAAGCGGTTTCCAGTGGTGTTCCACGGGGCTCAGTGTTGGGTCCCTTGCTGTTTGTGGTATATATTATTGATTTGGACTTAAATGTGGGTGGCATGATTGGGAAATTTGGTGATGACACAAAACTTAGTCGTGTTGTTAATAGTTAGGAGGAAAGACATGGACTGCAGAATGATATCAATGGTTTGGTTGAGTGGGCAGAAAAGTGGCAAATGGAATTCAATCCTGAGAAGTGTGAAGTAATGCATTTGGGGAGAGCAAATAAAGTGAGGGAATATACAATAAACGGGAGGATATTGAGTGGGGTAGAAGAGGTGAGAGACCTTGGAGTGCATATCCACAGGTCCCTGAAGGTGGCATGAAATGTGGATAGAGTGGTGAAGAAGACATATGGATTGCTTTCCTTTATTGGCTGGGGTATAGAGTACAAAAGCAGGGATGTAATGCTGGAACTGGATAAAACGTTAGTTAGGCCACAGCTGGAGTATTGCAGGCAGCTCTGGTCACCACATTACAGGAAGGACATAATTGCTCTGGAGAGAGTACAGAGGAGATTTACAAGAATGTTGCCAGGGCTTGAAGGTTGCAGCTGTGAGGAAAGATTGGATAGGCGAGGGTTGTTTTCCCTGGAACTGAGGAGGCTGAGAGTGACTTGATTGAGGTGTACAAAATTATGAAGGGTCTAGATAGAGTGGACAGGAAGGACCTGTTGCCCCTGGTGGGGAGGTCAGTTACCAGAGGATACAGATTTAAGGTGATTGGTAGAAGGATTAGAGGGGACATGAGGGGAAACTTTTTCACCCAGAGGGTGGTGGGTGTCTGGAATTTGCTGCCAGGAGTGGTGGTGGAGGCAGAGACTTTCAATTCTTTTAAAAGGGTCCTGGACATGTACCTGATGTGCTGTAACCTGCTGGGCCATGGACCAGGTACTGGAAGGTGGGATTAGTTTGGCCGGATAGTTTATTTGGCCGGCGCAGACATGATGGGCTGTACTTTTCTATGGTTCTATGGTTCTATGGGTCTATGGTCAGGGAATCTAGAATGTGAGAGTGCAGTATCAGGATAAGGGGCCGATCATTCAGGTCTGAGATGAGGAGAAATTATTACACTCAAAGCTTTGTGCGTCTTTGGAATTTTCTACCCCAGAGGGCTGTGGATGCTCCATCGTTGAATACATTTAAGGCTGGGATAGATAGACTTTTGGTCTCGCAGGGAATCATGGGATATGGAGAGTGGGCAGGAAAGTGGAATTGAAGCCCAAGATCAGCCACGATCATATTGAATGGCAGAGTAGGCTTGATGGGCCATATGGTCTACTTCTGCTCCTATTTCTTGTGTTCTTGTGACCAGATAATCTGTTTTTGTGATATTGTCTTTCATTACAAGCGTAACTACCCTTTTAACAATGTGTTAATTATTAATTACTGCACATCAACCTTTCTGGTATTGAAATTAAGCATTACTAGTATGCAGTCTCATTCCTTTAGGAATTAATTGTTGTTGGAGATTTTAGAAATGCCAAATCTAAAATGTTTATAATCATAGAATCATAGAAAGTTTAAGGCACAGAAAGGGGCCATTTGGCCCATCATGTCTGTGCCTGTCCCTTTTCCCTCTCTCAATCCAATCTTTCATTCTGTCCCTCTATTTCTCTTTCTGTACCTGATTTTTCATTGAATTCAGCCACTCTAATTTACACCTCCTTCTCAGTCCTTCAATCTGATTGATTAAGGAGACACACAGTTGCTTGTCCTGTTCACTCAGGTCCCAGATGCCTGTTTCCCTTGCTGGGCGTTTTCAGCTCTCACTTTCAGCAACTTAGTGGGCAAAAATGTTTAGAGCTGAATGGTGCAGGGGTAAGTCTACCTAACGGCAGATGGCGTTAGATGCCCTGCTAGAGCAAAATCTGGCCCAATGTGAACGGCAATGCAATCCAGACGCAATCACACCTTGGCATGCAAAACAGTCCTGATGCAATTATACCATGAACATGCAATGGACTGCTGATGATGTGACACCCTGTGCTGTGTATTTCATTTGATGATTTGCAACTGTATAGCCACTGCACTCTGTCTTTAATAAAATAAGATTGTGAAAATGCAATATTGATTTGCTGTAAAAATCGGGATACAAATGATTATTTTTTTCCAAGAAAATCACCAAATGATTATTTTTTGGATTCACTTTTTTCTTCGTAGTGTATCTTGAGTGTCAGAAATCCCTACAGAGCTCATTATACCCAAACCCTGCACTCTTAACAGGGCTTATGGTCTAAAGCAGCCTGTTCTGAAATGATCAGTATTAAAGTCAGTGATCCTCTGCTGCACCAAATTAGACTGCCTGATTAAATCCCACAAAAAGGGAAATACTTTAAAAAGCATAATTGTATGTGACATTGTGAACTGCCTCACTGGTAATTGAGAACTTTCTGCAACTCGCTTCAACCTGTTCTCCAGAACAATAGTGGAAATTGCATCAAAAAAGTGCAAGTATGACCAATTCTTCAAAGTTGTTAACCAGAGTGCATAGAAACTATACATGTTCTCCTGAGAAGGATATAAAAATTGTGTCCACCTGGCAGAAAATAGATACCCCATCCCCATGTCAGATGGAAAGTCACAGCAACTATTCTCGTCTTAGGATATAGATTAGAGACATGGAAATACTACTCTCAAGAGACACAAACTGTAGTCCCCTCACCTTTCCAAAATGCTACATATACCAGGGTTGTTCCTCTCCCCTGAAAGAAATTGTTACATCCTCCACCTAAAAAAAAGATACTGCACCTCTCCCTTATGATAGAATATTTCAGCGCAAAAAGAGGCCACTCAACCCATCATGCCTCTGTCAGTTCTTTGAAAGAGCTGTCCAGTTTAGTCCCAGAGCTTTTCCCTTATAACCCAGCAAATTAAACCTATTTATGTACATGTCCAATTGCCTTTTGAAAGTTTCCATGGAATCTGATTCCACCACCATATCAGACAGTGCATTTCAGTTCTTAACAACCCTCTGTGTGAAGAATTTCTCTTTATTTCCCCTCTTGTTCCTTTTTCAATTATTTTAAATCTATGATCTCTGGTTGCCATCCCACTAGCCAGAGAAAACAATATCTCCCTACTTGCTCTATCAATACCTCACATAATTTTGAATATCTCTATTAGGCCTTCCCTTAACCTTCTCTGCTAAGGAGAACAATCACAGCTTCTCCAATCTCTGCACAGAACTGAAGTCCCTCAACTTATGTAACAGCCTGGTAAGCCTCCTTTGTACCCTCATCAAAGCCTTGACATCCTTCCTAAAGTACACACACTAAAGGGATATAGACAGAAATTATTCCTTTCCCTGCACTACACACAAACAATTGTGAAGCAGTCTTAACCCCAGTTCACATTCATTTTAACTAGGACATTTTTATTCCATCATCTTGGGTTGGATTGGCAATGAGTCCGAGAGGTTAAAGAACATTTTGCTACCCTGCTTCCGAAACTGAGAGAAAACTGTCATTTACACAGTTCTGGTTCCTCTCCAATCCTACATTCTCAGAATAGCAATGCACAGATTACTGTAGAACAGTGCACACAATTAATTCTTTTTTGTAAAGGCTCAAAAACCATCAGAAATGCTCCAATATTTTGTGCCATATAACATTAGTATTGCGTACAGTCCTGGTCTGAGCTTGAAACCCCACACCTCTCCATCACCAGATTTGTTTACTTCTACCACTGCAACATAGCCTGACTCTGCCCCTAACTTAGCCCTTCATCTCGAAAACCCTTGCCCAAGCTTTTGATACCTTCAGACTCAGTTATTCCAAGGATCTCCTTACTGTTCTTCTGTTGTCCACAGTCTACAAGTTCCAACTTGTCCAAGATTGTTGCCTGCATCCTGTTTCACTCTAGGTACTCCTTGCCCATCATGGCAAACTTACATTGGCTCCTCATCCCCCTTCTTGAACCGCTGCAGTCCATGTAGGGTAGGTACACCCACAGTGCTGTAGGCAACTTAACACCTTGTCTGCCTGTTCAAATCTCTCCAAGGCCTTAGACCTTTGTACCTCTGCCTTGTTTTTACACTATTGACTCCACTGACTCTCACCTCCTGCACATTCCTCCTTCTTTTACTCTACCATTGTTAGCAGAAGTTTCATTTACCTCAGATCTGCTATCTGAAAGTCCCTCTGTAAATCTCGGAACCCGTCTGCATCTATGTCCTTTTAAAAACTTCCTCAAACTCTCAGCTTTTTTTTAACCTATAGCCTTCTGTCACCTTTTCTGGTCTCTCTCCCAGGGCTCAGGGTGCTGTCCATTCTCCCTTCTTATTCCTCTTTGAAGCGTCTTGTGATGACTAGCATGTTAAAGATGCTACATACAGTAGAAAAAAGGGGGCAATCACTTGGCTGGGAGTGGTTTTTTTTATTCATGCATGGGATGTGGGCGTCGCTGGTCAGGCCGACATTTATTGCTCATCCCTAATTGCCCTTGAGAAGGTGGTGGTGAGCTGCCTTCTTGAACCGCTGCAGTCCATGTAGGGTAGGTACACCCACAGTGCTGTTAGGGAGTTCCAGGATTTTGACCCAGCGACAGTGAAGGAACGGCGATATAGTTCCAAGTCAGGATGATATGTGACTTGGAGGGGAACTTGCAGGTGGTGGCATTCCCATGCATTTGCTGCCCTTGTCCTTCTAGTTGGTAGAGGTTGTGGGTTTGGAAGGTGCTGTCTAAGGAGCCTTGGTGCGTTCCTGCAGTGCATCTTATAGATGGTACACACAGCTGCCACTGTGCGTCGGTGGTGGAGGGAATGAATGTTTGTAGATGGGGTGCCAATCAAGCTTTGTTCTGGATGGTGTTGTTGGAGCTGCACCCATCCAGACAAGTGGAGAGTATTCCAACACACTCCTGCCTTGTGCCTTGTGGATGATGAACAGGCTTTGGGGAGTCAGGAGGTGAGTTATTTGCTGCAGGATTCCAAGCCTCTGACCTGCTCTTGTAGCCACGGTATTTATATGGCTACTCCAGTTCAGTTTTTGGTCAATGGTAGCCACTAAGATGTTGATAGTGGGGGTTCAGTGACGGTAATGCCATTGAATGTCGAGGGGCGATGGCTAGATTCTCTTTTGTTGGAGATGGTCATTGCCTGGCATTTGTGTGGCGCGAATGTTACTTGCCACTTATCAGCCCAAGCCTGGGTATTGTCCAAGTCTTGCTGCATTTCTACACGGACTGCTTCAGTATCTGAGGAGTCACGAATGATGCTGAACATTGTGCAATCATCAGCCAACATCCCCACTTCTGACCTTATGATTGAAGGAGGGTCATTGATGAAGCAGCTGAAGATGGTTGGGCCTAGGACACTACCCTGAGGAACTCCTGCAGTGATGTCCTGGAGCTCAGATGACTGACCTCCAACAACACAACCATCTTCCTTTGCGCTAGGTATGACTCCAGCCAGCAGAGGGTTTTCCCCCTGATTCCCATTGACCTCAGTTTTGTTAGGGCTCCTTGATGCCATACTCGGACAAATGCTGCCTTCATGCAAAGGCAGTCACTCTCACCTCATCTCTTGAGTTCAGCTCTTTTGTCCATGTTTGAACCAAGGCTGTAATGAGGTCAGGAGCTGAGTGGCCCTGGCAGAACCCAAACTGAGTGTCACTGAGCAGGTTCTTGCGAAGCAAGTGCCGCTTGATAGCACTGTTGATGACACCTTCCATCACTTTACTGATGATTGAGAGTAGGCTGATGAGGTGGTAATTGGCTGGGTTGGACTTGTCCTGGTTTTGTGTACAGGACATACCTGGGCAATTTTCCACATTGCAGGGTAGATGCCAGTGTTGTAGCTGTACTGGAACAGCTTGGCTAGGGGCGCGGCAAGTTCTGAGCACAGGTCTTCAGTACTATTGCTGGAATATTGTCAGGGCCCATAGCCTTTGCAGTATCCAGTGCCTTCAGTCGTTTCTTGATATCATGCGGAGTGAATCGAACTGGCGGACGTCTGGCATCTGTGATGCTGGGGACTTCAGGAGGAGGCCTCCTGTACTATAGGCCTCCAAACAATCAGGGAGAGATAGAGGAGCAGATATGTAGGCAAAATCTCAGAGAGGTGTAAAAATAATAGGGTAATAATAGTCGGGGATTTCAAATTCTCCAATATCAACTGGGATAGTCTTAGTGCAAAAGGCTTAAAGGGGGCGGAATTCAAAGTGCATTCAGGAGAGATTTTTGAGCCAGCATGTAGAAAGTCCTACAAGAGAAAGGGTGGTACTGGACCTAATCCTCGGGAATAAAGCTGAACAAGTGGTAGAAGTGGCAGTGAGATTTAAGGTCATTATGGAAAAGGACAAAGAGGGACCGGAAATAAAGGTACTGAATTGGGGGAAGGCCGATTTCCTTATGATAAAGCAGGATCTGGCCAAAGTGGACAGGGAGCAGCGACTTGTAGGAAAGTCTACATCAAACCAGTGGGAGTCATTCAAAAAGGAAATAGTGAGAGTTTAGGACCGACATGTTCCCGTAAAGGTGAAGGGTAGGACCAATAAGTCCAGGGAACCCTGGATGTCAAGGGATATGGAGGATTGGATAAGGAATAAAAGGAGGCTAATGGTAGATTCAGAGCGCTGAAAACATCAGAGGCTCTAGAGGCGTATAGAAAGTCTAGGGGGGGTACTTAAAAAAGTAGTTAGGAGAGCGAAGAGGGGACATGAAAAAACACTGGCTGGCAAGATAAAGGAAAATCCCAAGGCATTTTATAAGTATATTAACGGCAAGAGGATAACCAGGGAAAGAGTAGGGCCTATTAGAGACCAAAGTGGCAATCTGTGTGTGGAGCCGAAGGACATAGGTGAGGTTTTAAATGATTACTTTTCATCTGTGTTCACTATGGAGAACAATGATGTAGGTGTAGAGATCAGGGAAGGGGATTGCGATATACTTGAATAAATTAGCACTGCAAGGGAGGAAGTATTCGCTATTTAAGTGGGTTTAAAAGTGGATTAATCCCCAGGCCGAGATGAGATGTATCCCAGGCTGTTATGTAAGGCAAAGGAGGAGATAATAGGGGCTCTGACACAAATTTTCAAATCCTCTCCGGCCACAGGAGAGGTACCAGAGGATTGGAAGACAGAGAATGTGGTACCATTATTCAAGAAGGGTAGCAGGGATAAACCAGGTAATTACAGGCCGGTGAGTCTAACATCAGTGGCAGGGAAACTATTGGAAAAAATTATGAGGGACAGGATTAATCTCCACTTGGAGAGGCAGGGATTAATCAGGGATAGTCAGCGTGGCTTTGTCAGGGCGAGATCGTGTCTAACAAACTTGATTGAATTTTTCGAGGCGGTGACTAGATGTGTAGATGAGGGTAAAGCAGTCGATGTAGTCTACATGGACTTCAGTAAGGCTTTTGATAAAGTCCCGTATGGGAGATTGGTTAAGAAAGTAAGAGCCCATGGGATCCAGGGCAATTTAGCAAATTGGATCCAAAGTTGGCTTAGTGGCAGGAGGCAGAGGGTAATGGTCGAAGGTTGTTTTTGCGAGTGGAAGCCTGTGACCAGTGTGTACCACAGGGATCGGTGCTGGACCCTTGCTGTTTGTAGAATACATTAATGATTTAGATGTGAATATAGGAGGTATGATCAGTATGTTCACAGATGACACGAAAATTGGTGGTGTCATAAATAGTGAGGAGGAAAGCCTTAGATTACAGGATGATATAGATGGGCTGGTAAGATGGGCGGAGCTGTGGCAAATGGAATTTAATCCTGAAAAGTGTGAGGTGATGCATTTTGGGAGGACTAACAAGGCAAGGGAATATACAATGGATAGTACGATCCTAGGAAGTACAGAGGGTCAGAGGAACCTTGGTGTACTTGTCCATAGATCACTGAAGGCAGCAGCACAGGTAGATAAGGTCATTAGGAAGGCATATGGGATACTTGCCTTTATCAGCTGAGGCATAGAATATAAGAGCAGGGAGGTTATGATGGAGCTGTATAAAACACTAGTTAGGCCACAGCTGGAGTACTGTGTACAGTTCTGGTCACCACACTATCGGAAGGATGTGATTGCACTGGAGAGGGTGCAGAGGGGATTCACCAGGATGTTGCCTGGGCTGGAGCATTTCAGCTAAGAAGACAGACTAGATAGGCTGGGGTTGTTTTCCTTGGAGGAGAGAAGGCTGAGGGGGGACCTGATTGAAGTATACAATATTATGAGGGGCATTGATAGGGTAGATAGGAAGACATTTTTTCCCTTAGTGGAGGGGTCAATAACCAGGGGGCATAGATTTATGGTAAGGGGCAGGAGTTTTGGAGAGGATTTGAGGAAAAAAAATTTCACCCAGAGGGTGGTTGGAATCTGGAACACACTGCCTGAAGAGGTGGAAGAGGTAGGAACCCTCACAACATTTAAGAAGTATTTAGATGAGCACTTGAAACACCATGACATACAAGGCTATGGGCCAAGTGCTGGAAAATGAGATTAGAATAGATAGGTGTTTCATGGCAGGCACAGACACGATGGGCCAAAGGGCCTGTTTCTGTGCTGTATAACTCTATGACTCTATATGTTGTAGACCTGTGCCTCCCATTCCTCACATCAGAAGCTCAATTCCAGTATACAAGTCCATCCAGTCATCAAACCTCCTGACAAGGGTGGTGCCGTTGTTGTCTGGCGTACTGACCTCTACCTGGCAAAGGCTGAACGCCAACTCTGACACTTCCTTCTACCTCCCCCGGACCATGACCCCATTACCGAACATCAAGCCTGTCTAGGCCTGTCACTGACCTCATCTGCCCTGGAGATCTTCCCTCCATAGCCTCCAAACTCATAGTTCCTCAACCCCATCCAGCCTGCTTCTATCTCCTTCCCAAAATCCACAAACAAGACTGCCCTGGTAGACCCATTGTTTCAGCCTGTTCCTGCCCCACTGAACTGATTTCTTCCTATCTCGACTCTATTTTTACTTCCCTTGTCCATTCTCTTCCCACCTACATCTGTGACTCTTCCGATGTCCTCCATCACTTCAACAGTTTCCAATTTCCCGGTCCTCATCATCTCCTATTCACAATGGATGTCCAATCTCTCTACACCGCCATCCCCTACCAGGATGGTCTGACAGCTCTCTGCTTCTTTCTTGTTTGGAGCCCCAACCAGGCCCTATCTACCACCACCCTCTGCCTGGCTGAACTTATTCCCACATTGAACAACTTCTTCCTCAATTCCACTCATTTCCTCCAAATCAAACATGTTGTTATGGGTACCTGCATGGGTCCTAGCTATGCCAGGCTTTTATTAGGATATGTGGGACATTCCTTCTTCATCCTACCCAGGCCCCCTCCATCATCTCTTCTTCCAGTACATTGATGAGTGTATAGGTGTCGCTTCCTGCTCTCGTGCTGAACTGAAAAATTTCATTGACTTAGTTTGTACTTTCCACTCTCCTCTCACCTTCACATCTCCAACTCTTCTTTTCGCTTCCTTCCATCTGATAAGATGATGTAACCTTCCACACCAGTGCTTCCGTTATGTTTCTCCCCCACCATGGTTGACGGGGCCCTCAACAGTATCCGATCTAGTTCACACACTTCTGTTCCTACCCTTCCCCTCCCTCCCAGAGCCATTGTCCTCATCTTATACCCCACCAGCCTCCATATTCAACGGATCATCCTCCGCCATTTCCGCCACCTCCAACATGATGCCACCACCAAACACATCTTCTCCTCCCCTATCCTTTCAGCATTCCGAAGGGACCATTCCCTCTACGTCACCCTGCTGCACTCCTCAGTCAACCCCAACACCTTTCCCACTTTCCTATGGCACCTTTCCACACAAGCGCAGGAGATGCAGCTTCTCACTGTCCAGGGCCCCAAACGCTCCTTCCAGGTGAAACAGCGATTTACTGTACGTATTTCAATATGGTATACTGTATTTGCTGTTCACAATGTGGTCTCCTCTACATTCAGAGACTAAACATAGACTGGGAGACCCCTTTGCAGAACACCTCTGTTCAGTCCACAAACATGACCTCGAGCTTCCAAAAACTTGTCATTTTAATTTTCCACCTTGCTCCCACTCTGAACTATCTGTCCTTGGCCTGCTACAATGTTCCAATGAAGTTCAATGCAAGCTCGAGGAACAGCACCTCATCTTTCGACTGGGCACTTTACAGCCTTCTGGACTCAACACTGAGTTCAATCAGGCAAGGAGGAAGTTGTCGAGCGAGGGAGCCGTGGTTTACTAAAGAAGTTGAAGCGCTTGTCAAGAGGAAGAAGAAGGCTTATGTTAGGATGAGACGTGAAAGCTCAGTTAGGGCGCTTGAGAGTTACAAGCTAGCCAGGAAGGATCTAAAGGGAGAGTTAAGAAGAGCAAGGAGAGGACACGAGAAGTCATTGGCGGATAGGATCAAGGAAAACCCTAAGGCTTTCTATAGGTATATCAGGAATAAAAGAATGACTAGAGTTAGATTAGGGCCAATCAAGGATAGTAGTGGGAAGTTGTGTGTGGAATCAGAGGAGATAGGGGAAGCGTTAAATGAATATTTTTCGTCAGTATTTACGGTAGAGAAAGAAAATGTTGTCGAGGAGAATACTGAGATTCAGACTACTAGGCTAGATGGTATTGAGGTTCACAAGGAGGAGGTGTTAGCAATTTTGGAAAGTGTGAAAATAGATAAGTCCCCTGGGCCAGATGGGATTTATCCTAGGATTCTCTGGGAAGCCAGGGAGGAGATTGCAGAGCCTTTGTCCTTGATCTTTATGTCGTCATTGTCGACAGGAATAGTGCCGGAAGACTGGAGGATAGCAAATGTTGTCCCCTTGTTCAAGAAGGGGAGTAGAGGCAGCCCTGGTAATTATAGACCTGTGAGCCTTACTTCAGTTGTGGGTAAAATGTTGGAAAAGGTTATAAGAGACAGGATTTATAATCATCTTGAAAAGAATAAGTTCATTAGCGATAGTCAGCACGGTTTTGTGAAGGGTAGGTCGTGCCTCACAAACCTTATTGAGTTTTTCGAGAAGGTGACCAAACAGGTGGATGAGGGTAAAGCAGTGGATGTGGTGTATATGGATTTCAGTAAGGGGTTTGATAACGTTCCCCACGGTAGGCTATTGCAGGAAATACGGAAGTATGGGGTTGAAGGTGATTTAGAGCTTTGATCAGAAATTGGCTAGCTGAAAGAAGACAGAGGGTGGTGGTTGATGGCAAATGTTCATCCTGGAGTTTAGTTACTAGTGGTGTACCGCAAGGATCTGTTTTGGGGCCATTGCTGTTTGTCATTTTTATAAATGACCTGGAAGAGGGTGTAGAAGGGTGGGTTAGTAAATTTGCGGATGACACTAAGGTCAGTGGAGTTGTGGATAGTGCCGAAGGATGTTGTAGGGTACAGAGGGACATAGATAGACTGCAGAGCTGGGCTGAGAGATGGCAAATGGAGTTTAATGCGGAAAAGTGTGAGGTGATTCACTTTGGAAGGAATAACAGGAATGCAGAGTACTGGGCTAATGGGAAGATTCTTGGTAGTGTAGATGAACAGAGAGATCTTGGTGTCCAGGTACATAAATCCCTGAAAGTTGCTACCCAGGTTAATAGGGCTGTTAAGAAGGCATATGGTGTGTTAGCTTTTATTAGTAGGGGGATCGAGTTTCGGAGCCACGAGGTCATGCTGCAGCTGTACAAAACTCTGGTGAGACCGCACCTGGAGTATTGCGTGCAGTTCTGGTCACCGCATTATAGGAAGGATGTGGAAGCTTTGGAAAGGGTGCAGAGGAGATTTACTAGGATGTTGCCTGGTATGGAGGGAAGGTCTTACGAGGAAAGGCTGAGGGACTTGAGGTTGTTTTCGTTGGAGAGAAGGAGGAGGAGAGGTGACTTAATAGAGACATATAAGATAATCAGAGGGTTAGATAGGGTGGATAGTGAGAGTCTTTTTCCTCGGATGGTGATGGCAAACACGAGGGGACATAGCTTTAAGTTGAGGGGTGATAGATATAGGACAGATGTTAGAGGTAGTTTCTTCACTCAGAGAGTAGTAGGGGCGTGGAACGCCCTGCCTGCAATAGTAGTAGACTCGCCAACTTTAAGGGCATTTAAGTGGTCATTGGATAGACATATGGATGAAAATGGAATAGTGTAGGTCAGATGGTTTCACAGGTCGGCGCAACATCGAGGGCCGAAGGGCCTGTACTGCGCTGTAATGTTCTAAAAAAAAATGTTCTAATTTACTTTGTAACCTCTGCCCCCATTTTTTTTCTTTTCTCATTTTTTTTGCTGGTTTGTTTCCCTCCCCCTAACCTTGCTTCGTTTTTAATCCCTTTACTTTGTGTTCGGATGTCTGCCCCCCCTGCCATCTACACTTCATCCAGACACATCTTTTGTTTCTTTACTTGGCTTTGTACCATGAAACCTTTTGTCATTTCATCTCTCCTGCTCTCCACCCTATCACAGACCTTTCTGTCTGTTCTTCTTCCCCTTCCCCTTTTTCACTTGCTCAAAACCTATTCCATTTCTAACTTTTGCCAGTTCTGAAATGTTAACTCTGCTTTGCTTTCCACTGATGCTGCCTGACCTGCTGAGTATATCCAGCATTTTCTGTTTTTGCATCCAGTGGCTGAGATGAGGCCAACTCTGAACAATTCAAATTGCCCTGTCAGCATGGTTGCTGACTGAAACCAGCATTTTACAAACTCGGGAAACTTATTATAGTTAACTGGGATTCCCCAATCCTTGGACATGCATGTGTGAATCGTCAGTTTGGGGCTGGTAATTTGTGCAAGAGTTTGGAGATTTCACTTATGCGTGGATCAGCAAAACTATGCAGCATGGCAACTGGGCACAATTTTTATTATTATTTTGTAGTAGACACGTTATTATCTTGTAATGTTTATTAACTGCAGGTTCACCGTATATCCCGGGCATATGGGAATTTCCTTTGAGCAGATAATTTCCAAAAGTTAATATTCCTGCACAGGTTTCTACTTTAAAAGTGTGTGATTTAAGGCTAAGGGAGTAAACCCTAACAGAAAATCCGGAGCGGAACCCCGTAGGCGGTCATGTGTCACCTTTGGCATGTTTCCGGCAGTTCCTGCAGCCATACTGGTGCCAAACGTCGTGTCCTGCACTCCTTTGGACCCCACCAGAAAGGCCGAGAGGGGGGTTTTGACGACTGGGCAACTCTCAACCTCCATAAATTTGCCCAGGCATGCGCCATGGAGAGGTCACTCCATAGTTGCCTCACAGCGACTGAAACAACACGGAAGGCAGCAGTTACGGGTTATAAGTCCAGATAAATTGGCGTAGAAACTGGGCGCCACGGGTTGCCTTTGTCGGTGGGAGAGGTCATTGCACCTCACTGGACAGCTACCGCCCGCCTCAAACCGGGCAGCCCCCGGTCAATAAGGTTCTGTCCCGCCACAGTCTGCCTGCTTCAATGGGTGCTTGGAGCTCAGGGTCATTGCCCGAAAGGTGGACTGATACACCGCACCAAACAACATGAAAAAAGGAAAGAAGGTACCAGCCCTTCGCTTTGCAAGCTGGAACGTCAGAACTATGTGTCCTGGCCTGTCGGAAGACCTTACACAAATCAACGATTCTCGGAAGACCGCCATCATTAACAACGAGCTCAGTAGACTCAATGTGGACATTGCAGCACTTCAGGAGACTCGCCTCCCCGCGAGTGGCTCTCTAGCAGAGCAAGACTACACCTTCTTCTGGCAGGGCAGGGATCCTGAAGAACCAAGACAGCATGGAGTGGGCTTCGCCATCAGAAACTCCTTGCTCAGCATGATAGAGCCTCCCTCAAATGGCTCGGAACGCATACTGTCCATCCGACTGCTCACCACCTCTGGTCCAGTACACCTACTCAGCATCTATGCTCCAACACTCTGTTCCGCACCTGAAGCTAAAGACCAGTTCTATGAACAACTCCATAACATCATTAGCAGCATCCCCAACACCGAACACCTATTCCTGCTGGGGGACTTTAATGCCAGGGTTGGGGCCGACCATGACTCATGGCCCTCCTGCCTTGGGCGCTATGGCGTTGGAAGGATGAATGAGAACGGGCAGAGACTGCTTGAGTTGTGTACCTATCATAACCTCTGCATCACCAACTCGTTCTTTCACACTAAACCCTGTCACCAGGTTTCATGGAGGCACCCAAGATCACGTCGTTGGCACCAGCTAGACCTCATTGTCACAAGGCGAGCCGCCTTAAACAGTGTTCAAATCACACGCAGCTTCCACAGTGCGGACTGCGACACCGACCACTCCCTGGTGTGCAGCAAGGTTAGACTCAGACCAAAGAAGTTGCATCATTCCAAGCAGAAGGGCCACCCGCGCATCAACACGAGCAGAATTTCTCACCCACAGCTGTTACAAAAATTTCTAAATTCACTTGTAACAGCCCTTCAAAACACTCCCACAGGGGATGCTGAGACCAAGTGGGCCCACATCAGAGACGCCATCTATGAGTCAGCTTTGACCACCTACGGCAAAAGTGCGAAGAGAAATGCAGACTGGTTTCAATCTCATAATGAAGAGCTGGAACCTGTCATAGCCGCTAAGCGCATTGCACTTTTGAACTACAAGAAAGCCCCCAGCGATTTAACATCCGCAGCACTTAAAGCAGCCAGAAGTACTGCACAAAGAACAGCTAGGCGTTGCGCAAACGACTACTGGCAACACCTATGCAGTCATATTCAGCTGGCCTCAGACACCGGAAACATCAGAGGAATGTATGATGGCATGAAGAGAGCCAACCACCAAGAAGATCACCCCCCTCAAATCTAAATCGGGGGACATAATCACTGACCAACGCAAACAGATGGACCGCTGGGTTGAGCACTACCTAGAACTGTACTCCAGGGAGAATGCTGTCACTGAGACTGCCCTCAATGCAGCCCAGCCTCTACCAGTCATGGATGAGCTGGACATACAGCCAACCAAATCGGAACTCAGTGATGCCATTGATTCCCTAGCCAGCGGAAAAGCCCCTGGGAAGGACAGCATTACCCCTGAAATAATCAAGAGTGCCAAGCCTGCTATACTCTCAGCACTACATGAACTGCTATGCCTGTGCTGGGACGAGGGAGCAGTACCCCAGGACATGCGCGATGCCAACATCATCACCCTCTATAAAAACAAAGGTGACCGCGGTGACTGCAACAACTACCGTGGAATCTCCCTGCTCAGCATAGTGGGGAAAGTCTTTGCTCGAGTCGCTCTGAACAGGCTCCAGAAGCTGGCCGAGCGCGTCTACCCTGAGGCACAGTGTGGCTTTCGTGCAGAGAGATCGACTATTGACATGCTGTTCTCCCTTCGTCAGATACAGGAGAAATGCCGTGAACAACAGATGCCCCTCTACATTGCTTTCATTGATCTCACCAAAGCCTTTGACCTCGTCAGCAGACGTGGTCTCTTCAGACTACTAGAAAAGATCGGATGTCCACCAAAGCTACTAAGTATCATCACCTCATTCCATGACAATATGAAAGGCACAATTCAACATGGTGGCTCCTCATCAGAGCCCTTTCCTATCCTGAGTGGTGTGAAACAGGGCTGTGTTCTCGCACCCACACTTTTTGGGATTTTCTTCTCCCTGCTGCTTTCACATGCGTTCAAATCCTCTGAAGAAGGAATTTTCCTCCACACAAGATCAGGGGGCAGGTTGTTCAACCTTGCCCGTCTAAGAGCGAAGTCCAAAGTACGGAAAGTCCTCATCAGAGAACTCCTCTTTGCTGACGATGCTGCTTTAACATCTCACACTGAAGAATGCCTGCAGAGTCTCATCGACAGGTTTGCGTCTGCCTGCAATGAATTTGGCCTAACCATCAGCCTCAAGAAAACGAACATCATGGGGCAGGATGTCAGAAATGCTCCATCCATCAATATTGGCGACCACGCTCTGGAAGTGGTTCAAGAGTTCACCTACCTAGGCTCAACTATCACCAGTAACCTGTCTCTAGATGCAGAAATCAACAAGCGCATGGGTAAGGCTTCCACTGCTATGTTCAGACTGGCCAAGAGAGTGTGGGAAAATGGCGCACTGACACGGAACACAAAAGTCCGGGTGTATCAGGCCTGTGTCCTCAGTACCTTGCTCTACGGCAGCGAGGCCTGGACAACGTATGCCAGCCAAGAGCGACGTCTCAATTCATTCCATCTTCGCTGCCTTCGGAGAATACTTGGCATCAGGTGGCAGGACTATATCTCCAACACAGAAGTCCTTGAAGCGGCCAACATCCCCAGCTTATACACACTACTGAGTCAGCGGCGCTTGAGATGGCTTGGCCATGTGAGCCGCATGGAAGATGGCAGGATCCCCAAAGACACATTGTACAGCGAGCTCGCCACTGGTATCAGACCCACCGGCCGTCCATGTCTCCGTTATAAAGACGTCTGCAAACGCGACATGAAATCGTGTGACATTGATCACAAGTCGTGGGAGTCAGTTGCCAGCATTCGCCAGAGCTGGCGGGCAGCCATAAAGACAGGGCTAAATTGTGGCGAGTCGAAGAGACTTAGTAGTTGGCAGGAAAAAAGACAGAGGC
This sequence comes from Heterodontus francisci, assembly GCF_036365525.1. Lineage (NCBI taxonomy): Eukaryota > Metazoa > Chordata > Chondrichthyes > Heterodontiformes > Heterodontidae > Heterodontus > Heterodontus francisci. The sequence continues at coordinate 60,481,522 of NC_090385.1, forward strand.
GCAAGTGGAGAGCCAACTGTGCAACAGCCCCAACAAACAAATTTCTCTGCAGCACCTGTGGAAGAGCCTGTTACTCCAGAATTGGCCTTTATAGCCACTCCAGGCGCTGCTTCACAAACCACTGACCACCTCCAGGCGCGTATCCATTGTCTCTCGAGATAAGGAGGCCCAAAAGAAAAAAGATTTGAATTTGGGAAAAATTGAGGGTGGTCAATAAAGCTCTTGCTGAAATGAGCTATATAAACCCTTCTAAAGCCTTGTCTTTTGCGTTTAAAACTTCCTACATTTTTATCATACGCAATCGACAATGTATTTCTAACGGCTGCTCAAGCAATTTGCCCTCTTATGTACAGCTCTCCCTGGCTCTGGTTAGTTTCTCTTTTTGCTATTATTTTCCTGCACAGCTGCTCCTGTTTAGTGCAATGATGTTTGTATCTGTCTGGCTGCAGTAACAGTGGCAGGTGCATAGGCTCTGGCTGCTCAAAAATTAATGCAAAGTACTCTAGATGCATTTCACTGACACTGCAGATCGTGGGTGTTCACGGCTGCTATTGCAATATTTAATCAAAAAAATCTTGAGACTGCAGAGTGTGTGAAAGAGAACCGAATATAGAGAGAGGAAGAAACCGAGGCTACTTTCTGTCAAGTATTGCTGTATATTGATCAGGACTGTGAACCATCCTTAGCCCAGGGAAACTGAGACCAAACGTGGTGCTTCTTGCAGCCACCCTGGCTAGGATCATCTCTGACTCAATTTGGAACCTTTTTTATTCTTTCATGGAGTGTGACCATCGCTGGCTAGGCCATCATTTATTGCCCATCCCTCATTACCCTTGAGAAGCTGGTGGTGAGCTGCCTTCTTGAACCGTTGTATCCATCTGGTGAAAGTACACCCGCAGTGCTGTTAGGAAAGGAGTTCCAGGTTTTTGACCCAGTGAAAGTGAAGGATGGTGTCATGGACCTGTAATTATTTTTCTCCTCGGATTAAAAACAGTGTGTGTGCCTTTAAGACTCTGTTAAAAACAGTGCACCTTTAAGGGAGAGATGGTTCTGGAATTCCTGAGACAGTGTGCAACAGTTGCATTTTTGTTACCCTGGGCAACAGCAGGAGAGAGAGGTCACATGGTAATGTTTCCACTTGGCTGTGTATGGAATTGGCAGAAATTGGCTGAAACCAGTTAGTTCTGAGAGACTTTCCAGCGAGGTGAATTGAAGAGAAAAGAGCTGTTCTATTGTCTCTCAGAAAAAATTCTGCAAGGAGCTACAAGCCAAGTTAATTCCCTGAGTAAAGAAATAGAGCCTTCTTTTTCAAGAAATAATTTATATTGCTGTGCTCATCGTTCAAAGATCTGTTTAATGCTTGCTGCAGCGGAAGAGTTGAATGCCTATCTTCTGAAGGTCTATTTTCATCAGATCCACGTGAAGACTTCAAGTGACCTTTGAATATTTTCACATTAGAAGACCTCAAAAGGAACGTAACACGCAAATACTTTCTTATTTTATTTTTTCTTAAGAGACAGCTAATTTAAAAAAAACTACACTTTTTAAAACTGGTTATCTTAGTTTTTTTGAGTGTATGTGTGTGAATGCACAAGTTAGGTTAAAATAAGAAATTATAAGGGAGACATAGGTTTATCTTAACAGTGTTTAAGATTTAGTTTTTTAATAAATTGTTAATTTGTTGTCGTTTAAAGATACCTGGTTTGTCTTATTTTATTCCAGGGGTTACTAGAGTATTTAATTTGGCTGTTTTCCGATTGGGTGTGAAAGCTTAATAATATGCTGTGACCTGTGGAGTGACTGGACTGAACTGACAGTGCATTGCTCCCGCCACGGTCGTAACAATAGTGTGTGATTTCAAGGGGAACTTGCAGATGGTGGTTTCCTGCATCTGCTACCCTTGTCCTTCTAAGTGTCACATGCTTGGAAGGTACTGTCGAAGGAGGCTTGGCGTGTTGCTGCAGTGCATCTTGTAGATGATATGCACTGCAGCCACTGTGTGCTGGTGGTGGAGGGAGTAACTGTTTAAGCTGGTGCCTATCAAGTGGGTTGCTTTGTCCTGGATGGTGTCCAGCTTTTTGAGTGTTGGAGCTGCATTCATCCAGGCAAGTGGAGAGTATTCCATCATACTCCTGACTTGTGTCTTGTACGTGGTGGACAGGCTTTGGGGAGTCAGGAGGTGACTTGCTTACTGCAGAAGTCCCTGCCTCTAACTGTAATATAATGTTATATAGGTTGATGATGGGTAGATTATGTAAATAGACTAAGCATCATTACAGGATGTGATGTCCCGGATTATACTGAAGCTCATGTGAGGAGTATTGTTGTGGAAGCCAAAGATACTAGATGTTTGTAAATAAGCAGACTAATATTTTTATTTGGTACAAAGAGTATAGCAACCAGGATAATACACTGACCTGCTCTGGTAGTCACAGTATTCATATGGCTGGTTCAGTTAAGTTTCTGGTCAATGGCAACACCCAGGATGTTGATGGTGGGAGATTCAGCAGTGGTAATGCTGTTGAATGTCAAGGGAGATGGTTAGGTTCTCTCTTGTTGGAGATGGTCATTGCCAGGCACCTGTGTGGCGCAAATGTTACTTGCTACATATCAACCCCAGCCTGAATGTCATCTAGGTGTTGCTGCATGTGGATATGGACTGCTTCAGTATCTGAAGAGTCGCGAATGGTACTGAATGTTGTGCAATCATCAGTGAACATCCCCATTTCTGATGTTATGATGGAGGGAAGGTCAATGATGAAGCAGCTGAAGATGGTTGGATCTAGGACACTACCCTGAGGCACTCTTGCAGCTATAACCTGGGGTTAGCTCTTTGGCATCCACCAACCACAACTATCTTCCTTTGTACTAGGTATAACTCCAGCAAGTGGAGAGTTTTCTCCCGATTCCCGTTGACTCCAGTTTTGCTTGGGCTTCTTGATGCCACACTCGGTCAAATGCTGCCTTGATGTCAAGGGCAGTCATTCTCACCTCACCTCTTAAATTCAGCTCTTTTGTCTATGTTTGGACCAAGGCTGTAATTAGGTCTCAAACTAAGTGGCCTTGACGGAACCCAAACTGAGCATCGGTGAGCAGGTTATTGCTGTGTAAGTGCCCCTTGATAGCACATCGACAACACCTTCCATCACTTTGCTGATGATCGAGAATAGACTGATGGGGCAATAATTGGCCAGATTGGATTTGTGCTTTTTGAGGACAGGACATACCTGGGCAATTTCTCACTTTGCCAGGTAGGTGCCAGTGTTGTAACTGTACTGGAGCAGCTTGGCTAAGGGCGCGACTAGATCTGGAGCTCAAGTGTTCAACATCTGGGATGTTGTCAGGGTCCATAGCCTTTGCTGTGTCCAGAGCCTTCAGTCATTTCTTGATATCACGTGGAATGTATTGAATTGGCTGAAGACTGGCATTTGTGATGGTGGTAACCTCAGGAGGAGGCCGAGATGAATCATCTACTTGGCACTTCCGGCTGAAAATGGTTGCAAATCCATCAGCCTTGTCTTTTGCACTGATGTGCTGGGCTCCCCCATCATTGAGGATGGGGATACTTGTGGAGCCTCCTCCTCCAGTTAATTGTTTAATTGTCCACACTATTCATGACTGGATAAGGCGGACTGCAGAGCTTTGATCTGATCCGTTGGTTGTGGAATGCTTAGCTCTATCACACGCTGCTTCCACTGTTTAGCATGCATGTAGTCCTGTGTTGCAGCTTTACCAGGTTGGCACCTCATTATTAGGGATGCCTGGTGCTGCTCCTTGCATGGTCTCCTGCACTCCTCATTGAAGCCTTGATGATAATGGCAGAGTGAGGGATATGCCGGGCCAAGAGGTTACAGATTGTGGTTGAATACAATTCTGCTGTTGCTGATGGTCTACAGCATCTCATGGATGGCCAGTTTTGAGCTGCTAGATCTGTTCTAAACCCATTCCATTTAGCACATTGGTAGTTCCACACAATACGATGGACGGTATCCTCAGTGTGAAGTCGAGTCTTCATTTTCACAAAGACTGTGTGGTGGTCATTCCTACCAATACTGTCATGGACAGATGCATCTGCAACAGGTAGATTGGTGAGGGCTAGGTTAGGTAGGTTTTTACCTTTTGTTGTTTCTCTCACCACCTGCTGCAGGTCCAGTCTGCCAGATATATCCCTCAGGACTCAGCCAGCTTGGTCAGTAGTGATGCTACGGAGCCATTCTTGGTGATGGGCATTTAAGTCCCCCACCCAGAGTACATTATGTGTCCTTGTTACCCTCAGTACTTCCTCCTAGTTGTGTTCAACATCAGCTGACTGAGGTCAGTAGGTGGTAATCAGAAGGAGGTTTCCTTGCGAGGTGTGTAAGAAGGGCACTACAATTGTCATGGGTGATTTTAATCTGCATACTGACTGGACAAATCAGATTGGCAGAGGTAACATGGAAGACTAATTTGTAGAGTGCATTGTTACTTAGAGCAATACATTGCAGAACCTACAGGCTATTTTAGATCTAATAATGTGTAATGAGGTAGGATTAATAAGAGATATCGTAGTTAAGGATCCTCTAGAGGTAGCGATCACAACATGGTAGAATTTCAAATTCAGTTTGAGGGCAAGCAACTCAGGTCTCAAACCAATGTCCTCAACTTAAACAAGGGGACATACAGAGGTATGAATGAAGAATTGTCGAAAGCGGGCTGGGAAAGTAGACTAAGGGGAAGGTCAGTGGATGAGCAGTGGCAGAGATTGAAGCAGATATTTCATAACGCTCAGCAAAAATTTATCCCAGTCAAAAAGAAGGACTTGATGAGAAAGATGAACCATCCGTGTTTAACAAAGGCGGTCAAAGACAGTATCCAATCAAAAACTAAGGCATACAAAGCGGCAAAAACTAGTGGTAGGCCAGAGGATTGGGAATTTTTTAGGAACCAGCAGCAGATGACTAAAAAGCTAATAAAGAGGGAGAAAACTGATTATGAAAGTAAATTGGCAAGAAATATAAAAACAAACAGCAAGAGCTTCTACAGGTATATAAAAAGAGAGTAGCTAAAGTGACCGTGGGACCCTTGGAGGATGCGACTGGAGAATTGATAACGGGGAACAGGGAAATGGCAGATAATTTAAACCAACATTTTGCATCTGTCTTCATGGTGGAGGATACTATAAACATCCCACAGATATCAGATAAGCAAGCAGCTAATGGGAGGAAAGATCTTTAGTCTCTGTCATGAGGGACAAAGTATTTGACAAACTAATGGGACTAAAGGCAGACAAGTCGTCAGGACCTGCTGGCCTACATCCAAGGGTTTTAAAGGAAGTGGCTGCAGAGATAGTGGAGGCATTGGTCGAAATATTCCAGAACTCACTGGATTCTGGGAGGGTCCCAGCGGATTGGAAAACCGCTAATGTGACGACCCTGTTCAAGAAGGGAGGGAGACAAAAGGCAGGAAACTATAGGCCAGTCAGCCTAACATTTGTTGTTGGGAAACTGCTAGAGTCCATTATTAAGGAAGAAATAGCAGGACATTTAGAAAAGTTTAACACAATCAAAAAGAGTCAACATGGTTTTGTGAAAGGAAAAACATGTTTGACAAATTTGCTAGAGTTCTTTGAGGATATAACAAGCAGAGTTGATAAAGGGGAACCGGTAGATGTAGTGTATTTAGATTTCCAGAAGGCATTCAAGAAGGTGCCACATAAAAGATTATTGCACAAGATAGGAGTTCACGGTATTGGAGATAATGTACTAGCATGGATTGAGGATTGGTTAACTCGCAGAAGACAGAGAGTTGGGATTAATGGGTCTTTTTCAGATTGGAAAGACGTAAGTAGTGGAGTGCAATAAGGATCAGTCCTAGGGCCTCAATTATTTACTATCTATATTAATGACTTGGAGGAGGGGCAGAGTGTAATATATCCAAATTTGCTGACGATACAAAAATAGGTGAAGGGCATATTATGATGAGGACGTGAGGAACCTGCAAGGGGATATAGATAGGTTGAGTGAGTGGAGCAAAACATGGCAGATGGAGTTTAAAGTAGGAAAGTGTGAGGTCATGCACTTTGGTAGGAAGAATCAAAAGGCAGACTATTATTTAAATGGAGAGAGACTCCAAATAAGTGTAGCACAGAGGGATCTGGGTGTTCTTGTGCATGAAACACAAAAAGTTAGCATGCAGGTGCAGCAAGTAATTAAGAAGGCAAATGGAATTTTGGCCTTTATTGCTAGGGGGTTAGAGTTTAAAAATAGGGAAGTCTTCTTATAACTGTACAGGGTGTTGTTGAGGATGCACCTGGAGTACTGTGTACAGTTTTGGTCCCCATATTTAAGAAAGGATATACTGGCATTGGAGGCAGTTCAAAAGAGATTCACTAAGCTGATTCCTGGGATGAAGGGGTTGACTTATCAAGAATGGCTAAATAGGTTAGGCCTTTACTCATTAAAGTTTCGAAGAATGAGGGGTGATCTTATTGAAACGTACAAGATTCTGAGGGGGTTTGACAGGGTAGATGTTGAGAAGCTGTTTCCACTAGTGGGGGAATCTCGAACTCGGGGACATAGTTACAGAATAAGGGGGCACTCATTTAAAACTGAGATGCAAAAGAATTTCTTCTCTCAGAGAGTAGTGAATGTCTGGAATTCTCTACCCCAGAGAGTTGTGGAGGCTACATCAGTGAAAGTATTTAAAGAGGAGGTAGATAGATTTTTGAAATATCGGGGAGTTGAGGGCTATGAGGAGCTGGCATGAAAGAGGAGTTGAGGTCTGGGGCAGATCAGCCATGATCTTATTGAATGGTGGGGCAGGCTTGAGGGGCTGAATGGCCTACTCCTGCTCCTATTTCTTATGTTCTTATGTTTTCCATGTTTGACCTGATGCTATGAGACTCCCAGGGCAACTCCCTCCCGACTGTACACCATATTCCTCTGGTGGGATTGTCCTGCTGCTGGGACAGGACATAGCCAGGGATGGTGATGGAGGTGTTTGGGACGTTGGCTGTAAGGTATGATTGTACCAGTATGACAATGTCAGTCTATTGCTTGACTAGTCTGTGGGACAGCTTTCCAAATTTTGGCACCAGTCCCCAGATGTTCATGAGGAGGACTTTGCAGGGTCAACAGGGCAGGGTGTGCCATTGTCATTTCTAGTGCCTAGGTCGATGCTGGATGGTTTGTCCAGTTTTATTCTTATTTGACTTTTCTGTAGCAATTTGACACAATTGAGTGGCTTGCTAGGCCATTTCAGAGGGAAGTTAAGAGTCAACCACATTGCTGTGGGACTGCAGTCCCATGTAGGCCAGATTGGATAAGGATGGCAGATTTCCTCCCTAAAGGACCTTCTAACTTTTTTTTAAAAATTGGAGTATGAGAAAATGGTAGATTTCTATTGGGACAGTGCTATCCCAGCATCTATAATAATAAATACCTCTATTAAATGTACCTGCCCTATTGTTGTTGAGGGTTTTCACTTATCAATATGAATTCTGAGATAGTCGACATGACAAGCATTAGCATTTTCCAGCTTCCACTTGTCAACTTTTACTAACTAGAATCAGCCTGTGTCTTACTGCAACATGCATCAACCAATGATTGGGTTGTTTTTGAATTGCCGCTTTTTTCCTCTTGTGCCAAATTTTCTAAATTTGCTTTTGCTGGGTTTGTAGGTTGACATGTAAGGACAGGGTATTTTCCTACTACTATCCTGCTTTCTTATGCTGTTGCTTTCATTTCTGTCTGTGGGTGGCAGGAGAATGAACAGCGCTGAATCTCAGCTCTGGCAACATCCAGAAACATATGGAAGAACAGATCTTCTGAGGGCGACAGGTGAAAGGAAAGAATGCCACAAATGTCATCTGAACATTGTTATAATTAATATTGCCATAAAATCTTCCCTGAACCTTATTATAATTACCACTACTAAAGGAGATTTGTATCTGTTTATTTATGCCAGAAATATTTTTTTCCAAAAATATACCTTATTCATAAAATCTGTAAAAATACATTACATAACAATTCAAATTTTACATTATATAAAGTGCAATACAGATCAGTTTCTTTCAATACAGTACATGAAGTGCCTCACTACACTTGCCATTACAGGTTAAATTTACAATGTACATTTACATTCCATGTTAAACATTCTCTGGTGCATACAGCCCGGGGTTTTTACACAGGTTCCAGCATTTCCAGACCTGCTTTGCGAAGGCACATTCCAGAAGGAGGTGGGCAACGGGCTCTTCCCCACCACAGTTCCTCGAGGGCAGTGTGTGGAGAAGGTGAGATTCCACACATGCAAGAAGGATCTGATGGGAAAGGCCCTTCTCACCACCAGTCAAGCTACAACTTGGTGCTTGTTTGAGAATTCTGGCATTGAGGCATTCTGTCAAATGAGTGTGAAAGCCTGCTCAGGGAACCATCTGACAGGATTCACCATCTCCTTTTCCCACAGGGCCTCGAAGACATTATGTCAGGACCACTACGTGATGGACTTGTGGTCAAAGGTGTTTTGCTGTACAAATTTTTTCATGAGGATTACATGGTACGATATGGTCCAACTTAATGGAGCGTTCCACGGCAACGAGGCCAAACCCATCTTTCACGGCACCACAGATAGGTAGAACCTCAGCATGTAGTGACACTTGGTGTTTGTGTACCGGGGTCTATGTACAGCTTGATGCAGCCACATATAAAGGTGGACATCAGGATGAGGGCGACATTGGGTATGTTTTTTCCCCTTTATCTAAAGGTTTGAACATCGTGTCCCTTTCGATCTCCAGATAAAGCAGATGATGACTTGGGTGATTGCTGCGGTGCAGGAGTAGGATATGGGCCAGACTTGCGCTACAGCACTGAAAGCGCCTCACATCAGATGACCAGGTTCTTACCCACAATGGAGAGGAAGCATTGCTCCCACATGCCCAGTTTCAGTGTCACCATGCAATTTGCTCCTTCCAGTTTTTGGCACATGCCCCAGCCCCTGCAAATCATATCCCCAGCACCTTCAGGAAGTCTGACCTGACAGTGTAGGGGACTAAGGATCAGTTGGCCCATTTCCTAAAGAACATGGCCTCGCTGTTGTTGTGGTTTACCTTGGCTCTCGAGGCCAGTTCGAACTGGTCGCAGTTGCTTATCAGTCATTGACAGTGTGGTTGATAGTGAGGAGGATAGCAGTAGACTGCAGGAAGATATCAATGGACTGGTCAGGTGGGCAGAAAAGTGGCAAATGGAATTCAACCCAGAGAAGTGTGAAGGAGGCCAAACAAGGCAAAGGAATACACAATAAATGGGAGAATACTGAGAGGTGTGGTGGAAGTGAGGGACCTTGGAGTGAATGTCCATCGATCCCTGAAGGTAGCAGCACAGGTCGAAAAGGTGGTTAAGACGGCACATGGAATCCTTTCCTTTAATAGGTGTGGTATAGAATATAAAAGCAGGGAGGTTATGCTGGAACTGTATAAATCATTAGTTAGGCCACAATTTGAGTACTGTGCGCAATTCTGGTCACCTCATTACAGAAAGGATATAATTGCACTGGAGAGGGTACAGAGGAGATTTACAAGGATGTTGCTAGGACTGGAATAATGTAGCTATGAGGAAAGATTGGATAGGCTGGGGATGCTCTCCTTGGAATAGAGAAGGCTGAGGGGAGATTTGATTAAATGTCCAAAATTGTGAGGGGCCTGGATAGAGTGAATGTGAAGGGCCTATTTGCTTTAGCAGAGAGGTCAGTGATGAGGGATATAGATTTAAAGTGATTGGCAGAAATATTAGAGAGGAGATGAGGAAAGTTTTTTTCACCCAGAGGGTGGTAGGAGTCTAGAACTCACTGCCTGAAAGGGTAGTAGGGGCAGAAACCCGCAACTCATTAAAAAGGTGTCTGGATATGCACCTCGAGTGCCGTAACCTGTAGTGCTATGGACCAAATGCTGGAAGGTGGGATTAGGTTGGGTGGCTTGTTTTTAGGCTGGCGCAGCCACTAAGGGCCAAGTGGCTTCTTTCTGTGCCATAAACCTTCTGTGATTCTATGATTCTATGGTTCTGTGAACCGACATAGAATCCAAGCAAAAGAAAGTGACGTCGTCCATGTAGAGGGAGGCTTTGACCTAAAAGCTTCCTCTGCCTGGGATTGTCACCCCAATTATGCCCACATCCTTCCTGATGGACTTGATAAATTGTTCGATACAGCACACAATCAAGACAGGGGAAAGAGAACAGCCCTACTTGACTCCAGATTTGATCGGAAATCTTTCCGATTTCCACTTATTGATTTAAACTGCACTACTGATGTTTGTGTAGAGAAGTTGGATCCAATTGCAGATTCCCTCCCCAAACCCCATTTTGGAGAGCATGTCCATCATGTATGTGTGCGATATTCTGTCAAAGGCCTTCTCCTGGTCCAAGCTGATGGTATAATGTGTTATATTGGGTATTGGATTGTTCATGGGTTAATTCTAATTGGTTAATATGCTAATCATACTAGGTACCTCATCACGGGAAGTGATGCAACACTACATGGTTTGATCTCTCGTACAGTCTGTTGGAAGATGTAAGCCAGAACAGTAAAATGTGTTTCAATAAAGCTCCTGTTTCGTATATCTTTGCAGACTCATTCAGTACTGTATTAATCTAACAATACCAAGAATATAATGTGGTGGCAATGGGTAAAACATAGCGATGCAGAAGTTTCTACCATTGCCTGAAAGCTTTGAGAAAGTCACAGGACTTAATCAAGTAGAAGGGTGGCCAAAATGGTATTGGAGATTTGCCAGATATCGCACTGCATTGGGCCTCGCTGCGAAGGTGAGCAGTGAACAGGTCAGTACGCTGTTATATGTGATGGGAACTGTGCGGATGATATCCTCGTCATGCAGAGTATCGATGAGGAAAAAGCCACGTACGATGAAGTAATCAAAGCACTCGATACATACCTTAGTCTGAGAAAGAATTGTTGAATGGAATAAATTTAACAAATGTACCCAATGTCAAGGGGAAAGTGCTGATGTAGCCATGAATGAACTGTAAAGACTTGCAGAGGAATGTGAGTATGGCAGCTTGAAAGGTGAACTGATCGGAGACAGAATCCTGTTGGGAGTGTTGGATGATGCCTTGTCTGACCATTTGCAGTCAAGAGATGATCTAACCTTAGCAAAGGCAATTCAACTGAGCAGACAAGCTGAGATCAAGAAACAGAATCGATCTGTGGTTCGGGGTGACAGGAAGAATCCCATTTCAAAAGCAGCTGACTCAGTAGAGTATGGCAAATATAAAAAAGGGAAAGCTGGTGGAAAAAAGCAGGGGAGACAGGAAAAGCATCCATCAACAGCCCAAGTTAACTGTAATTGGTGTGGCAGAGAAAAACACAGGCAGGAAAACTGCCCTGCCAAAAAGGCCGAATGCAATTTATGCTGAAAGATGGGCCACTTCCAGGCTGTATACTGTAGCAAGAAGCCTGTACAGAATACGCACAAAGGGAAGCCTTCAAAAGGCAGCAAGATCCATGAGGTAGATGATATCCATGATATTGAGGTGCCTTTCCTTAGACAGATCTGGGAACCAAGTGGAAGCAGCTGGATTGCTGAGATCCTAGTACAGGGAAACAAGACGCACTTTAAGTTAGACACTGGTGCAGCAGTTTCAGTTCTTTCTGATGTCAAACTGTGGTTAGAGAGAAATTCTCTTCAGCCATCATGCAAAAAACTGTATGGGCCAGGAGGGATAGAACTCAAGATCAAAGCAGAACTGAAGGCAAACCCTCCAATATCAAGAAAAGGAAATCACAGAAACATTGTATGTGATTCAGAAGCAGAGTTGCTCACTTTTGAGCAGGAAGGCCTGTATCGACTTCCATCTGATTAGCACAGTACAGAAACTGGAAAGCCGAGAAGATCAGCCAAAACCATCAGTCCTGATTTCCCACAGCTGAAAGCTGAAGACAGCATTTAATGTAACTCTACATCCAAAAACAAAGCCAGTGTGCTTGTTTACACCCAGAAAAGCTCCTCATCCACTCTTGCCAAAAGTAAAGAAGGAAATTGACTCTATGTTGAAGCAGGGGGTTATTTCACATGTGACAGAACCAACAAGCTGGTGCTCGGGGGTGGTCCTGGTGCCAAGACCCAACGGATCTATCAAAATTTGTGTCAATCTTACACAGCTGAACAAAGCAGTTGAACGTGAAATACATCCTATGTCATCTGTGGACGAGAACTTAGCTAAATTGAGAAGGAGTGCAATCTTCACAAAGTTAGATATAAATAGTGGTTTTTGGCAGCTACCCCTCGTTGAAGAGTCTAAATTGCTCACAAACTTCATTACTCCATTTAGAAGATTTTGTTTCAACAGACTATCCTTTGGCATCACATCAGCACCAGAAATCTTCCAGAGTACAATGTCAAGCATCCTAGAAGGCCTGAATGGAGTCGTATATCACATGGATGATGTCCTGATCCATGGATCCACTCAGACAGAACATGACAGTAGAGTGCGAGCTGTTCTGCGACGCCTTGAGGAGCAGGACTTACATTCAACAACAAATGTGAATTTTCGCAGCCGACTGTCAAGTTCCCTGGACATCACAGAATCACAGAATTGTTACAGCACAGAAGTAGGCCATTCGTCCATCGTGTCTGCACCAGCTGTCCGAGTGAGCAATTCACTTAGTGCCACTCCCCCACCTTCTCCTCATAACCCTGTACATTTTTCCTTTTCAGTTAACTATTAATTCCCTTTTGAATGCCTCGATTGAACCTGCCTCCATCACACTCTCTGGCAGTGCATTCCAGATCCTAACCATGCACTTTGTGAAAAAGCTTTTCCTCATGTCGCTATTGCTTCTTTTGCCAATTACCTTAAATCTGTGCCCTCATGTTCTTGGTCCTTTCATGAATGGGAGCAATTTCTCCTTATCTACTCTGTCCAGACCCCTCATGATTTTGAATACCTCTATCAAATCTCCTCTCAGCCTTCTCTTCTCCAGGGAAAACAGTCCCAATTTCTCCAATCTATCTTCATAAATGAAGTTCCTCATCCTTGGAAACATTCTCATGAATCTTTTCTGCACTCTCCAATGCCTTCACATCTTTCCTTAAATGCGGTGCCCAGAACTGGATGCAATACTCCAGTTGAGGCTGAACTAGTGTCTTATACAAGTTCAACATAACCTCTTTGCTCTTGTACTCTATGCCCCAATAATAAAGCCTATGATATTGTATGCTTTATTGACCACTCTCTCAACTTGCCCTGTCACCTTCAATGACTTATGCACATATACACCCACGTCCCTCCGTTCCTGCACCCCCTTTAGAGTTGTACCCGACATATTGTGGATGCATCTGGTGTCAGAGTTGATCCACAGAAGACAAGAGCAATCAAGGAGTTTCCAGCTCCTTGGAACATGACTGAGCTCCAGAGATTCATGGGTATGGTAAAACAAGTCCTGCCCATCCTAGCTGTCGTCAATGAGCCACTATGTCAGCTGTTGTAATAGGACAATACATGGTGCTGGGAGGAAACACACAGTGGTCTTTTGAGAAAATCAAAGTGATGTTGATATCACCTGATATTTTAGCTTACTATGACCCAGAGATACCCACTATCATTGATACAGATGCATCTTCCACAGGACTGGGAGCTGTACTCTTTCAGACACAGACAGATGGAAAGTGCAGACCAGTTTACTATGCACCTGTTCACTGACAGAGACTGAACAGAGATATGCAGTGATGACAAAAGAAGCACTAGCAGCTACATGGGCTTGCAAGAAGTTTGCAGATTATGTTCTTGGTCTCCACTTCAAGATAGAGACAGACTACAAGCCCTCAGTGACTCTCTTAAATATGAAGGAGTTATGAGAAATGGCTCCCCAAGTACAACAACGCAGACTGAGGATGATGAGGTTTGATGCAAAGCTATGTTCTGGGAAAGTAGCAGAATACAGCGGATGCTTTGTCCTGCATCCCAGTGGCAAGGCCTGAACAAGGTGATGTAGTCCTTATTGAAGAGGTAGAATTCTGTGCATCGACAACAGCCACAATTCTACCAGCAACAACTCAGAGACTGAACGAAATCGGAGATGCACAGAAATCTGATGAAGTATGTGCTCAGGTCAGAGAGTATTGCGTCAAAAGATGGCCAGCATACATGCCACACAATCCCATTCTCAGAAAGTACTATGAACAGAGAGGACATCTCAGTGTAGTTGATGATTTACTCATCTATGATGACAGAGTGGTCATTCTGAGAGTTCTGAGACTTGACATACTTACAATGATGTACCAAGGACATTTGGGCATCACGAAATGTTGAGCCAGAGCAAGATATTCTGTTTGGCGGCCAAGTCTCTCGAAGTGACTAGAAGAGATGATATCAAGCTCTATTACTTGTGTTATTCAGTGTCAGGAGACCGTTGATGTCATCTTCCTTCACATCACGACCATGGGAACATCTTCAGATAGACCTCTTTGAACACAGAGGTAAGATGTCCTTGATCATAGCAGATTACTACTCCACATAAATAGAAGTCAAGTAACTGCAGGGTCACACTTCTGAAGCAGTAATTACATTATTGAAGGAGATATTTGCAACACATGGATTCCCAGACCTTGTAATCTCAGACAATAGACCACAGTTTGCCAATGAATACTTATAAGAGTTCACGGCATTGTATGGATTTTTCTATACTACCAGCTCACCAAGAAATCTTCAAGCCAATGATGAAGCTAGAGGAGTGTGTACAGTGAAAGCATTGCTGAAGAAGAACGATGACATCCAATGTGCACTTCTGAGATACCATTCAACACCAATCCAAAATGGTCTAGCAACATGTGAACTCCGAATGGGAAGAAGATTGAGAACTCAACTCCCTACTCACACACACACTCATGCTGCAAGTACAAGTTGATGACTTGGACAAAGTGAGAGAGAAAGAGGACAAAGATCATTCCTGTCAGATGTGGAATTATGACAAATGTCAGAAGGTTCGCAACCTGCCAAACCGCCAGCCAGTTTAGATCTGAGATCAAGCTCACGAGGGACAAGTGGTTAAACAGACACCACATCCATGGTCATACGTCATCCAAACAGAGCACTATATGTTGAGATGGAACAGACATGCACTGGTGGCGATACAGAAGCAGCCTCCTAAACCGTGGAATCAGTCATCTACCCAATCTAACCGACCCGAGGTGCTGCATTTATCCATCAATCTGGCTGGTGAACCTGAGTCATTTACCAATTCCCCTCCTGCCCAGCAGAATCTGAGGGACCACTCATGGGACTCAAAATTCCAACCCCCTCGAAAGGAGAAGAGGACCTTGTAGTGTTCAATGGTTTAATTGATCTGTGTTTGATTGTGTTAGTTTGTTCACTGATTGATGTTCACTGTGCTCAGTTGCTTAAGCCTGAGGGTGGAGTTAGAGGGTTTTGAGAAAGTTCCAGATAAAAAGACCTGAGTTCTGTTGAGATAATGTGTAGAAATCTTGTAAGTGCTGAGATATTTTAAAGTGCTATAAATAAACCTGTTGTTTATTTAGAACTAGTGTCACCTCTACATTGCTCTGAGATAAATCAGATATATAAAATATCCAGCAAACCAGTGAATACATAACAGACCTTTCTGGTAGACTTGTGAAATTGCCACAACAGTTGTCCATATAGAAATGGGAATCAGAGACTTGGGGGGGAGATGTAGTATAACGTGTTATATTGGATATTAGGTTGTTAATGGGTTAATTCTGATTGGTTGCTATGCTAATCATACTGGGTATTTCATCACAGGAAGTGATGCAACATGGTTTAATCTCTCGTACAGTCTGTTGGAAGATGTAAGCCAGAGCAGTAAGACGTGTTTCGATAAAGCTCCTGTTTCATTTACCTCAGCAGACTCATTAAGTATCCTTTATCAGACTAACAATATCAAGAATATTACGGTGTCCACCCCCCCTGTCCTGTGCATAGGCAAATGTATCCCTGAGTAGTGCAAGGCTATCAGAGATCTTCCTGCCTGGTACAGTGCAGGTCTGATTGGGGTAAATCAGCATCTCCAGAGCAGATTTGACCTGATTGGCAATGACCTTGGACAGAATTTGTAGTCCACATTAAGCAGTGAAATGGGCCGCCAATTTCTGATTTCCTCCCTCTTCCTCTTCTGCCTGTAGATAAGGGTGATGACGCCTTTCCTCATAGATTGTGACATGCCGCCAGCTAGAAGCATACTCTCTTACACTTCCAGCAGGTCTGTGCTGATCCAGTCCCACAGAGCTCTGTGTGTGTACCTTTTGGAAAAAGAAATGTGAGCGGACTCTGGACCAGAAGATGATTTTGGAGGCCTCTCCATCAAAGAGTGAAGTTATGTTTACGACGAGTTGCTGGATATATTATGTAACTCTGATTTATCTTAGAGCAATGCAGATATCACACTTGTATTAAATCACCAACTGATTTATTTATAGCACTTTAAAATATCTCTGCACAACAAGATCTCAGCACAATGTTTTCTGAGAACAGTCTGTATTTTTCTATAGAACATTCTAGCTCTGTGCCTTTTAGTTTCAGTTTCAACTCTTCAGCTTCACCCATAGGCTTAAGCAATCAAGCATAGTGAACACTGATCAATGGACAGACTAATACAATCAAACCCAGATCAATCAACAACTACAAGCAAGGCCTGCTGGCTCTTCACCCTTGGAGATCCTCCTTGGCATCGACCCCCATCGATTGCAGCAGGAGCAGATTTTGTATGCTTTTCTGGAGTTGAGACATTTCCCTCTGTTTCTCTCTCACCTTCTGAACACTGAAGACCAGGAATAAAATACATTATACATGGAGTTAAAACTACTGGCTGGGTATAGCAAATGAAAGCTCTTAATTCTACTTGACAATATCCTATTTTAGGCATTGTAGATATGTGTGAATGAAAACATAGAAACATTTAAAGTGCAGTCGGAGTTCAGTGTGAGGTTAACACAGGCACGTCAGAGTCCACAAGTTCATTTCTCACAGCATTTATGAAATGTGCAACTGTGTGCCACTCTTGTGTGATTTCCATTTTATTATTTATGTCTTGCGTCCTGTCAGTGTCTGCAGGATGTGCATTTCCCCTGTTACATATCTCGCTGGAACCACAGGACATCTACAAACAACAAAACATGAAAATTGTCAGGAACACAAGTGATTGAGGTGGTGGCAGTGTTAAAGGCACAGCTGCCAATCAAATTTGCAAGTGCATTCAATGAACTCTGTATGAGTCATTGAGAAAGTATGTTACTGGAAAGGTAGACCATTTTTCGGAGCAGTTGAGGTGATGTAGACAGTGTTGTCTTATGTTCGAGTTTAATTTTCTCTTTATGTTAGAGCCATTTTATGTGCTAATGTACATTAAGGGTATTAATGGGGTAGTAATGTTGTGATTTGGCATTTCATATTAACCTTTGCCCATGCTCCTAACTTTAAACATTTCTAATGATATTAATAATTTTTTTTAGCATAAAATAAAAGCAGAAAATGCTGGAAATACTCCAGGTCTGGCAGCATCTGTAGAAAGAAAAGCAGGTTAACGTTTCAGGTTATCATCAGAACTGGAAAAAGTTAAAAATGTAGTAAGTTTTAAGTAGTTCAAATGGGGGAAGATGGAAAAAGAACAAAAAGAAAGGTTTGTGATAGGGCAGAAGACAGGAGACATCAAATGAGAAAAGAAACGGGCAGAGCCAAAGGGAGCAATAACGGGACAAGTGAAGAGACAAAAGAAGTGTCCAGAGGAGGTGTGAATGACAGAATAATGAACAGCTGCCATCCACAAGCAAAACAAGAGAAAACAAGATTAAGACCAAAACATGCAATGAAAAGGTAACAAAAGAGATTACGGTCTGAAATTGTTGAACTCAATGTTGAGTCCAGAAGGCTGTAAAGTCCCTAATCGAAAGATGAGATGCTGTTCCTTGAGCTCGCATTGAGCTTCATTGGAACACTGCAGTAGGCTGAGGATGGAGAGGTCAGTGCAAGGTGAAGAATTAAAATGGAATGTCACTGGAAGCTCAGGATCATGCTTGCAGACTGAACGGAGGTGTTCTGCAAAGCGGTCAACCAATCTGCATTTGGTTTCTGCAGTATAAGGGTCTGAAAGGGTTAATGTTGAGAAAGTGTAAAGAATATCTGCTACCATGATGATGTAAGAGATCACATGGGAGAGAGACCTGAAGAGAGATGCAATGTGGCTTCAGAGGGGTCACACAGACTGGTGTGAAGCTGACATAGTTATAATGTAATAAAGGTTAATGTTCTAATTACTCCTGACTGAAGAATCTCTCTAAGCTAGACTAATGAAGGTGGCAGCGTACCAAACAAACATACAATATGGTGATCAGCAGTGAGATGGAGAACACTGGTGTTTCTCACCATTGTTACGACCTAGGGGGGCAAAGTGCACTGTCTTTTCTAGTTCCACTTCTCCACAGGTCACAACATATATTTGTTAAAATGTTTACCCAATTACCGATCATATACTCGACTCTTTATCCCAGAATAAAATACATCAGCCAGGTTTCTTTAGTAAACAACAAACTTATCAGTTTATTATAAAACAAGACTTAACCAGTAACGAAGCAAAGCATTAACATACAGATTGAAATGTACAAGTTTCCTTTTTAAATTCTCCACACGTAAACATATACACACAATGAAAGAAATACAGAAATTCTCTCTGCAGAGGTCTGTTACAAAAAAAAGACAAAAAAAAGAATACTTTGGCCAAATGCTTGCTAATTCTTGAGGAAAAAAAGAGAAGATATGGAAAGATGTCAGTTGTCTCATTTTGGTCTGGCATCCCAAATATGCATAGATGGCTGTCACTGGGATCCTTCTAGAGCAGTTCTTTTCAAGTGAGATTGAGGATAAGTTTGTCAGGCTTTCCAGGAGAAATAGGGCATCAGGGGTTTCTGGCTGGCTTTTTAGAAGAAATGCAGCATCGGTTTCTCTATTTCTTACACTTGATTCTCAGGAAGTTCTCAGAGATGGAAGAGGGTGAGCTGATGGTGGCTGCTCTTTTGGCTGGTTTTCTCCAACTCTTCAAAACAGTTCACACCCCAACACACTATCCAAAGCAAAACCAAAAACAATATCTGACGAGTCAAGCCTCCTGACCCCTATAAATCTTGACCTGTCACTTCTCTGTAAACATCTTCCCCAGGTCACCAAGGTTTCTGTTTATTGCTTAAAGCACATGACTTCCAGCAAGGCTGTTTTTAAACAACATCTCAGTGTCTTTTTAATGAATTGCCAACAACAAAGCAAAGTCCAGCTTCTATGAAATCTTTAGCCTTCCAATGAATCCATCTCCACAATTTAAATATAAGTCCTCAAAAATATATACTTAATAAAAAATATAGAAGCACTTTCATAACACCTCCATCCTTGGAGGAATGAAATGCCATTTTTAAATGTGTTTCATTACAAAGAGTGAAAAAAAATGAAAAATATTAAAACACATTTTCACACTCATACTCATTCACTCTTTACCTGTAGCTAATACAGTTCTGCTTTGTACCATCTTTGCACTCAGATAACTCAAAGCAATGTGAAATTCTAGATAAAGCATCAGCAATCACATTATTTTGCCCCACAATGTGGATAATCTTTAAGTGATAGGATAGTGAACCCCATTGGAATAGTCTGGCATTCTGATTTTGAATTTTGGCAAAGTTTATTACCAAATGAGCCAACTGTAATTTTCTAAACAAAGCTTCTAGTTGTTCCAAGTGGTCCTTCCAAGTGTTACAGTATACCAGCACAAGGTAAACTACACAGTTAGAAACACTGGCTACCACTTGGTTCATTCATCTCTGAAAAGTTGCTGGGGCATTTTTTAGCCTGAATGATATCCCTAGCATTAGAAAAGACCATCTGGTGTGACAAAGGCTGATATTTCTTTAGCTCGGGGTTTTAAAGGAACCTGCCAGTATCCCTTTAACAAATCTATTTTTGTAAGAAACGTGACACTGCCCACTCTGTCAATAGTCTTCCAAGCAAGGAATTGGGTGGGAGTCTGCCTTTGTTACTGCATTAACCTTTCTGTAGTCTATGCAGAATCTATTTGAACTGTCAGGTTTAGGCGCTAACACCACGGGGGAACTCCAGCTGCTCTGACTGGGTTAAATTAGGTGGTTTTCCAGCAGGTATTGGATTTCTGCTTTAACCTAGGCCTGTTTCTCTGGACGTAGGTGATAAGGATGCTGTTTTATAGGAAAGGATTCCCCTACAACCACATCATGTGTGGCTAAGGTTCTACATCCTGACTTGTCCCTACGGACTCTTTTAAATGATGTGAGTAGCCTTGTTAGGTCTTCTCATTGTTCTGCATCGAAAGACAAAAGCATAGTGTCCAATCTCCTAACAATTCAGTGTTAGCTAACCGAATAATTGGAGGTTCGATTTGAGAATTGTCTAGGCCTCTTACTGCCTCATCCTCATTATCCTTTTCATCTTTCACTGTCCCTACCACCTGACATACCTGTCCTTGCTTATCCTCCTCCTGGCGATGATATTGTTTCAATATATTGATATGACACAGCCAATTCTTTTTCAGGTGATCTGGGGTGCCAATCAAATAATTTACTTTACTAATTCTCTTGACCACTTTATATGTTCCACTGGACCGTGCTTTCAGTGGTTCACCCTATAAAAGCACCTCATCCCCTGGTTGAAATGTTCGGATCTTGGCATGCTTGTCTGTCCATTGCTTTTTGGTTGTTTGGGAAGCTCTAAGGTGTTCCTGAGCTACTTCGCAGATACATAATTTAAAACAGAAGATTCATTCCTCTGTTCTGAAAACCTTTCTTTAATTATTTTTAGAGGACCTCTTATTTCATGTCCATAAACTAATTCAAAAGGACTAAAACTAGTAGACTCATTAGGTGATTCCCTAGCGGCAAACAGAAGAAATTCCAGCCCTTTATCCCAATCATGGGGATATTCATGACAGTATGCCCTGATCATCGTTTTAAGGGTTTGATGGTATCTTTCGAAAGCCCCTTGTGTCTGTGGGTGGTATGCTGAAGACTTTAACTGTATTATACCCAGATTACCCATAACTTGCTGAAAAATTTTAGACATAACATTGGAATCTTGATCCGACTGAATCTCAATCAGTAATCCATATCTAGTGAAGAACTGGGTTAACTTCTCTACCACTACCTTAGCAGAAATTGTTCTCAAGGGAATGGCCTCTGGGAACCTCGTAGCCATATCCATGATAACGAATATATATTGGTGTCCCATTTTTGTTTTCGGTAAAGGTCCTACACTGTCTACCAACACCCTACTAAATGGTTCCCTAAAAATTGGTATTGGAATTAGAGGTTCCGGTTTTATGGCAGGTTGCGGTTTTCCCACAATCTGGCACATATGGCATGTTTTACAAAACTGCACCATGTCCTTGGAAAGACCTGGCCAGTAAAAATGTTGACTTATACATGACTAGGTCTTCCGGATCCCCACATGTCCCACTATAGGAATGTCATAGGCTATCCTTAATATTTCCCGGTGATAATTTGGCGTTACCACTATCTGGTGAATAATAGTCCATTCTTCGTCCGCAGGTCTGTGAGGAGGTCTCCACTTCCTCATCGGAATCCCATTTTTAATATAGTAACCTTCCAGAACTCCCTTTGTCTCAGCTTCAGTTAGAGCCGATTGTGCCACTTTATTTAACTCTGGATCGGCTTGCTGAGCCTTGATCAGAGAAGACTTATTAAACATTTCATTTGGATTATCCAAATCCCGAAAGGAAGTTTCAGATCATCAGCTATCTGTCTGTGGTGCCAATTTTACCTCTGACAATGGAACTTGTTTAGCCATTGCTCGGGTCACTGCACATGAAGCAAAAATTCCTGGAACCTTTTCCTGCAACTGCTCTGTTTCTTTGACTACACTTGGCCTTTCTGTGACTACTGGAGAAGCTATGACCTTCGTTTCAGTCAAATCATTCCCCAGGCGTGGGTCAACTCTGTCTACAGACATACTATGGACAACTCCTATAGTTATCGTTCCAGACATTAGGTCACACTCGAGGTGCACCTGATACGGTACGGGTATATACTCCCCACCAATACCAATCACTAAAATCTTGATGGAAAAGTCATGTCTTTCCCCAGCAAAAGAGTTTGGGTGGCTCCTGTATGCCTAAGTAAAACTATAGGTTTGCTTGCCTCACTTGAGGGATAAGGAGTGACTTTTCCCTTTGACAAGAATTCCTTATAACTCTCAGGTATCTTATTCATGACCCACAGCAGTTTATGGACTTGGCCTTACAACTGCAGTCGGAGTTATGGCCTGATCTGTCATACCCTCGGTCAGGGTCCCTTTCGCTGCATTGATTTTGTGTACCCCAATAAGTCCCATGGGTTTACCCCGCAACTTCCAGCATTCTGCACCTTGTGATAATGGTAACACTTAGGCTTGCGGACCTCACTTCCACCCTCAGCATCTTCCTTTCTAGCATGCGGAAGGGATCCTGGGGTGTTCCCAGCTGTCCCTTCTTGTCCCTGGCTACTTGCCTTCCTTTCAACCCTCCCACCTTCTATCCTTTTTGGGTTTGTGGGGGTGACAGAAAAATGGTTTGGATTTGTAAACAAGCTCAGTGACAACAACAAATCAGCAACGTCTGATACGAGAGAGAAAAACTCAAAAGTGAAAGTAAGTCAAATTGAAGCTATGGATCTTAAATTCTCAATCCCAGAGAGGTTTGGACACATAGTAGTACCAAATCAAATCCAAAATTGGCCACTCTGGTGAAAAAGATTTCTGCGATATATAATTGCTTCCAAATTAGACAGCCAGTCTGAAGCATAACAAATTAACACATAGTTGTATTCTACTGGAGCAATAGCAGACGATGTTATTGCAAAACAAGGCATTAAAGAGACATCTGCCAAATTTGAAGACATTTTGATACTTATTTTAACCTGTGGAGCCATAAGATTTTGGAATGGACAAGATTCAACAGGAGGGTGCAGAAGCCAGGTGAAACAGTCGATGGTTTTATCAATGACCTTTACAGACTAGCAGAAGGATGTGAATATGGAGACCTTAAAGCAGAATTAATAAGATATTGCATTATAGTAGGCATTACCGATGAATTCCTATCAGATTTATTACAGTCTAAAGAAGACCTCACCCTGCACAAAGCTATTCAGCTGGTCAGACAAGCAGAGGTTTGGAAAAATAACAGTGCAATCCTGAGAGGTGAAGAAAGACCATAGTTTGGGAAACCTCCAGCAACTGTACAGTTCCTGGATGGCTGGAAAAGCAGCACCAGAAAAGAAGGTACACTGGGTTGGGGGTTGGAGGGGCTGGGGGAGTGCAAAATGTCATTAAACTCTGACAGCGCTGTGGTGCCAAAAATACCCATAGGCATGAACAGTGTCCTGCCAGCAAAGCAGAATGCTTCCACTGTAAGAAAATAGGACATTTTGGAAAAATGTGCCAAAGTAAAATCTCTACTCACACAAGTTCAAAAGAAACAACATTAAAGAATAGAGTGGTTGACGAAATTAAACAATCTCTATCAGGAGAGCAATCAAAACACTTTCTTTGTGAGATCAATGATCCTAACCAGGCATTTTGATTTGCAGATATATATGTCAAGGGACACTGGAGCAAGTGTAACAGTCTTATCAGAGAGAGTCACGGTTATCAATGCATTACCTGCAACCAACAGAAACCTAGTTACAGAGGCCAGGAGGGGTTGAACTTGAAGTAAAGGGGAAACTACAGGCAACACTCCAGTACAAGGGAAAGCAGATATTAGAAACATTGTATGTTCTAAGGAATCAGGAATTCTCTCTCTAAAGTAGAAGAGCTTGTATTGACCTTCATCTTATAAAGTCGAAGAAGTCAAGCAACAAGAATCCGAGAGTCACTTCCAAAGGGAATTCCCGAAATTGTTTACTGGTCTAGGGAGACTGAAGACTGAATATAGCATTACTTAGTGAAAAGATGCTAATCCAATATGTCTTTTCACGCCTAGGAAGATTCCACACCCACTAATGAAGCAAGTCCAACATCAACTGGAAGACATGACCAGGCTGGGAGTCATTTCTCCCATTACTGAACCTACAGAGTGGTGTTCTGGAAAGGTTCCTAATGGTGATCTTCACATTTATGTAGACTTTTTTTTATTCATTCATGGGATGTGGGCGTTGCTGGCTAGGCCAGCATTTATTGCCCTTGAGAAGGTGGTGGTGAGCTGCCTTCTTGAACCGCTGCAATCCATGTGAGGTAGGTACACCCACAGTGCTGTTAGGAAGGGAGTTCCAGGATTTTGACCCAGCGATGGTGAAGGAACAGCAATATAGTTGCAAGTCAGGATGGTGTGAGACTTGGAGGGGAACTTGCAGCTGGTGATGTTCCCATGCATTTGCTGCCCTTGTCCTTCTAGTTGGTAGAGGTTGCGGGTTTGGAAGGTGCTGTCTAAGGAGCCTTGGTGTGTTGCTGTAGTGCATCTTGTAGATGGTACACACTGCTGCCACTCTGTGTCGGTGGTGGAGGGAGTGAATGTTTGTAGATGGGGTGCCAAACAAGCAGGCTGCTTTGTCCTGGATGGTGTTGAGCTTCTTCAGTGTTGTTGGAGCTGCACACATCCAGGTTAGTGGAGAGTATTCCATCACACTCCTGACTTGTGCCTTGTAGATGGTGGACAGGTTTCGGGGAGTCAGGAGGTGAGTTACTCGCCACAGGATTCTTAGCCTCTGACCTGCTCTTGTAACCACGGTATTTATATGGCTACTCCAGTTCAGTTTCTGGTCAATGGTAGCCCCTAGCATGTTGATAGTGGGGGATCCAGTGATCGTAATGCCATTAAATGTCAAGGGGAGATGGTTAGATTCTCTCTTGTTGGAGATGGTCATTGCCTGGCACTTGTGTGGCGCGAATGTTACTTGCCACTTATCAGCTCAAGCCTGGATATTGTCCAGATCTTGCTGCATTTCTACATGGACTGCTTCAGTATCTGAGGAGTCGCCAATGATGCTGAAAATTGTACAATCATCAGCCAACATCCCCACTTCTGACCTTATGATTGAAGGAAGGTCATTGATGAAGCAGCTAAAGATGGTTGGGCCTAGGAAACTACCCTGAGGAATTCCTGCAGTGATGTCCTGGAGCTCAGATGGTTGACCTCCAACAACCACAACCATCTTCCTTTGCGCTAGGTATGACTCCAGCCAGCGAAGGGTTTTCCCACTGATTCCCATTGACTTCAGTTTTGCGAGGACTCCTTGATGACATACTCGGTCAAATGCTGCCTTGGTGTCAAAGGCAGTCACTCTCACCTCACCTCATGAGTTCAGCTCTTTTGTCCATGTTTGAACCAAGGCTGTAATGAGGTCAGGAGCTGAGTGGCCCTGGCGGAACCCAAACTAAGCATCACTGAGCAGGTTATTGTGAAGCAAATGCCGCTTGATAGCACTGTTGATGACACCTTCCATCACTTTACTGATGATTGAGAGTAGACTGATGGGGCGGTAATTGGCCTTGTTGGACTTTTCCTGCTTTTTGTGTACAGGACATACCTGGGCAATTTTCCACATTGTTGGGTAGATACCAGTGTTGTAGCTGTACTGGAACAGCTTGGCTAGGGGCGCGGCAAGTTCTGGAGCACAGGTCTTCAGTACTATTGCTGGAATATTGTCAGGGCCCATAGCCTTTGCAGTATCCAATGCCTTCAGTCATTTCTTGATATCGCAATGGAGGGTATCCTCAATGTGAAGGCAGGACTTTGTCTCCACAAGGACTGTGCGGCGGTCACTCCTACCTATACTGTCATGGACAGATGCATCTGTGACAGGCAGATTGGTGAGGATGAGGTCAAATATGTTTTTCCCTCTTGTTGGTTCCTTCACCACCTGCTGCATACCCAGTCTAGCAGTTATGTCCTTTAGGACTCGGCCAGCTCAGTCAATAGTGGTGCTATTGAGCCACTCTTGGTGATGGACATTGAAGTCCCCCACCCAGAGTACATTCTGCACCCTTGCCACCCTCAGTGCTTCCTCCAAGTGGTGATCAACATGAAGGACTACTGATTCATCAGCTGAGGGTGGGCGGTAGGTAGCAATCAACAGGAGGCTTCCTTGCCCATGTTTGACCTGATGCCATGAGACCTGATGTTGAGGACTCCTATGGCAACTCCCTCCCGACTGTATACCACTGTGCTGCCACCCCTGCTGGGTCTGTCGCTGGGACAGGACGTACCCGGGGATGGTGATTGCAGTGTCTGGGACATTGTCTTTAAGGTATGATTCCATGAGAATGACTATGTCAGGCTGTTGCTTGACTAGTCTGTGGGACAGCTCTCCCAACTTTGGCACAATCCCCCAGATGTTAATAAAAGGACTTTGCAGGGTCAACAGGGCTGGGTTTGCCATTGTCATTTCCGGTGCCTAGGTTGATGCCAGGTGGTCTGTCTGGTTTCATTTTGTTTTATTGACTTCGTAGCAGTTAGATACAACTGAGTGGCTTGCTAGGCCATTTCAGAGGGCATTTAAGAGTTAACTACATTGCTGTGGGTCTGGAGTCACATGTAGGCCTGACCAGGTAAGGACAGCAGATTTCCTTCCCTAAACAACATTAGTGAACTTAACTTAACTTAATAAGGCTGTAACATGCGAAGGTCATCCGATGTCCTCAGTGGATGAAAGCTTGGCAATGTTATCCAAAAGTATCGTCTTCACAAAGCTTGATGCAAATATTGTTTTTTGGCAAATTCCATTGGATAAGAAGTCAAGGTTATTGACAACCTTCATTACTTCGTTTGGAAGATTTTGATTTAACCATCTACCATTTGGTATCACGTCAGCACCGGAAATATTCCAAAGAACTATGTCGGATATTCTACAGCCTTGAAGGTGCAATATGCCATATGGACGATATCTTAGTTTATGGAGAGTCCATTGGAGAACATAACCTAAGGGTTAGATTGCTTTTGAGCATCATATGGGCATAATTAAATGTAAGCACGGGCTCAGGCATCCATGTGGTGGCCAAGAATATCGAAAGATATAGAAGAAATGATTTCAAATTGCCAGGTATGTGCAGTGTACAGAGGATCAGAGAGAACCTGTTATTTCGACCCAATTCCCAACCAGTCTGTGGGAATGTCTGAGGATGGATCTGTTCATATTTAATGGAAAATCTTACCTGATTATCAGTGACTACTTTTCAAAGTGAATTGAGGTTAAGCGTTTATATACAACAACTGAAGCAGTCATTCGAGTGTTACAAGAAATCTTCGCTAAACATGGTACACATGACCAGATAGTGTCCAATAATGGACCACAATTTGTAAACAACTACTCACGCACTTTGTGGAAAACTGTGGATTTGTACATCTAACAAGTTCTCCTAGTTATCCACAATCTAATGGAGAAGCTGAGTGAGCAGTCAGAAGTATTAAAGCACTGTTAAAGAAAAATCAAGATTTTCAAACGACACTCCTGAACTACAGAACTACTCCATTGTTATGCAGATTAGCACCATCAGAACAGTTGATGGGAAGGAAGCTTAGAACACAATTTCCAATCCTACCTAGGATTATCAGAGAGTTCAAGACAGAGAAAAGTCTTATAGAAGACAACAAGCTTATAATTATAATAGGAAGTACCGTACCAGGAACCTACTGAAGTTGACAGAAGGAAAAAGTATGGGTACGAGACCAAAGTAGAGGAGTAATTGTCCAGAACGCTGAGCATCAACAGCATTCTTATTTAGTACAAACGTCAGAAGGTACTATAAGAAGAATTCCTATTCATCAAAGATGCCAATCACTCATACAAATATATTTAGAGATACAGCACTGAAACAGGCCCTTCAGCCCACCAAGTCTGTGCCAACCATCAACCACCCATTTATATTAATCCTACATTAATCCTATATTCCTACCACATCCCCACCTTCCTATACAAGGGGCAATTTACAATGGCTAATTTACCTATCAATCTGCAAGCCTTTGGCTGTGGGAGGAAACCAGAGCACCCGGCGAAAACCCGCGCAGTCACAGGGAGAACTTGCAAACTCCACACAGGCAGTACCCAGAATCGAACCCGGGTCACTGGAACTATGAGGCTGTGGTGCTAACCACTGCACCACTGTGCCGCCCAGATGCATGGATGAATCAGATGTTGAACCTGAAATTCAGAAAGCACCAGATACTACAAACCTCATTGAAGGCCGTCCAAGTCAAGAAACAAAAGTTCAGAGAAAGGCTACCAATCTTCTGCATCTGACAACAACAAGATCAGGGAGAGTTGTGAAGCCTCCTGACAGATTGAATCTATGATGTCAGTGACTTGGGGGAGATGGGGTAGCATGTAAAAATAAATATAAATGAATGTTTGTAAATATATATATTTGGATAAAGACTTGGGGGAGATGTAGTATAAGGGTCTGAAAAGGTTAATGTTGAGAAAGTGCAATGAATACCTCCTACCACGATGATGTAAGAGATTACATGTGAAAGAGACTTGAAGAGAGATGCAGCATGGCTTCAGAGGGGTCACAGAATCTGGTCTGAAGCTGTGCATAGTTATAACGTAATTAAGGTTAATGTTCTGATTAGTTCTGACTAAAGAATCTCCCAAAGCTAGACTAACTAAGGTGGCAGCATACCAAACAAATGGACAACAATCTCTCCAATGTAGAACAGACTGTATTGTAAGTAGTGAACACCTTATGCTAAATTGAGAGAAGTACATGTAAATCACTGTCTCATCTGGAAGGAGTGTTTGGGCCCTTGGACAGTGAGGAAAGAGGAGGTAAAAGGGCAGTTGATGAATCTCCTGCGCTTGCATGGAAAGGTGCCGCGGGAATGGGACAAGGTGTTGGGGGTGATTGAGGAGTGGACTAGGGCGTTGCAGAGGGAACAGTCCCTTCGGAATGCTGAAAGGGGAGGGGAAGATATGCTTGGTGGTGCCATCATGGTGGAAATGGCAGAGGATGATCTGTTGAACATGGAGGCTGGTGGGGTAAAAGGTGAGGACAAGGGAAACCTTATCATGGTTCTGGGAGGAAGGGGAAGGGATGAGAGTAGAAGTGGGGGAAATGGGTCGGACATGGTTGAGGGCCCTATCAACCACGGTGGGGGAGTCCTCGCTTAAGGAAAAATAAAAGACATATCAGATGTGCTGGTCTGGAAGGTTGAATCACCAGAACAGATGCGATGGAGACGGACAAACTGGAAGAATGGAATGGAGTCCTTACAGGAAGCAGGGTATGAGGAAGTGTAGTCAAGGAAGCTGTGGGCATCAGTGGGCTTATAATGAATATTTGTTGCTAGCCTAACATTTTTTAGCATGCTAGCTTCTTGTTAGGAGCAAATAATGTGAAATGTGGAAATGTAATTAATTCCCAAATTATATTAATTTCTGCCATTTAACACTAGTATTAAAACAGCAGCGGGAGAGATCAGGTTCCAATGGTGAGCAAATGCATTACATTTGCTTTCTTCAGATTATGAGAGGACAGCAGTTATGAGCTAGTTTCCGCTTTTACATTGCCAATGTCAGCCATCCTATACTGATGGTAGACTCATAGATTCTATTTTCATTGGTCAATGATTCAGCCAACAGGATCAGGGAACTGCTTTAGTAATGTAAACCCTCAGAACCGGCACACATCGCCTTTCTGCAAACCAAATATAACAAGTGCCAATGTAAAAGCACCTATTAAATGGAATGCTGTGCAAGACCTGGGAGATGCTGAAGTTTTTGGAGACGATAATGTTCCTGAATTTGTGCATTAATTTACAGTGGCAATTTTCACTTCCATCAGATTCAAAGCAATACTTGTGTTCCACCATAAAAACTTGCCTTTGTTGACACTACGTAACAATATGCATAACAATACACATATGCTGACATTTACATCCTTTTCTAGGTATTTCTACCAATGATAGATGTAAGATACTTTGGGCTTATGCTCACATATAACAATGTAAGATCTCTGAAAGTCATACTCATATATGACAGTTTAACATATTAAATAGTAATTCTTATTGCTTACCATGACATTTTTGTTCACATCAAACACCTTTTCTGATCCCTCCAAGTGCTGTATTGTAGAGATTATTGATCCCTAAATTGTTGCCTCCCATATGTGCTGTATCCAATGCTTAATGGTGTTGTCTGCCTCACCTTTAGAAGACATTCCTTCATTTCCTTACCTTGTCAAACATAATCAGGAGTGCATTATCAAGAAAGCAGACCAATCTAGAAAGGCCTCAGAAACATCTCAAAGTGCTGCACACACAATGGGCAACTTTTGAAACACATTAACAGCAGCCATTTTACACACAGCAAGATTTCACAAGACTTTACTTCTTATACACCATAACCCTTTGATCAGTGCTCGAATTTGTGAACTCCAGAGCTGGATTTGTCCATTACCTATAGTGGCTTACAAACCTTTAAGGAGGTTAATGGGTAATTCAGCCGTAGTATCATGATTTTTTCTTGACTTAACCCCTTGCTGAGCTCATCTGCTGAAACCCTCATTCATGCCTTTGTTACCTCTAGTCTTGACTATTCCAGCTCACTCCTGGCTGGTCTCCCTCATTCTACTCCCTGTAAACTTGAGGTCATCCAAAACTCTGCTGCCCAAGTCTTTACTCACACCAAGTTCTGTTCCCCTGTCACCCCTACTGACCTATATTGGCTCCCAGTAAAGCAACATCTTGATTTTAAAATTGTCATCCTTGTTTTCATACCCCTCCATGGCCTCGCCCCCTCCCTATCTCTGTAATCTCCTTCAGCTCCACAACCCTTTAAGATACCTACATTCCTCTAATTCAGGCCTCTTGTGCATCCTGATTTAGAACATGGCTACCTGACCCGAACCCGATGGGTTTGGGTCGGGCTGGGTCGCTCTTCCAGGTCTGGCATTCGGGCTCGGGTCGGGTCGGGCCGGGTTGGACACACTCTATCACCACCTCCGGTACGTGGCTCCAATCTTAATGTACTTTTTAAATAACCTTTCAAGTCCAGTTACAGTTTTTGTTGCTTATCTGCACAAGCCTAAAAAGTGAAAAACAGAAGCTAGGTTAACTGAACATTCCGGTGGTTGGGTCGGGTCAGGTCGGGTGCAGGAAGAAATGAAAGGACTGGGGCCGGGTCGGGCTTGGGTCAGATATGGTTCTGTCAGGCTCGGGTCCGGTTTCATTTGCAGACCCGAGCAAGCCTTTATCCTGATTCTGGTGGCTGCCTTTTCAGTTGCCTAGACCTCAAGCTCTGGAATATCCTCCCTACACCTCTCTATCTCTCTAACTCACTTTACTCCTTAAAACCTACCTCTTTGACCAAGCTTTTGGTCATCTGACCTAATATCTCTTTTTGTGGCTCAGTGTCATATTTTGTTTTATAATGTTCCTGTGAAGCACCTTGGGACATTTTATTACATTAAAGGCACTATATAAATATGTATTGTTGTTGATAGGGTGCTCAAGATTAGTTGTAACATATTCAAGTTCTTAAATACATGCTATGAGTAAACCTGTGTTCTTGCAAAAAAGAAAAGGTTAAATAGGTCTCATTGAAAGTGATGTATCCACCAGCACAGACACAATGGGCCGAATGCCTTCCTTCTGTGTTGTAAATGTTTCTATGTTTCCAGGTAAAGAAAATAAAAGAATTTGTATTTATCACCTTATTTCCTCAGGATGTTTCAATGTACTTCACAACCAGTTAGTTGCTTTTGAAATGCAATCACTGTTTTGCATTACAGAGAGCAAGGGAGGATACAGGGGTGTACTAAAGAAGGAAATATGTTAGACAGAAGTGTGTAAATGGGAAAGCTAATTCAGCAGGTTCTACAGATCACTGCTTGATATAAATTTTGGGGTTGCATCTTCTTTTCTCAGATTCAGTGGCACCCATTGTTTCCATAGCATCTCTTACACTTCCCAATATTTATCTTTTAAGATAGTATAATCCAGAAGGAGGGGCAGTGGTATAATAATGCATCTTGTAAACTGAAATAAGATACTGTTTTCTCCAGACAAGCTATCTTGTGCACTTCCTCAATCTTCTGATAACAGAATTGATTCACGTTTTTAGTGAGATGACATTGGATATAAATTGTTAAGCTGCTTTATTTTAGGGCCAATAAGTGTACAGAGTAACAGTTAGAGCAAATCTAATTTCCCGCAACTTAACCTCAGTCCCTCAAAAATAAAACACTTTGAAAATCCCAAAATGCAACTTTTGTGTCAGTTGTCTTTTCTGCAAACAAATTAATACAATAATACAATATTATGTTCGACAATGAAAATGGGGCCATCTTTCCTCTACTTTTCACCAAGTGTCCCAATTCCAGGGTACAAAGCAGAAGAAAATAGGGCAGAAACCTGTTCGACATATATCTCTCCTATTTGTATTTCACATGCACTTAAATAATGGGGGCAGAGCTGCTTGGTTGTGTCTCAAAAAGGCATTAGGATTTATTACATTAAAAGGAATGTCATACTGACTGTCACCAGATTTGTTCCATTTTTGGTGATCACAAGTCAGCTGCAGGCTGCTCCCATTTAAACAAGATGTTTCACTGCATTTTAAAGACAGTGAAAACTACATGATGGTAGAATAATGAATAAGAGATTGTGCTAGTACTAATCGTTACGGACCACAGGTATGAGGCATTGTTGTGCTTGCTTCCGGTGATAAGTTTTCTCCGACATTTTAGGCATGTCCTATCTGCCACCTCCTGTTGTGCTTTTCGGCCCACAATTTTGGAAATATTGTAGCAATGGTAAGGAATTAGCATTTCCATGCTTTGCTTCGCTTTCTGTTTCAATGTCTCTATCCCGTGTCTAGTGTTAACAAACATGACAGGATGCTTTCACAGCAATAAACGGACAGTAACTACAGACAGCCCCAAAAAAAGGTCTGCCAAACAGCCTGCCACAATGCTCCCGATACCACAGCTTCTTTAACTTGCTGCAGATGCTAATTGCAAAATGTACACCTGATGTACACCCACTCTATACAAATCATATGAACCTGGAAAGTCAGACAGGTTCAATGTGTTCTTGTAGAATGCTCCGTATTAATTACATTTGGGTGCAGAGACCAGTGGAAAATCCCTCATAGTCTTTACAAAGTTATCAGTAGCTCAATTCTAGTGAAGGATCATACCTATTAGTCTATCTCTTCTGAGCCTGATGCACTGATTGTGCATTTCCAGCGCTTTGTTTTTATTTTGGATTTCCAACAGGCATGATATTTCTCTACTTATAAATTCAGTTTAATTTGACACATTCTTAGAACTACATATTTTGCACAGTCCTGAAATCTCATGACATTGTGGAACCTGATGATTTAAATAGAAACATTTATATAGATGTGAATTTCTCTATGCAAGTAATCAGGAGCTTCCAGGCTAAGATTTTTCCCCCAGCTAGAAGTTGAGCACAAAAACAATAGGGCAGGGTTTCTATCTGTCACAGTTGTCCACCACTGATTCCAATTGATTTCCTATAATCTGAGTCATTTATATATTGTTGGGGCTCACAGTAACATTTCAGCCTCTGTTCTGGAGCCCACCTCAGAAGTGGAGGGGATGGGGGTGTGCACGTGTGCTGGAGGGAAAAAATGGGGGAGGTAAATCGTTGTGGCAGGCCTTGAGTGTGTGCTGTTCTGTAACTGGACTGACTAGC
Source organism: Heterodontus francisci (assembly GCF_036365525.1). NCBI lineage: Eukaryota > Metazoa > Chordata > Chondrichthyes > Heterodontiformes > Heterodontidae > Heterodontus > Heterodontus francisci. The sequence continues at coordinate 60,515,203 of NC_090385.1, forward strand.
TCTAGGACAACTTAAGTTGGACCTCTCTCTTTTCCAGGAATTTGAGTTTGGCAAGGCAAGGGAAGTATAGGCAATGGCCTCACAATTGATTACGTTTCCTTCAGGCCTTTAAATTTTAAATCACTCGCTTGCACATGCTGCTGTGCTCCGGGACCGTATGGTATATGTCATGTTATTTGTGCTAGAATACATCAATCATATGATGTATTCCTATCATTTGTAACTAATTGCAAAACATGCCCAACTACATTTGGGCAACTATGGAACACCCACCATAAATATGAGTCGAAATTCCTAAATCTGGTGTTGGAAAATTGGTGGGATGATTTTCTGTTTGATTTTCCTTTCCCACCCAAACCAGATCCATTCACAATCAGGCAGGATGGAATAGGAAAATGTGCCTTCCTGCCTTTGTGAAGCTTCAAGACTCTATAGAAAACTGCACTTCGTGCAAAATGTAGAGTTCAACCCATCTTTGTTGTTTAGTTCATTGATCCTCAGCACAGAGTTCTGAGCAGAAGGAACATAAGAAACATAATCAGAAGAAAATCAATTCCCTTCAATACAAGGACTGTAATCATAGTCACTAGTTTGTCAGGCTAATGAGGATCACAGGGCTTTCATATACCCTCAGCACTGGCCAATGGTCTGTCTGTGAATCGGATGGCACAGTGGGTTATCATCCTTTAACTACTGAGATATCGAACTGAATCCTATTCAGGCTGTTGAAACGACTATTTGTTTTCTTTGCCTGCTTTCTTATGGAAAATCAGATTTGAATAATTTTATTAGAGTTCATAGTAGATGAAATAAACAGCACAAAACTTCCCCAAAATAGGTTACAAATAACTTCTAACCCATTTGCTTGGCTGTCTCTGATCGCGCCTACCTCGCCTCCTCCACAATTTCAGATCAACAGGAAAGGGATGTAAAGGCAGAAGAGTAAAGAGGAAAATAGGAACATGAAAAGAAGTACGAGTAAAGGAAAATAAACAGAGCTGAAGGAGGATAAACTGAAATGAAATAGGAGTGACTGGAAGGAGAAAAGGGAAGAAGTGGAGGAGAGAGAAGAATGAAAGAGGAAAATGTGGAGGCAAGAGAAAGACAGGGAATAGAAAGGAATAGAGAGAGACATATGTGAAAGAGAAAAATGCCATTGAAGGAGGGGAGAGAGATGGACAGCATTGAAGAGCATAGGAACAGTCCTAGGTCATTTAACTCCCCAAGGCTGTCCCACCATTCAATAAGATCATGGCTGATTTGTGACCTAGTCCAAATAGCTGCTTTTGCTCCACATCCCATCATACCTTTGGTTAACAAAAATCTATCAATCTTAGTTTTAAAATTAACAATTGATCTAGCATCAGTTGCAATTTGTGGAAGAGAGCTCCAAATTTCTACCACCCTTTGTGTCGAAGTGTTTCTTACTTTTACTCCTGAAATGTCTGGCTGTACTTTTTAGACGATGTCCCCTAGTCCTAGACTCTCCAACCAGTGAAAATAGTTTCTTTATCCACCCTAACCATTCCCCTTATCTTGATGGATATAGAAGGACAGAACTGAAGGAGATGCAAATAACATGGTCCAAGAATTCCAAAACATATACATTGGAAGTTGGATGCAGTGTTTAATCTGGGGTCTGCCATTCTAAGAAGGCATTTAATAAGATGTGTCCAACTCAGTAATGGTGCCACAAGAATCACAGATAACGCCCTCTCTGATCACTTCCTTGCATCATTCTCCACTCACATCCACCTTCCCCCTCCCTTCTTTCTGTGTCTGACTCTGGAAAAAAACTCTCCCAATTCATTTATAACTGCACTTTTAAAATCCCCACTGTCTAGCTTTTGGCCCTCCATTCACCATGACATTTCTGCAGCTACTGATCTGCTCAATCACACCCTCATACCCACTTTTGATACCCTAGTCCCCATTAAAAATATTACTCTCTTTCACGCAGGCCATTCCCCTGGTGCAACCCTCAACTCCGCTTCTTTAAGTCCGAGGGATGCAGTCTTGAACGTATATGGCTGGTTTAGCCATTCATTGCCAGATCTGACTAGACCACATAAAGCACTAACGGGTCCTGCTCTTGTCAGCCAAAAATGCTCAATGCTCCAGGATCATCCTGGTATGGAAAGAAAACTCCTGGCTTAATTTCTCTATGACAAACTGTCTTCGCAAACCTCTCTCCCTTACCTCCTCCATCCTCACTTCCAACAAGTGTGAGGAGCTCATAGATTTCCTTGTCATTAAGGTTGAAGCCATCTGCTCAGCTACCTCTGTTGCTGCTCTGCCTTCCCCTAGCCCACCAAGTCAAACCTCCTCTGTTCCCTTCCACTTAGCCCTGAATTCAAATCCTTCTCTATTTTCACCCTAGCTCTGAATTCACATCTTTCTCTAGTTTCTCGCCTATCTCCCCTCTTGCCCTCTCTGAGCTCATCTTGTCCATGAGACCCACCTCCTGCTCCCTTGACTCTATTCCCACTAAACTGCTGACTGCCCAACTTCCCCTCCTGACTCCTATGTTACCTAACATTGTTAATGGTTTTCTCTCCTCAGGTACTGTTTCCCACCCTTCCAATCTGCCATCATCATACCTCCCCTCAAAAGACAACAAATGACCCTTCTGCCCTTGCAAACTATCACAACAGCTCCAATCTCCCTTTCCTCTCTTTGAACATACCTCTGCCTGCTAAATCTGTGTCCATCTTTCCTGGAAGTCCATTTTTGAATCTCTCCAATCAGGTTTCTGCCCTGCCACGGTACTGGAATGGCTTTTATTAAAGCCACAAATGACATCCTAAGTGACTGTGACAAAGAAAACTATTCTTCCACATCCTTCTTGACGTTTCTGTAGCCTTTGACACAGTGACCACACCATCCTCCTCTGACACCTCTCCACCATCATCTAACTCAGTGGGACTGCACGCATCTGGTTCCATTCTTATCTATCCATCAATGTACCCTCTAAGCAGCCTGGGTGCACAGCCACATTGCAATTGGGAATACACTGGTCAGTGCAAAAAACAGGCCGTGCACAACAATGCAATATTAAAGGGAACACTGCTATCCACTCGTAGCCAGAGAATCACCTGAAATGGCTTATTTTTTTTTCATTCATGGGATGTGGGCGACACTGGCCAGGCCAGCATTTATTGCCCATCCTTAATTTCCCTTGAGAAGGTTGTGGTGAGCTGCCTTCTTGAACCACTGCAGTCCATTTGGGGTAGGTATACCCACAGTGCTGTTAGGAAGGGAGTTCCAGGATTTTGACCCAGCGACAGTGAAGGAACGGCGATTATAGTTCCAAATCAGGATGGTGTGTGACTTGGAGGGGAACTTGCAGGTGGTGGTGTTCCCATGTATTTGCTGCCCTTGTCCTTCTTGTTGGTAGAGGTTGCGGGTTTGGAGGATGCTGTCTAAGGAGCCTTGGTGCATTGTTGCAGTGCATCTTGTAGATGGTACACACTGCTGCCACTGTGCATCGGTGGTGGAGGGACTGAATGTTTGTAGATGGGGTGCCAATCAAGTGGGCTGCTTTGTCCTGGATGGTGCTGAGCTTCTTGAGTGTTGTTGGAGCTGCACCCATCGAGGCAAGTGGAGAGTATTCCATCACACTCCTGACTTGTGCCTTATAGATGGTGGACAGGCTTTGGGGAGTCAGGAGGTGAGCTACTCACCTCAGGATTCCTAGCCTCTGACCTGCTCTTGTAGCCACGGTATTTATATGGCTACTCCAGTTCAGTTTCTGGTCAATGGTAGCCCCTAGCTTGTTGATAGTGGGGGATTCAGCAATGGTAATGCCGTTGAATGTCAAGGGGAGATGGTTAGATTCTCTCTTGTTGGAGATGGTCATTGCCTGGCACTTTGTGGCGCGAATGTTACTTGCCACTTATCAACCCAAGCCTGGATATTGCCCAGGTCTTGCTGCATTTCTACATGGACTGCTTCAGTATCTGAGGAGTCACGAATGGCGCTGAACATTGTGCAATCATCAGCGAACATCCCCACTTCTGACCTTATGATTGAAGGAAGGTCATTGATGAAGCAGCTGAAGATGGTTGGGCCTAGGACACTACCCTGAGGAACTCCTGCATCGATGTCCTGGAGCTCAGATGATTGACCTCCAACAACCACAACCATCTTCCTTGGCACTAGGTATGACTCCAGCCAGCGGAGGGATTGCCCACTGATTCCCATTGACTTCAGTTTTGCTAGGGCTGCCTGATGCCATACTCGGTCAAATACTGCCTTGATGTCAAGGGCAGTCACTCTCACCTCACCTCTTGAGTTCAGCTCTTTTGTCCATGTTTGAACCAAGGCTGTAATGAGGTCAGGAGCTGAGTGGCCCTGGCGGAACCCAAACTGAGTGTCACTGAGCAGGTTATTGCTAAGCAAGTGCTGCTTGATGGCACTGTTGATGACACCTTCCATCAATTTACTGATGATTGAAAGTAGGCTGATGGGGCGGTAATTGGCCGGGTTGGACTTGTCCTCCTTTTTGTGTACAGGACATACCTGGGCAATTTTCCACATTGCAGGGTATCTACCTCTGGAGTTCTCCATGAATCCATCCTTGACCCCCTCTTATTTCTCATCTGCATGCTGGCTGTCAGTGACATCATCCGAAAATACGTCAGGTATTTTACGGGTCTCTAGGCTTTAATTGGCCCGAGGCGGGACTTTCACCCACTTGAGGGAGGAAGGCCCACCTCAGTGAGTTGCCGGCCAATTAGCGGGCCAGCAGCTCTTAGTCCCAGCAGCGCCACCGGGAGCGGTGGCCACTGCTGGGATTGCAGCCCAGCCGACGCCATGGACCCTTGAGAGTGGTTAAGTAAGGGCATGCCTCACCAGGGGAATCGGTCGTTCCCTGGTGAGGCTAGGGTGGTCGTTTGGGGGGAGGGGGCGTTTTGGATCCCAGGGGTGGGTTGGGAGGTAGGACCGGTCCTCAATCGGACACTCTGTGCCCGACTGCCATGGTCCCCCCACCCGGGGCGCGGAATGGTCAGCAGCTTTCGCTGGACGGTCTTTCATGCGCCCAACATGCCCGCTTGCCACGGGTAAAATACCCGTGGAGGCGGGCGAGGGACCTTAATTAGCCGTTAAGTGGCCACTTAAGGGCCTTGATTGGCCTCGGGCAGGCGGGCCGTTTCCTCCCCCAGCCTGACAGCTGTAAAGTTCACCGGAGGCGGGAGTGGGACGGGTATGCCTCCCAGAGCCTCCCACTCAATTTTACGCCGCCCCCATGCCATCATTCGACCTGCTGGGGCGTCGTAAAATTCAGCCCCTAGGCTTTGACCCAGCGACAGTGAAGGAATGGCAATATAGTTCCAAGTCAGGATGGTGTGACTTGGAGGGGAACTTGCAGTTGATAGTGTTCCCATGCATCTGCTGCCTTTGTCCTTCTAGGGGGTAGCACTCATACATTTGGAAGGTGCTGTTTGAAGGAGGCTTGGTGAGTTGTTGCAGTGCAAGTTTGATATCCACTGCTCCAAAAGATAGTGCAAAATGCAGTAGTTTTAATTGAAGTCTCAAACTTGAGAGGCTGATATTGTTGAAGGGCCAGGACTGGGCTCAATGGCTTGGAGAATGTAGCAGAAGTGTGGAATGTGAGGGATGAGACTTGGGTTCAGTGGGTTGGAAGAAGGAGCAGCCAGTTTAATGTGAGGATTGGACAATGACTGAAGGAGGTCACAAGGTTTATGGCCAGAAGACAGACCAGCATGTTTATTGTGAGGGGTGAGGCTGAAGCTTTATGTGCAAACAAACAGCAGAGGTTTAGCATGAGGGGTGAGTCTCTGGCTTAATAGGCCAGAGGAGAGACATCAGGTTTAATATGAAGAGTTAGGCGTGGTCTCATTGGAACCAAAATGAACTATGACTGTGATTATTTTTTCTTCCCTCAACATAAGTAGTAGCTGTCTTAATATTTGTTAGGCTTCCATGAAAATCTAAAAGCTTTGAGCAGCAGTATCAGTGCTGAAAGTGTGACAGGGCAGGACACTCCTGTGTGGAGCACAGAGTGGTCATGAAAGAGTGCTTCGTTGACAGAATGTTAAAATCGGGAATTTGTTGCAAGTGTGAATTTGGTATAGATGGGGAAGGAGGTGCTGCTTTTTTATTACCTTCTGTAGCTGGTGTTATTCTGTTGTCTGTAAGCTGGGAAAAAAACTTGCTATTACTTTATTAAGTTAGTAACTTCAACTAGAGAACAAATTAATGAATCAAACTTAAATAGTCAAGAAAAATAATAAACAAATTAACTCATCAAATAAATAAATAAGGTTGGATAGACATAGCAGAGCAGGTGGCGTGCCATAACTGCAGCATGTGGGAGTTTGTGGAGAGTACTGCAATCCCAGACAACCATATATGTGTTAAGTGTCTGCAGCTCAAGGAAATTCAGCTCACAGTTATTGAGCTGGAGTCCGAGCTGCAGACATTGTAGGGCATCAGTGAGGGGGAGAGTTACCTGGGCACTTTGTTCCAGGAGGCAGTCACACCCCTTAGGCTAAGTAGAACTTTACAGTTGGTCAATGGTCAGGGACAGGAGGGTGTGACTGTGAGTCAGGCAGGTATGGGGATCCAACATATAGGGATGGAGGAGCCTCAGCCCTTGACTTTCACCAATAGGTACAAGGTGCTTGCTACCTGTGTGGATGAGAACAAGCACTCCAGGGTAGATGAGCAAACTGACCATGGCATGATTGGAAAGGAGGCCATTCAGGTGGGGGAGTGAATAGGAATGTGGTATTGATAGGGGGCAGGATAGTCAGGGGTATAGATACTGTTCTCTGCAGCTGAGACCGGGAGTTCTGAAGGCTGTGTTGCCTGCCTGGTGCCAGGGTTAAAGACATCTCCTCATGGCTGGAGAAGAACTTGGAGTGGGAAGGGGAGCATCCAGTTGTTGTGGTTCATGTAGAACCAGGAATGATGTTCTGCTGAGAGGGTTTGAGGAATTAGGATCCAAATTAAAAAGAAGAACCTCAAAAGTAATAAACTCTGGATTGTTATCTGAGCTATGCACCAATTGGCATCGGGTAAACAGATTAGAAGGTTAAATGTGTGACTGAATGAGTGGTGTAGAAGGCCGGGTTTTTGCTTCATGAGCCACTGGCACCAGCACTTTAGAAAGAGGGAGCTGTTCCGTTTGGACCAATGTCCAGACGAATTGAATAACTGAGGCAGTACTCAGGGCTTTAAACTAACAAAAGGGGCATAGGAGGATTCAGGAAAGGGTAAATTCAAAAGCAACAAGGGAAGTGTCAAAGCTCCAGAGCAAAGCAGCATTTGGGGCAAAAATAAGCCGAGTGAGTCAGGAAGGGATAGTGGGAGTAACAAAGGTAATAGGGCATTGGTGTTTAAGGTGAAGTCAGGGAAAATTGGAAAAAAGTCAAAGCTAAAGGCACAGTATCTGATATGAGAAACATTCGCAACAAATTAGAGGAGTTAATAGCACTGATAGGCTTGATCTAATAACCATTACAGTGACGTGGTTGCAAAGTGACCAAGGTTGGGAACTAAATATTTCAGGATACTTGACTTATAGAAGAAATATGCAAAATGGAAAAGGAAGAGGGGTAGCCCTGATGATGGATGGGATACAGACAATAGAGAGAAAGAATCCTAGCTTAGAAAAATCAAGAAGTAGAATCAGTTTGGTTGCAGCAAAGAAAGAACAAAGAGCAGAAAGCTTTGGTGGGAGTTTTTTTATAGACCTAGAACAGTAGTTGTAGTGTAGGGCAGAGTATAAATCAAGAAATTAGAAGTGCATGTAATAAGGGTAATACAGTAATCATGGGACAGTTTAATCTTCATATAGACTAGGTAAACCAAATTTGTAGTAATAGTGTGAAGGATGAGTTCATGGAATGTATACAAGATAGTTTTCTAAGTCAGTATGTTGAGGAACATAATAGGGAACAGGCTATTTTGGATCCAGTATTGTGAAATGAGAAAGGGTTAATTAATCTTGTAGTAAAGGTGCCTCTCGGGAACAGTGACCATAATATGATAGAATTTTATATTGAGTTTGAAAGTGATTTTGTTAAGTCAGGGACTAGGGTCTTAAATCTAAACAGAGCAAACTATATAGGTATGAGGGCCAAGTTGGCGAAGGTAGATGGGGAAACTACATTAAAGATATGGCAAAAGCAAAATACTATGGATGCTGGAAATCTGAAAAATTAACAGAAAATGCTGAAAACACTTTGGCAGCTCTGGCAGCATCTGTGGACAGAGAAACAGAGTTAATGGCCATAATTTAACACTGCCCTCCCCCACCCCCACCACAGGAGTGAGATAGGAGTCGGGGGGATGTAAAATCGGGTGGGAGGTGGTGGGGGGGGGGGGGGGAGGTGCCAGCCTATTGCCTACCAGTCCCTGCTGCTATTTTACCAGCAGTGGGGGAGGTGACAAACAGCCCGCCCACCCTTAGATCAACTGAAACCTTAAGTTGCCAATTAATTGTCACTTAAGGGCCACTACTCGCCACTGCTGGTATTTTAACAGTGGTGGATGGTCACCTCTGCAACTGAGGAGGCCACCTAGTGATACATGGTGGCTTCCTTGAGGGCTGCGGGAGGAGCCCTCTTGATCGGGCACCCTTACCCCATGGAAGGCTCCCCAGTAGCACAGGCCACCCCCACTAAACCAACCCCCCCCTGCGCTACAGTCCAACATTCACCCACCCTCGTTGGGGCCTAGCCGATTGTCCCCGGTGAGACCCGATTGCCAATTACCTTTTTGGAGGCCCATGTTCATGCTCCTCTTCCTGCTGGGTGTAGCCCAGCAGTGGCCATCACTTCCGGTGGCGCTGCTGAGACTGAAGAGCTGCCGGCCCTCTGATTCGCCAGCAGATCTTGGAGGTGGGACTTCCTGCCTCAGAGGGGCGGAAGCTACTAATGCAGTCAATTAAGTGCCTGAGTCAGGCAAAGTAGCAGTGTGGCTTTCAGGCCTGGCGGAGGCAGGCTTGCTCCTGGTTGGGGGCCATAGCCTCACTGTTAAATTCTAGTCAATGTTTCAGGTCTGTGACCTTTCATCAGAACTCTTCCGATGAAAGGTCACATACCTGAAATGTTAACTCTGTTTCTTGCTCCACAGCTGCTGCCAGAGCTGCTGAGTGTTTCCAGCATTTTCTGCTTTTGTTAAAAGAGATGATGGTAGACAAGCAATGGCTAGCATTTCAATAGTTAATAGATAATTTGCAACAAATGTACATTCCTTTAAGACACAAAAATCCCACAGAAAAAAATGGTCCAACCGTGGCTAACAAAAGCAGTTAAAGATAGTTATTAGATCAAAGGAAGAGACTGATAATACTGTCAAAAAGCGTAGTAAGCTAGAGGATTAGTTAGTTAGTTAGAGATACAGCACTGAAACAGGCCGTTCGGCCCACCGAGTCTGTGCCGACCATCAACCACCCATTTATACTAATCCTACACTAATTCCATATTCCTAGCACATCCCCACCTGTCCCTATATTTCCCTACCACCTACCTATACTAGGGGCAATTTATAATGGCCAATTTACCTATCAACCTGCAAGTCTTTTGGCATGTGGGAGGAAACCGGAGCACCCGGAGGAAACCCACGCAGACACAGGGAGAACTTGCAAACTCCACACAGGCAGTACCCAGAATTGAACCCGGGTCGCTGGAGCTGTGAGGCTGCGGTGCTAACCACTGCGCCACTGTGCCGCCCAAATTGGAAGGGTTTTAAAACTGAGCAAAGGAGGACCAAGAAATTAATAAGGAAAGAGAAAAGAGAATATTAGAGTAGACTAGCAAGAGACAGAAAACAGATTGCAAACATTTCTATAGGTATGTAAATTGGAAGAGATTCGGTTCTGTGGTCGAAAACGAGACTCCCGAATGGTATGTTGCCTCCCAGGTGCACGGGTCAGGGATGTCTCAGATCGGCTGCAGAACATTCTGAAGGGGGAGGGTGAACAGCCAGTTGTCGTTGTGCACATAGGCACTAATGATATAGGTAAAAAACAGGATGAAGTCCTACAAGCAGAATTTAGGGAGTTAGGAGCCAAGTTAAAAAGTAGGACCTCAGAGGTAGTAATCTCAGGATTGCTACTAGTGCCAAGTGATAGTCAGAGTAGAAATGAAAGAATAGTCAGGATGAATGCGTGGTTTGAGAGATGGTGCAGGAGGGAGGGGTTCAGATTTTTGGGACATTGGGACCGGTTCTGGGGGAGGTGGGACTATTACAAATTGGACGGTCTACACCTGGGCCGGACTGGAACCAATGTCCTTGGGGGTGCTTTTGCTAACGCTGTTGGGGAGGGTTTAAACTAATGTGGCAGGGGGATGGGAACCAAATGAGGAGGTCAGTGGACAGTAAGGAGGTAGTAACTAAAGCCTGTAAGGAACTAGATAATGAAGTCAGTGTGACTAAGGGAAAGAGTAGGCAGGGAGCAGATGATGAACGCAAAGGGACTGGTGGTCTGAGGTGCATTTGTTTTAATGCAAGAAGTGTAGTAGGTAAGGCAGATGAACTTAGGGCTTGGATTAGTACCTGGGAGTATGATGTTATTGCTATTACTGAGACTTGGTTGAGGGAAGAGCATGATTGGCAACTAAATATCCCAGGATATCGATGCTTCAGGCGGGAAAGAGAGAGAGGTAAAAGGGGTGGAGGAGTTGCATTACTGGTCAAAGAGGATATCACAGCTGTGCTGAAGGAGGGCACTATGGAGGACTCGAGCAGTGAGGCAATATGGGCAGAACTCAGAAATAGGAAGGGTGCAGTAACAATGTTGGGGCTGTACTACAGGCCTCCCAACAGCAAGCGTGAGATAGAGGTACAAATATGTAAACAGATTATGGAAAGATGTAGGAGCAACAGGGTGGTGGTGATAGGAGATTTTAATTTTCCCAACATTGACTGGGATTCACTTAGTGTTGGAGGTCTAGATGGAGCAGAATTTGTAAGGAGCATCCAGGAGGGTTTTCTAGAGCAGTATGTAAATAGTCAAACTCGGGAAGGGGCCATACTGGACCTGGTGTTGGGGAATGAGCCCGGCCAGGTGGTTGAAGTTTCAGTAGGGGACTACTTTGGGAATAGTGATCACAATTCTGTAAGTTTTAGAATACTCATGGACAAAGACGAGAGTGGTCCTAAAGGAAGAGTGCTAAATTGGGGGAAGGCCAACTATACCAAAATTCGGCAGGAGCTGGGGAATGTAGATTGGGAGCAGCTGTTTGAAGGTAAATCCATATTTGATATGTGGGAGGTTTTTAAAGAGAGGTTGATTAGCGTGCAGGAGAGACATGTTCCTGTGAAAATGAGGGATAGAAATGGCAAGATTAGGGAACCATGGATGACAGGTGAAATTGTGAGACTAGCTAAGAGGAAAAAGGAAGCATACATAAGGCCTAGGCGGCTGAAGAAAGACGAAGCTTTGAAAGAATATCGGGAATGTAGGACCAATCTGAAACGAGGAATTAAGACGGCTAAAAGGGGTCATGAAATATCTTTAGCAAACAGGGTTAAGGAAAATCCCAAAGCCTTTTATTCATATATCAGGAGCAAGAGGGTAACTAGAGAAAGGATTGGCCCACTCAAGGACAAAGGAGGAAAGTTATACGTGGAGTCAGAGAAAATGGGTGAGATTCTAAATGAGTACTTTGCATCGGTATTCACCGAGGAGAGGGACATGACGGATGTTGAGGTTAGGGACAGATGTTTGATTACTCTAGGTCAAGTCGGCATAAGGAGGGAGGAAGTGTTGGGTATTCTAAAAGGCATTAAGGTGGACAAGTCCCCAGGTCCGGATGGGATCTATCCCAGGTTACTGAGGGAAGCGAGAGAGGAAATAGCTGGGGCCTTAACAGATATCTTTGCAGCATCCTTAAACACTGGTGAGGTCCCGGAGGACTGGAGAATTGCTAATATTGTCCCCTTGTTTAAGAAGGGTAGCAGGGATAATCTATAATTATAGACCGGTGAGCCTGACATCAGTGGTAGGGAAGCTGCTGGAGAAGATACTGAGGGATAGGATCTATTCCCATTTGGAAGAAAATGGGCTTATCCGTGATAGGCAACATGGTTTTGTGCAAGGAAGGTCATGTCTTACCAACTTAATAGAATTCTTTGAGGAAGTGACAAAGTTGATTGATGAGGGAAGGGCTGTAGATGTCATATACATGGACTTCAGTAAGGCGTTTGATAAGGTTCCCCATGGTAGGCTGATGGAGAAAGTGAAGTCGCATGGGGTCCAGGGTGTACTAGCTAGATGGATAAAGAACTGGCTGGGCAACAGGAGACAGAGAGTAGCAGTGGAAGGGAGTTTCTCAAAATGGAGACGTGTGACCAGTGGTGTTCCACAGGGATCCGTGCTGGGACCACTGTTGTTTGTGATATACATAAATGATTTGGAGGAAAGTATAGGTGGTCTGATTAGCAAGTTTGCAGACGACACTAAGATTGGTGGAGTAGCAGATAGTGAAGGGGACTGACAGAGAATACAGCAGAATATAGATAGATTGGCGAGTTGGGCAGAGAAATGGCAGATGGAGTTCAATCAGGGCAAATGCGAGGTGATGCATTTTGGAAGATCCAATTCAAGAGTGAACTATACAGTAAATGGAAAAGTCCTGGGGAAAATTGATGTACAGAGAGATTTGGGTGTTCAGGTCCATTGTTCCCTGAAGGTGGCAACGCAGGTCAATAGAGTGGTCAAGAAGGCATACGGCATGCTTTCCTTCATCGGACGGGGTATTGAGTACAAGAGTTGGCAGGTCATGTTACAGTTGTATAAGACTTTGGTTCGGCCACATTTGGAATACTGCGTGCAGTTCTGGTCGCCACATTACCAAAAGGATGTAGATGCTTTGGAGAGGGTGCAGAGGAGGTTCACCAGGATGTTGCCTGGTATGGAGGGCGCTAGCTATGAAGAGAGGTTGAGTAGATTAGGATTATTTTCATTAGAAAGACGGAGGTTGAGGGGGGACCTGATTGAGGTGTACAAAATCATGAGAGGTATAGACAGGGTGGATAGCAAGAAGCTTTTTCCCTCCCCAGAGTGCGGGATTCAATTACTAGGGGTCACGAGTTCAAAGTGAGAGGGGAAAAGTTTAGGGGGGATATGCGTGGAAAGTTCTTTATGCAGAGGGTGGTGGGTGCCTGGAACACGTTGCCAGCGGAGGTGGTAGACGCGGGCACTATAGCGTCTTTTAATATGTATCTAGACAGATACATGAATGGGCAGGAAGCAAAGAGATACAGACCCTTAGAAAATAGGACATGTTTAGATAGAGGATCTGGATCGGCGCAGGCTTGGAGGGCCAAAGGGCCTGTTCCTGTGCTGTAATTTTCTTTCTTCTTTGTTTGAAATTAAATATGGGCCCCTTAGACGCAGAGACAGGTGAAATTATAATGGGGAATAAGGAAATGGCAAAGACATTAAACAGCAGCAGATGCAAGGGAACACCACCACCTGCAAGTTCCCCTCCAAGCCACACACCATCCTGACTTGGAAAGATATCGCTGTTCCTTCACTGTTGCTGGATCAAAATCCTGGAACTCCCTCCCTAACAGCACTGTGGGTGAATGGGAAAGGTAGCCAAACCATGGCTTACAAGGGAAATTAAAGATGGCATTAGATCCAAGGAAGAGGCATGTAAATTCGACAGAAAAAACAGACCTGAGGATTGGGAGCAGTTTAGAAATCAGCAAAGGAGGACCAAGGGATTGATTAAGAAGGGGAAAATAAAGTACGAGAGCAAGCTTGCGGGGAACATAAAAACTGACTGTAAAAGTTCCTATAGGCATTTGAAGAGAAGAAGATTGGTGAAGACAAATGTAAGTCCCTTACAGTCAGAAACAGGGGAATTTATTATGGGGAACAAAGAAATGGCTGACCAACTAAATGCATACTTTGGTTCTGTCTTCACAAAGGAGGACAAAAACATCATACCAGAAATGTTGGGGAACACAGGGTTCAGTGAGAGGGAGGAACTGAAGGAAATCAGTATTAGTAGAGAAATGGTGTTGGGGAAATTGATGGGATTGAAGGCCGTTAAATCCCCTGGGCCTGATAATCTACATCCCAGAATACTTAAGGAAGTGGCCCTAGAAATAGTGGATGCATTGGTGGTCATCTTCCAAGATTCTATAGACTCTGGAACAGTTCCTACAGATTGGAAGGTAGCTAATGTCATCCCACTATTTAAAAAGGGAGGTAGAGAGAAAGCAGGGAATTATAGACCAGTCAGCCTGACGTCGGTAGTGGGGAAAATTCTAGAGTCCATTATCAAAGATTTTATAGCAGAGCACTTGGAGAACAGTGGTAGAATCGGACAGAGTCAGCATGGATTTACGAAAGGAAATCATGCTTGACAAATCTACTAGAATTCTTTGAGGATGCAAATAGTAGAGTTGATGAGGGACAGCCAGTGGATGTGGTTTATTTGGACTTTCAGAAGGTTTTCGACAAAGTCCCACATAAGAGATTAGCGTGTCAAAGTAAAGCGCATGGGATTGGGGTTGTGTATTGCGATGGATAGAAAATTGGTTGGCAGCCAGGAAACAAAGAGTAGGAATAAACGGGTCTTTTTCTGAATGGCAGGCAGTGACTAGTGGGGTACCGCAGGGATTGGTGCCAGAACCCCAGCTATGCACAATATACATTAATGATTAAGATGAGGGAACTAAATGTAATATCTCCAAATTTGCAGATGACACAAAAATGGGTGGGAGGGTGAGTTGTGAGGAGAATGCAGAGAGGCTTCAGGGTGATTTGGACAAGTTGAGTGAGTGGGCAAATGCATGGCAGATGCAGTATAATGTGGATAAATGTGAGGTTATCCACTTTGGTAGCAAAAACAGGAAGGCAGATTATTATCTGAATGGCTATAAACTGAGAGAGGGGAATATGCAATGAGACCTGGGTGTTCTCGTACACAAGTCGTTAAAGGTAAGCATGCAGGTGCAACAGGCAGTAAAAAAGGCAAATGGTATGTTGGCCTTCATCACGAGAGGATTTGAGTACAGGAGCAGGGATGTCTTGCTGCAGTTATACAGGGCCTTAGTGAGGCCACACCTGGAGTATTGTGTGCAGTTTTGGTCTCCTTATCTGATGAAGGATGTTCTTGCTATAGAGGGAGTGCAGCGAAGGTTTACCAGATAGATTCCTGGGATGGCGGGACTGATGTATGAGGAGAGATTGATTTGGTTAGGACAATATTCGCTGGAGTTCAGAAGAGTGAGGGGGGAATCTCATAGAAACCTATAAAATTCTAACAGGACTTGACAGGGTAGATGCAGGAAGGATGTTCCCGATGGTGGGGGAGTCCAGAACCAGGGGTCATAGTCTAAGGATATGGGGTAAACCTTTCAGGACTGAGATGAGGAGAAATTACTTCACCCAGAGCGTGGTGAGCCTGTGGAATTCGCTACCACAGAAAGCAGTTGAGGCCAAAACATTGTATGTTTTCAAGAAGGAGTTACATATAGTTCTTGGGGCGAAAGGGATCGAAGGATATGGGGGGAAAGTGGGAACAGGTTACTGAGTTGGATGATCAGTCACGATCATAATAAATGGCGGACCAGGCTCGAAGGGCTGAATGGCCTACTCCTGCTCCTATTTTCTGTTTCTATGTTTCTATGTACCCATACTAGATGGACAGCAGTGGTTCAAGAAGGCAGCTCACCACCACCTTCTCAAGGGCAATTAGGGATGGGCAACAAATGCTGGCCTTGCCAGCAAAGCCCACATCCCATGAAACGAATAAAAACATGTTGGATGAGTGGGCTAAGACTCATGGCAGACGGAATACAATGTGGTGAAATGTGAAGTTACCCACTTTGGTAGGGAAAATAAAAAAAGCAGAATATTTTCTGAATGGTGAGCGATTGGGAAATGTTTGAATTCAGATAGACCTGGGTGTCCTTGTACATAAATCATGGAAAATTAACGTGCAGTTACAGCAAGCAATTAGGAAGGCAAATGGTATGTTAGCTTTTGTTACAAAAGGATTGGAATATAAGAGTAAAGATGTCTTTCTACAATTATACAGGGCATTGGTGAGGCCACAGCTGGAGCACTCTGTGCCGTTCTGATCCCCTTACCTAAGGAAGGATATACTTGCCCTAGAGGGAGTGTAACAAAGGTTCCCTGGTTCCTAGGATGAGGGGATTGAGTAGATTTGAACTATATTCCCTGGAATTTAGAAGAATGAGATGTGATCTCATTGAAACATTTAAAATCTTAAGGGGCTTGACAGGGTAGATAGTGATAAATGTTTCCCCTGGCTAGGGAATCTTGAACATGGAGTTACAGTTTCAGAATAAGGGGTTGGCCATTTAGGACTGAGGTGAGGAGAAATTTCTTCACTCAAAGGGTTGATAAGCTTCAGAATTCTCTACCCCAGAGGTGTGTGGATACTCAGTTGCTGTGTATATTTGAAACAGAGGTTGATAGATTTTTGGGTACCAAGGGAATTAATAGATATGGGGATCGTTTGGGAAGGTGGAGTTGAGGTAGAAGATCAGCCATGATCTTATTGAATGGTGGAGCATGCTTGAAGGAGCAAAATGACCTACTCCTCATTTCTTACGTCCTTATGTTCCCAATCAAGCTGGCAGTGATCCTTAAATTTAATTTGAGTAATGAAGTTGGGCTCCTGGTATATTCCTACCTCCCATTGGGAGCTTGCCCTGGGGTGGGAGCAGGAGAATTTTCTGAGGCAACAATAGAAATGCTGCTGGGCCAAACCAGGATGAGGGGGATGAACCCCTCTTGGATTTAAAATGTTACTACTGGCAAACTGGAATGACACTGTAACATAGAAAATCAGGGCTGTGATGACTTTCACAGCAACTGGCAGTATGGTACCAACAGGAGGTGGGCTGCAAGTTAGTTTGCAGGATATGGATGACTTTCTTTATGAAGTACAGTTCCAGTAAGTCTACATCAACTGGAGGAAAGCACATCTTGGCCCTGATTTTTGTGGTCAGTGGCGCTCGCGCTGACCTGAAAAAAAGTTGTCCACAAAGATCTAGCAATCTCTGTGGCGTGATTTTCCTCTTTCCCAACAGCATTTTAAGTCTGGGACCAAGTCAAAGGGATGTCTTGGCATGCAGCAGCAGCGTTGACAGCAAACGGGTAAAGAGCCAATCACACTGAAGCATTCACACACAGCAAACCAGAAAGCTAAAAGCGCTTAATATCTTCTCTTTTAATTTAAATTTTCAGGTAGTGAAGTAAATGATTATGATTGGATTATGATAAAAGCTAAAATAAAGATAAACAAACCATTTGACAGTTTCACTGCAATTATCACCTGCTAATGCTGTTGGGGAGGGTTTAAACTAGCTTTTCAGGGCGATGGGAATCTGAGGGGTAGCTCAAATTGGAAGGAAGTAAAGCTGGTAACAGGAGGTAGAAAAGTAGCAAGGGACATTAGAAGGCAGGCGAAACAAAGGCGAGCATCAACTAGGCTCAGAATGCAGAATGTCAAGAAGACAAGGTTAAGGGCACTCTACCTGAATGCACGCAGCATTCGCAACAAGGTAGATGACTTAAAGGCCCAAATAGAGGTAAATGGGTATGATCTAATTGCCATAACGGAAACGTGGTTACAGGGTGACTAGACTAGTGTTACAACTAGGTGAGAAAGGTGTCTATGGGTTCCTCTCAGCCTTCACCTGGTCTTACCATAACAGGGTTTAATTTTAAAGACACCATGTTTTTAGCTCCCCTTTGGAAAATCCTTGTTCACTGCTTTCTAATTATAAGGCAAAGAAACCAGCACAAACAGGTTTTCTTAGATTTAAAGAAGAAAGGTTGACATTTATTAAACCTAATCTTAAACTCTGATTCGGTTGACGCCTATGGATACACGACACGCCCACGCTAGCATGCATATATGTTACACACATGCACACATGCAAATAGAGACAGAAAAGAGCCGAAGGAAAATAAAGTGGAAACGTTTGAGGCAATATCTGAAGAGTTTTTGTTACGATTCTTCGAGCTCACTGTAGCGTCCTTATTGTAGGTAGATCTTGCTTTTCGTTGGGGGCCCAGTATTCTTCTTAAACCATGTTCGCTGTAGGAGACTTATCTCTCGTGGGGTTCATGTGTCTTCAGTGGATTCAGAAGCTTGTGAGAAAGAGATGGAAGCAGACAGGAGAGATCTTCTCAGTCCAGGAGCAAACCGTCTTTCTGAGTTCAAACTCTCTGTGGCTAGTTCAAAAAACCCTGGAATAGCCAGTTAGTCATGTGATCAGCTGGTCCAACCAGTCTTGGATTGTATCACCTCAGCAGTCTCTGGAATGCTCCTCTTACACACAATACCTGGTGATCAAGGTCCATTGTGGGTTGAATGTGCCAGGGAATGGTCCTTTATCCTTCCAAGCACTGTCTGTTAATATGCAAATATCTTTTCCAGCCATGGCTGATCTGTTTAACAAGTCATTTCCTCGCTCCAGCAACAGTTTAAAGTCAATGTTCATGACAAAATTAATGTGTCTCATTCTTGGCAGATGGGGACCTAGCATGACACTGGGAACTGAATATTCCAGGATATTCAACATTCAGGAAGGACAGGCAAAAAGGAAAAGGAGGTGGTGTTGTGCTGATACTAAGGGATGGGATCAGCACATTGGCAGGGGAAGATCTCAGATCGGAAGAACAAAATGTTGAATCTGTTTGGGTGAAGCTAAGAAACAGCAAGGGGCAGCAAACATTGGTAGGAGTTGTTTATAGGCCACAAACAGTAGTGGTAGTGTGGGGCATGGTATTAAGTAGGAGATTAGAGAAGCATGTGGCACGGGTAAAGCAGTAATCATGGGTGACTTCAATCTGCGTATAGACTGGGTAAACCTAATGAGCACTAATGCTGTGGAGGAAGAGTTTCTGAAGTGTGTAAGGTATTGTTTTCTAGTGCAGTATGTTGAGGAACCGACTTGAGAACAGACTATTTTAGATCTAGTATTATGTAATGAGAAATGGCTAATTAATGATCTTGTTGTAAAAGAACCTTTAGAGATGAGTGACCATAATATGGTGGAATTTTACATTATGTTTGAATGTCAGGTAATTCAATCTGAAGCTAGGGTGTTAAATTTGAACAAAGGAAATTATGAAGGTCTGAGGGGCAAATTGGCTGAGGTGGATTCGGAAAATACATTAAAAGGTATGGCAGTACATAGGCAATGGATAGTCTTTAAAGAAATATTACATAGTTTACAGCAACTATACATTCCTTCAAGGCACAAAAACCCCAAAAGTAAAGGCAGTCAACCGTGGATAACAAAGGAAGTTAAGGTTTGTATAAGATTAAAAGAAAAGGCCTATAAAGTTGCCAGAAATAGTAGTAAACCTGAGGTTTGGGAGGATTTTATAATACAGCAAAGGAGGACCAAGAAACTGATAAAGGGAGAATAGAATATGAATGTAAGCTAGCAAAAAATATAAAAACAGACTGTAAAGCTTTTACAGGTATGTAAAAAGGAAACATTTGGCTAAGACAAATGTGGGTCCATTACAGGCAGAGTCAGGAGAATTTATAATGGGGAATAGAGAAATGGCAGAGAAGCTAAATGATTACTTTGTGTCTGTCTTCACTGAGGAAGATACAAGAAATCACCCAGAATTAGAGATCCAAGGGAATTGGGGGAATGAGGAATTGAAGGAAATTAGTATGTGAGAAGGTTGTATTGGAGAAATTAATGCGGCTGAAAGTTGATAAGTCCCCAGGACCTCATATTCTACATCCAAGAGTGTTGAAAGAGGTAGCTATGGAGATAATGGATGCATTGGTGATCATCTTCCAAAATTCTATAGATTTTGGAGTGGTTCCTCCATATTGGAAGGTTGCAAGTGTCACCCCACTATTTAAGAAGAGAGGGAGAGAGAAAACAGGGAATTATAGACCTGTTAGCCTTACATCAGTCATTGGGAAAATGCTAGAATCTATTCTAAAGGATCTGATAAATGGACACTTGGATAATAATGATCTGATTGGGCATAGTCAACATGGATTTATGAATGGGAAATCAGGTTTGACGAACCTGTTGGAGTTTTCCGAGGATGTTACTAACAGAATTGATAAAGGGGAGTCGGTGGATGTGGTATGCTTGGATTTTCAGGAGGCTTTTGATAAAGTCCCCCCACAGGAGATTGGTTTGCAAAATTAAAGCATATGGGATAGTAGGTAATATACTGGCATGGATTAAGGATTGGTTAACAGGCAGAAAGCAGAGAGTAGGAATAAATGGGTCATTCTTGTGTTGGCAGGCTGTTACTAGTGGGGTACCTCAGGGATCAGTGCTTGGGCCCCAGCTGTTCGCAATATATTTATTTAGAGATACAGCACTGAAACAGGCCCTTCGGCCCACCGAGTCTGTGCCGACCAACAACCACCCATTTATACTAACCCTACAGTAATCCCATATTCCCTATCACCTATCTACACTAGGGCAATTTACAACGGCCAATTTACCTATCACCTGCAAGTCTTTGGCTGTGGGAGGAAACCAGAGCACCCAGCGAAAACCCACACGGTCATAGGGAGAACTTGCAAACTCCACACAGGCAGTACCCAGAATCGAACCTGGGTCCCTAGAGCTGTGAGGCTGCGGTGCTAACCAATGTGCCACTGTGCCACCCATATATCAATGATTTGGATGTGGGGACCAAATGTAATGTTTCCAAGTTCGCCGATGACACAAAACTTGGTGGGAATGTGTGTTGTGAGGAAGATGCAAAGCGGCTTCAAGGGGATTTGAACAGACTTAATGAGTGGGCAAGAACATGGCAGATGGAATATTCGGTGGAAAAATGTGAGGTTATCCATTTTGGTAGGAAGAATAGATGTACAGAGTATTTCTTAAATGGTAAACGGTTAGAAAGTGTAGATGTACAAAGGGACCTGGGTGTCCTTGTCAATAAATCACTGAAAACTAACATGTAGGTGCAGCAAGCAATTAGGAAGGCTAATGGTATGTTAGCCTTTATTGCAAGAGGATTTGAGTACAGGAGTAGTGAAGTCTTGCTTCAATTGTATAGAACCTTGGTTAGACCGCACTTGGAATACTGTGTGCAGTTTTGGTCCCCTTACCTTAGGAAGGATATTATTGCCATAGAGGGAGTGCAACGAAGGTTTACCAGACTTGTTTCCGGGATGGCGGGACTGTCCTATAAAGAGAGATTAAGGAAACTGGGCCTGTATTCTCTAGAGTTTCAAAGAATGAGAGGTGATCTCATTGAAACCTCATTGTTTCCCCTGGTTGGGAAGTCTAGAATCAGGGGAAACAATTTCAAAATAAGGAGGAAGCCACTTAGGACAGAGATGAGGAGAAATTTCTTTACTCAGAGGGTTGTGAATCTTTGGAA